>NC_064857.1:109295000-109656666 GCF_024139225.1 Suncus etruscus | reverse complement strand
CACTAATCACCAGGGAGATGCAAATCAAAACAATCATGAGTTAACATCTTATGCCACAGAGAGGCCACACATCAGAAAGAACAAGAACAGTCAGTGCTGACCCGGATGTGGAGAGAAAGGAGCTCTTATTTACTGCTGGTGGGAATACTATCTAGTCCAGCTTTTATGGAAAACAATATGGAGTTTCCTCAAAAAACTGGAAATTGAACTTCCATATGATCCAGCTATAACACTCCTAGGGATCTACCCTAAGAACACAAAAATACAATTCAAAATTAACTTCCTCACACCTATATTCATTGAAGCACTATTCACAATAGCCAGGCTCTGGAAACAACCAAGATGCCCTTCAACAGACGAATGGCTAAAGAAATTGTGGTACATATATACACAATGGAATATTATGCAGCCATCAGGAGAGATGATGTCATGAAATTTTCCTATACATGCATGTACATGGAATCTCCTATGCTGAGTGAAGCCAGAGGGAGAAAGACACATTTATAGGTTTTAAGAAAAATAAAAGACATTATTTTTTTTTGTTTTTTCTTTTCTTTCTTCCCATTTTTTTAATTTAAGTACCATGATCACAAACATGATTATAGTTTGGTTACAGTCACAAACAGAACATCTCCCTTCACCAGTATGGCATTTCTCCCTCCCAATGCCCCCTCCCCCATTCCCATCCCCTGCCTGTATTCGAGACAGGCATTCTACTACAGTTATTTGTTTTTAAGTTCAGTAAACTGTTTTTTTTTTCCTTAAAGGATAAGTGTTTAAAAAAAAAAGTAAAGGTGTGACAGTGGCAATTGCGTTGTTTGCATAGGCCCAGAAAAATATGGGGAAAATGGGAAAAAATCCTTGGCCTGATTACAAGAAGGCCTCACCCCAGAAGTTTATTGGCATATGACCACATCTGGGCTCCAGGCAGACCAGTCTGTCCAACCCGAGTTATTCTCCGTGGTCCTGGTGAAACTTTTTCACACTTTAGGTGCTGTTGGTATCAGGTTCCTATATTTAAATATTCTGAATTCTATGCATTTCTTTTATCAAAGTCAGGCTGATGTGGAGCATCCTCTAGTTTCAGCATACCATTAGATGTGGAGCAATCTGCCCTGCAAGCAGGTTGTTGCTGTGTCTTCTGGGTGTTGAGAGCACTCTTTGGAGTAGTAAGTCAATGCCAGGACAATGGTAAAAAAGACATTATTGTAATAATGCCCAGAGACAATAGAGCTGAGGGCTGGAAGGACTGACTCATGACATGAAGCACACTATAAAGCGTGGTGAGTGCAGTTAGAGAAATAACTACATTGACAACTATGGTGACAATGTTAATGAGTGAGAGAATTAGGAAGCCTGTCTCGAATACAGGTGGGGGGAAGGAGGAAGATTGGGGACAATGGTGATGGGAACGTTGCACTGTGAAGTGGGGTGCTCTTTTTATGACTGATACCTAACTTCTATTATGTTTGTAAATCAAGGTGCTCGAGTAAAGGTATTTATTCATTTTAAAAAACAACAATCCCATTCACATTAGTGCCACACAACTCAAATATCTTGGTGTCAACTTAACTAACGAGGTGAAGGACCTATACAAAGTAAACTACACAACACTGCTTCAAGAAATGAAACTAACATCACCCTGCTATAAAACCAGAGAAAGATGCTTCAAAAAAGAAATAAAAGAGGATACAAGGAAATGGAGACAACCTGTTCATGCATCGGAAGGATTAACATCATTAAAATGGTAATATTCCTCAAAGCATTGTACAGATTTAATGCAATCCCTCTAAGGATACTCATGGCATTCTTCAAAGAAGTGGATCAAACACTCCTGAAATTCATTTGGAACAACAGCTAATGCAACCCTTATGAAAAAGATGATGAGAGGCATCACTTTCCCCATCTTTAAATTGTACTACAAAGCAATAGTTATTAAATCAGCATGGTATTGGAATAAAGACAGACCCTCAGATCTCGGAAAGAGACTTGATTATTCAGAGAATGTTTCCAGACATATAATCAATTATTCTTTGATTAATGCACAAGAAATGCAAAAAAGGAGAAAGGAAAACCTCTTCAACAAATGGTGTTGGAACAGCTGGTCAGCCACAAAAAAGCAAACTCAGACCTCCACCTAAGGTCAAATCCACAAAGGTCAAATCAAAATGGATTAAAGATCTTGATATCATACCTAGAGCCATAACTTAAATGGAAGAACACTTATATAAAACACTCCATGACATTCAGACTAAAGGTATCTTCAAGAAGGAAACATCACTGTCCAAATAAGTGGAAGCAGCGATAAAGAAATGTGAGTATATTAAACTGAGAAGCTTCTAAACCTCTAAGTAAATAATGACTAGGATACAAATGCCACAAAAAGAATGGGAGAAATTATTTCTCCCAATACCCATCAGATAAGGGGTTAATATCTAAGATATACAAAGTACTGACAGAACTTAACAAGAAAACAATATCTAACCCCATCAACAAATGGGAGAAGAAATAAACAGACACTTTGTCAAAAAAGAAATAAAAGTGGCCAAAAGCACATGAAAAAAATGCTCCACTAATCATCAGGGAGATGCAAACAACAATGAGGTATCATCTCACACCACAGAGACTGACACACATCACAAGAACAACAACAACAACAACAACAAATCAATGCTGGCAGGTTTGTGGGGAGAAAGGAACTCTCATTCACTGTTGGTGGGAATGCTAATTACTCTACCCTCTATGGAAAACAATATGGAAATTCCTCAAAAAACTAGAAATTGAGCTCCCATATGATCCAGCTAAAGCACTCCTGGAGATATACCCCAGGAACACAAAAACACAATAGAAAAAATGCCTTCTGCACACCTCTATCCATTGCAGTGCTATTTACAATAGCCAGAATCTGGAAACAACCCAGTTTCCCAACAACAAATGAATGGTTAAAGAAACTGTGGTAGGGGGCCGGAGAGATAGCATAAAGTAAGACATTTGTCTTGCATGCAGAAGAATGGTGGTTCGAATCCCAGCATCCCATATGGTCCTCGTACCTGTCAGGGGTGATTTCTGAGCATAGAGCCAGGAGTGACCCCTGAGTGCTGCCGGGTGTGACCCAAAAACCAAAGAAATTGTGGTACATATACACAATGAAATAGAAATAGAGTTTCAGGAAATTAACCGATAAAGACACTTTTTTTTCTTTTCTTTTTTCCTTTTTTGGTTTTTGGGTCACACCTGGCTATGCTCAGTGGCTACTCCTGGCGATCTGCTCAGAAATAGCTCCTGGCAGGCACAGGGGACCATATGGGATGCCGGGATTTGAACCAACCACCTTAGGTCTTGGGTCGGCTGCTTGCAAGGCCACTGTGCTATCTCTTCGACCCCTAAAGACACATTTTTAAGACATAAGGTTATATATTTCTATTTCACTAAGATTTATTCTAGGTCTTTTTAAAAATAGTATCTTTATTTAAGCACCATGATTAAATAATTCTTTCAATAACATTAACCTTATATGGGGGAAAATATTTAATATGCAACCCCAACCTAAGAGTTGTGCCCCAAGTACAATTAAGAAAGTTTATCCTTGGGGCTGGAGAGATAGCATGGAGGTAAGGCGTTTGCATCTCATGCAGAAGGTCATTGGTTCAAATCCTAGCATCCCATATGGTCCTCCGAGCCTGCCAGGAGCGATTTCTGAGCATAGAGCCAGGAGTAACCCCTGAGCGCTGCTGGGTGTGACCCAAAAACCAAAAAAGAAAAAAAAAAAAAAGAAAGTTTATCAAACCAACTACCTTCCCTTATGTAAACTGGTCTGAGTCAATGCAATTAGATTATTAAAAACTATTGGCAAGTAATATTAAATTAAAATAAATAAAATGTTTATTGGTTATTTGATAAATATTTGTCAATAAACTATATTGTTAATAAAAATACGATTCTGAAATCAAACCATTTTTTCTGGAGAGGAATAGGATTAATTTTTCTCTGGAATTTTTAACATGGCATTTGGCATTCTTTTTCCTTTCTTTCCATGGCATATTTTGTTCCATTGAATGAACTACTGATTATATTTCCAATCCAATTCCATCAGCTTTAGTGCTACAGAGAATTCTTTCCAAACTCCAATAATGGGTTGGTTGAAAGCCTTCATTTTTGATGTAGTTGAATGCCTACTTCTCCCTTGTACATATTCTGTTTACTTTAGAAATTAGAAGAGTAACATGAGGCCTATAACTTGATGCCATTTTTTCCATAAAAATAATTTTCTGTAGACTCATTTCTCTAAGGATCTAAACTTCTATTGATTGATAAGAGCTTCTGTTATTGATGCTCAAGGTTGGATTTCTGCCTTGGGATAGAGCAAAAATCTCAATGCAGCAGTCCTCAATAAAAATCCTTTCCCTTTTCATAATGACAAGCCAATAATAGGGCAGAAACTGCTTTCTCCTAGAATATTTTATTTAGTATTCAAAGTATGAGGGTGAAGATGGTTCCTAGACAATAAAATCAGACTTCTCTCATTCAGTTGGCTACACTTCTCCATGGTTTTGAAATTTATATATTGCTTGATCTGCCAATAACAATACTTTTATGCCATGATAGACACCAAGTGTAACCCTCTGTTTTACTAATTTGGCAAACAGAATCTAGCCAGTGTCTTTTGTATTGATTTTAATATATAGATCACTCTTTTAATTTTTGTGTTCTGATGCTGACAGAGAGAGTAAATGAATTATTTGTTTAATGCAAAAAAATCAATCTGAGCCCAGACACAACCCCCTCCTTTATCTTTCTATTGGACCTCTACTGCTTAATGTTAATCTTTTTGGGGGTTAGATAATCAAAGTCTATACTCAGGTCCTGTGCTCTATAACCCACTGAAATAATTTAAACTCAAAAAACCTAATTTGCTTATGCTGTTTGTTCTGTTTCTTCTCTGAAGAATTCCCAATAGTCATGCATCATATTCTCTGTGTTGCCACGATGCTTTCTAGTGCTTCCACAGAAAGCACCCCATGATGTAGTCTGTCTTTTGCTTTGGGACCAGATAAGTTTAAAATTTAGCTCCAAATATGTTGGTCTTGCCATTTCAAACCATAGTAAAACCAATGCTCTAAAATATTTGGAGATTGGGAAGATACCTCCAAGTCTGGGTGACATTTGATGATATTTGTGCAACCAAAGAAGTTGACTCAATAAGCTGGACCAAGTATTCGAAGCTTTTTAGTCATGCATTGCTAGGCACCACCAAGGTCAAAGCCACCTTCCTTGTCTTTGTGGGGCCTCCAAGGTGAGATTTATTTATTTATTTATGGGTGGGGAACAATGCATTTCTGGAGACCAAGAAGAATTTTGTGCTTTCAATGCATGTGTCCCAATCTCTGGTTAAATCCCAAGTCCTTTGAAACAACAATATTAAAAGTATTTTACTCTACTCCTTTATATTTATCTATGGTACACAGGGAAAAAAAGGAAAGTAATTTAGATACCGGTCACAGAGGTTCAAGTACTAAGAAAGCAACACCACATTCCAGAGTGAGCTCAAACTCCATGTGGTGCTCTTGTGCCAAGCACCATAGTGGTACTGCTTTCTTTTTTGAGGGGAGGGGTGGGCCACACCCTGCAGTGCTCAGGGGTTATTCCTGGCTCTCTGCTCAGAAATTGCTCCTGACAGGCACTGGGTGACCATATGGTATGCTGCAATTCGAACCAACATTGATCCTAGGTCAGTTGCTTGCAAGGCAAACACCCCACTGCTGTGCTATCTCTCTGGCCTCTAGTGCTTCTTTCTTAGTCAGAATTTGAGAGCAAACCCCAGGATGCAGGAGAGATTTTTCTACCCCTCTAAAGAAAGTAGGAGGCAGTAAGTGTGCAGGTGCAACCCTCCCACCACCACCCGTGGGCACGGGGGCATCCCACCACACTCTGCTCTCCCGTTGCTTTTGGCTCCCTCTTTTGAACACAATCCGTTTTGTTTTTTGTTTTTTGTTTTTGTTTTGTTTTGTTTTGTTTTTTGGTTTTTGGGCCACACCCTGTGACGCTCAGGGGTTACTCCTGGCTATGCGCTCAGAAGTTGCTCCTGGCTTCTTGGGGGACCATATGGGACGCCGGGGGATCGAACCGCGGTCCGTCCTAGACTAGCGCAGGCAAGGCAGGCACCTTACCTGCAGCGCCACTGCCCGGCCCCCACAATCCGTTTTGTTCAGCAATTTTTAATTTCTAAACTTTCTAGTCTTCCATGAAACACCATATTTCTTCTGTTGTCATTTAATTCTTCATTTCTCACAAATTGAATTTTCCAAAATGCTTTAAGTTAGTGCATAGCTTTAAGAAGTAATTATGTCTTCTTCTTGCAGTGTCAGCCACACTCACAGGGAAGTTGATTCTGCTTGTTAGCATTTGCTTCAATTAGGCAGAGGAAAGATGTAAGCCTGATTCCTCTGAGGTCACGAATATGCAGACTATTTTTCTTCCTTTGCTATGAACTGGACTATTTCTTCTCCCAAACAGCACCTGCTTTTGTATCTCCAAGCTGCTGGAAAATTTCAGCACCCTGAAATTATTTATTTAGCATTTATTCATGTGTCCTATGACAAAATTCCCTCTAAAGTTAAGGTGTGATTTTTTTCAAGTCAATTGTGCTCCTACTCATTTTTAAATAGCTAGTTATATACAAATATTCAAACATTGAATATTAACTGTATCTGCACTAGATATTGAATTATACCAATAAACAAAATAGAATTTCTTTTAACATCCTTCATCTATCTGCTTATTTATTGATATATTTATTTTGATAGTGCCAAGAATCTAATCCAAAGGCAAAGGTAAGAACCCTACTGTTATTTCCCTGACCTCTTTAATCATAATTTAAATGTCAGACAATTTTCATAATAGCATTGGATAGAAGCATAAAAATATGTACTTTATGTATTGACAAAATATAAATATATGGAGCCGGGGAGTGAGTAAGAAATGGCTGGATGTGGGGGTTTCCAGGCAGAGTGCTGACTGCTCTACCTGCAGAGTCTCCATCCGGCTGTGCTTCTTCTGAGGAAACTGAGCACCGGAAGGGAGCCCTGTCCTACTCTTCTCTGTCTTTCCTGAACTCTGGAAGCTCTCCTCAGAGCCCTGGGAAGCGAACCCTAAAGAAACTACATTCGGGAGCTACCCAGCGAGACAGTGAGTGAGTAAGAAATGGCTGGATGTGGGGGTTTCCAGGCAGAGTGCTGACTGCTCTACCTGCAGAGTCTCCACCCGGCTGTGCTTCTTCTGAGGAAACTGAGCACCGGAAAGGAGCCCTGTCCTACCCTTCTCTGTCTTTCCTGAACTCTGGAAGCTCTCCTCAGAGCCCTGGGAAGCGAACCCCAAAGAAACTACATTTGGAAGCTACCCAGCGAGCCAGAAACTGAGCACCTGAAGGAAGCCCCGTCCTACTCTTCTCTGTCTTTCCTGAACTCTGGAAGCTCTCCTCAGAGCCCTGGGAAGCGAACCCCAAAGAAACTACATTTGGAAGCTACCCAGCGAGCCAGAAACTGAGCACCTGAAGGAAGCCCTGTCCTACTCTTCTCTGTCTTTCCTGAACTCTGGAAGCTCTCCTCAGAGCCCTGGGAAGCGAACCCCAAAGAAACTACATTCAGAAGCTACCCAGCGAGCCAGTGACTCTCCTCAGAGTCCTGGGAAGTGAACCCCCAAAATACAGCATTCTGAAGCTGCCCAGCGAGCGAGTGAAAACTACGCCTGACCAGTGGGGCCCGACTGTGAAAAACTGTGAGTGCTGCCTATGTGTATCTCTCTGCTATCCTGTTGCGTGAACCTCCTGAGAGTGGGCTGAAAAGAGGCTCCAGAAGGCACTTAGCTCCACTTTGCTACGCAGCCGTGTGCTCTTTCTAAAAAAAGAACACCATCACAAGAAGAAAAAAACCACACTAAGAACTGTGCTGGATCACAGAAGCAAGAATTTCTCTCCAGACTGTCTTCTCTGCTGCGTGCTTGGGCCTAAGATTTGATCCTGTGTGAGGCTTCATCCACGGAGGACTCCCCTACCTTGGAGGCAAGTCAGCCCATCCAGAAAGGGAGGAGCCAGAGGAGTGTGCTGCCTGCATCATATAACCAATGAATACCACCACAACACGTAGAAAAACCCACAATACAAGTGTGACAATGGGGAAACAACGAAGGCCAGCATCAGACATAGAGAATGAAGATGACAATTCTGATGACCAGTTAACGACCAACCAACTAATCAATCTCTCAGATAAGGACTTTAGAGTAGCAATATGGAATATACTCAAAGAACTCAAAGAAACCATGAATAGAATAGAACAGAACACTAATAAGAATCAAGAAAATATGAAGACAGAAATCACAAAACTCCAAACTGAAATAACATGTCAACTAACAGGCCTGAAAAAATCAGTAAACGAAGTGAATGACAAAATGGATAAGCTCTGGGACAGGGTATCAGAAGCTGAGAATAGACTTGGTACTGTGGAAGATGAGATACATAACAATTCCATACAGCAGGAGAGATTGGAAAAAAAACTTAAAACAAATGAACAGACAATGGAAAAATTAGTCAGAAAATGGGAACAGATGAAAATAGAGGTCTATGATAAGATCAACAGAAACAAGTTAAGAATCATTGGAGTCCCAGAGACCCAGGAAGAAAATTTCCAGGAAGAATCAACGGTCAAGAACATCATTAAGGGGCCGGGCGGTGGTGCTAAAGGTAAGGTGCCTGCCTTGCCTGCGCTAGCCTTGGACGGACCACAGTTCGATCCCCCGGTGTCCCATATGGTCCCCCAAGCCAGGAGCAACTTCTGAGCACATAGACAGGAGCAACCCCTGAGCGTTACCGGGTGTGACCCAAAAACCAAAAAAAAAAAAAAAAAAAAAAAAAAAAAGAACATCATTAAAGAGAAACTCCCAGAGCTAAAGAATATATGTGATCAAATCCTGCATGCTTGAAGAGTACCAACCAAAAGAGACCCCAGAAAAACCACCCCAAGACACATCCTAGTCACAATGACAAATCCCACAGATAGAGACAGAATTCTGAAAACAGCAAGATCAAAAGGGGAAATTACATTCAAGCAAGCATCCTTGAGATTTACAGCAGACCTGTCACCAGAAACACTCAATGCCAGAAAGCAGTGGTGGGATATTGTGACAAGACTGAATGAAATGAATGCTTCACCTAGAATACTGTACCCAGTAAAACTCACTTTCCGGTTTGATGGAAGAATACATGGTTTCACAGACAAAAAACAGCTCAGAAACTTTACAGACTCAAAACCAGTCTTAAGAGAAAAACTGAAAGACCTAATCTAAGACAAGACTGACCAAAAGACACACCAAATTTCGATATAAAGATGGCATTAAATCCCAGGACAATTCTTTCTCTCAACGTCAATGGACTAAATGCACCAGTTAAGAGACACAGAGTGGCTATATGGATCAAAAAACTCAATCCAACCTTCTGCTGCCTACAAGAAACGCACCTGAATAGTCAGAACAAACATAGACTCAAAATAAAAGACTGGAGAAAAGTTATCCAAGCAAACAACACCCATAAAAAAGCTGGAGTGGCCATACTAATATCAGATAATGCAAACTTTATACTCAGGAAGGTTGTAAGGGACAAAGATGGACATTTTATATTAATCAAGGGGTACGTAGAGCAGGAAGAATTCACTCTCCTAAACATATATGCACCAAATGAGGGGCCAGCAAAATATTTAAAACAACTGTTGACAAATCTGAAAAACAATATCAATAACAACACAATAATTGTGGGGGACCTCAACACTGCTTTGTCAACACTGGATAGGTCAACCAGACTGAAACCCAACAAGAATATACTAGACCTGAGGAGAGAAATGGAAGAAAGAGGCCTAGTGGATATATATAGGACACTCCATCCCCAGAAACCTGGATACACATTCTTCTCCAATGTACATGGTACATTCTCCAGGATAGACTACATGCTGGCACATAAAACATACCTCCATAATATCAAGAGGATAGAAATTTTGCAGACTACCTTCGCTGACCACAAGGCTCTGAAATTATTTGTGAATTCCAAAGGGACTCAGAAGAAAAACTTTAACACCTGGAAGTTAAACAGCCTCATACTCAGTAACCAGTGGGTCCGAGATGAAATCAAGAAGGAAATCAAAAGGTTCCTGGAAACAAATGACAATAAAGACACAAACTATCAGAACTTATGGGACACAGCAAAAGCAGTACTGAGAGGAAAATTTATAGCTTTGCAAGCCCACATCAGGAAGGAAGAAGGAGCTTACCTGAGTAGCTTAATGACACAGCTAATAGAACTAGAAAGTACTCAACAAAAGGACCCAAAAATAGGAAGACAGAAGGAAATAACAAAGCTGAGAGCAGAAATCAACGAAGTGGAAACCCAAAAAAAAAATCCAAAAGATCAACGAAAGCAGAAGTTGGTTCTTCGAAAAAATAAACAAGATTGATAGACCACTGGAAAACCTAACAAATAAAGAGAGAGAGAGAAACTTGATAACTCGTATTAGGAATGAAAAAAGAGAGATCACTACTGATATGACAGAGATTCAAAGGGTAATCAGAAACTACTTTGAAAAACTCTATGCCACTAAAAATGAGAACCTGGAAGAAATGGATAAATTCTTGGACTCTTATAATCTTCCACGGTTGAAAGAAGAGGATGTAGCATATCTAAACACCCCCATCACCATTGATGAAATAAAAATGGTAATCAAAAGTCTGCCCAAAAACAAAAGCCCAGGCCCAGATGGATTCACTAATGAATTCTATCAAACTTTCCAAGAGAAACTACTACCAATCCTGGCAAGACTCTTTCATGAAATTGAACAAGTGGAAATACTCCCAAATAGCTTTTATGAAGCCAACATCACGTTGATACCTAAACCAGACAGAGATGCTACGAAAAAAGAAAATTACAGACCAATATCGCTGATGAATGCAGATGCAAAGATCCTCAACAAAATCCTGGCAAATAGGATTCAATACCTCATTAAGAAGATCATCCACTACGATCAAGTAGGTTTCATCCCAGGAATGCAAGGATGGTTTAACATCCGTAAGTCTATCAACATAATACACAACATCAACAACAAGAAAAATAAAAACCACATGATTATATCAATAGATGCAGAGAAAGCATTTGACAAGGTCCAACACCCATTCTTGATCAAAACTCTCAGCAAGATGGGAATGGAAGGAACCTTTGTCAATATAGTTAAGGCCATTTACCACAAGCCAGTGGCAAATAGTATCCTCAATGGAGAAAAACTAAAAGCCTTCCCTCTAATTTCTGGCACAAGACAAGGCTGTCCTCTCTCACCACTCCTATTCAACATAGCACTGGAATTACTCGCTATAGCGATTAGGCAAGAAAAAGATATCAAGGGAATCCAGATAGGAAAGGAAGAAGTCAAGCTCTCACTGTTTGCAGATGACATGATGCTCTACTTAGAAAACCCTAAAGACTCTACCAAAAAGCTTCTAGAAACAATAGACTCATATAGCAAGGTGGCAGGCTACAAAATTAACACAGAAAAATCAATGGCCTTTCTATACACCAATAGTAATAAGGAAGAAATGGACATTAAGAAAACAACCCCATTCACAATTGTGCCAACAAACTCAAATATCTTGGAATCAACTTGACTAAAAATGTGAAAGACCTATACAAAGAAAACTATAAAACTCTGCTCAAAGAAATAAGAGAGGACACGCGGAAATGGAAACACATACCCTGCTCATGGATTGGCAGGATTAACATCATCAAAATGGCAATACTCCCCAAGGCGTTATACAGATTCAACGCTATCCCTCTAAAGATACCTATGACATTCTTCAAAGAGGTATATCAGGCACTTTTGAAATTTGTTAGGAACAATAAAAACCCTAGAATAGCTAAAGCAATCATTGGGAAAAAGAATATGGGAGGAATTACTTTCCCCAACTTTAAACTTTACTACAAAGCAATAGTTATCAAAACAGCATGGTATTGGAATAAGGACAGATCCTCAGATCAGTGGAATAGGCTTGAATACTCAGAAAATGTTCCCCAGACATACAATCACCTAATTTTTGATAAAGGAGCAGGAAATCCTAAATGGAGCAAGGAAAGCCTCTTCAACAAGTGGTGTTGGCACAAATGGCTAGCCACTTGCAAAAATTGAACTTAGACCCCCAGCTAACATCATGTACGAAGGTAAAATCCAAATGGATTAAAGACCTCGATATCAGACCCCAAACCATAAGATATATAGAACAACACATAGGCAAAACTCTCCAGGACATTGAGACTTCAGGCATCTTCAAGGAGGAAACTGCACTCTCCAAGCAAGTGAAAACAGAGATTAACAGATGGGAATATATTAAGCTGAGAAACTTCTGCACCTCAAAGGAAATAGTGGCCAGGATACAAGAGCCACCCACTGAGTGGGAGAATCTATTCACCCAATACCCATCAGACAATGGGCTAATCTCCAAAATATACAAGTCACTGACAGAAATTTACAAGAAAAAAACATCTAATCCCATCAAAAAATGGGGAGAGGAAATGAACAGACACTTTGACAAAGAAGAAATACAAATGGCCAAAAGACACATGAAGAAATGCTCCACATCACTAATCATCAGGGAGATGCAAATCAAAACAACAATGAGATACCACCTCACACCACAGAGAATGGCACACATCACAAAGAATGAGAACAAACAGTGCTGGCGGGGATGTGGAGAGAAAGGAACCCTTATCCACTGCTGGTGGGAATGCCTTCTAGTTCAACCTTTATGGAAAGCAATATAGAGATTCCTCCAAAAACTGGAAATCGAGCTCCCATACGATCCAGCTATACCACTCCTAGGAATATACCCTAAGAACACAAAAATACAATACAAAAATCCCTTCCTTACACCTATATTCATTGCAGCACTATTTACCATAGCAAGACTCTGGAAACAACCAAGATGCCCTTCAACAGACGAATGGCTAAAGAAACTGTGGTACATATACACAATGGAATATTATGCAGCTGTCAGGAGGGATGAAGTCATGAAATTTTCCTATATATGAATGTACACAGAATCTATTATGCTGAGTGAAATAAGTCAGAGAGAGAGAGAAAAACGCAGAATGGTCTCACTCATCTATGGGTTTTAAGAAAAATGAAAGACATTCTTGCAATAATAAATTTCAGACACAAAAGAGAAAAGAGCTGGAAGTTCCAGCTCACCTCAGGAAGCTCACCACAAAGAGTGATGAGTTTATTTAGAGAAATAACTACATTTTGAACTGTCCTAATATTGAGAATGTATGAGGGAAATGTAGATCCTGTTTAGAGTACAGGCGGGGGTTGGGTGGGGAGGAGGGAGATTTGGGACTTGGGTGATGCGAATGTTGCACTGGTGATGGGTGGTGTTCCTTTTATGACTGAAACCCAAACACAATCATGTATGTAATCAAGGTGTTTAAATAAAAAAAATTTTCAAAAAAATATATAAATATATGCCTCAAAATATAAATATTCAGATAGAAATAAAATATTCAATCTTTTCAGGACTGAAGTGATAGTACAGAATGAAGGGGACATATCTTGCATCTTGGCCAACCCAGGATGGATCCTCAGCATCCCACGTGGTCCCCCAAGCACCTGAGGAGTGACTCCTGAATGCAGTCAGGAGTAAGCCCTGAGCACATCTTGGTGTGGTTCAAAGCCATTCACCCCCCCCAAGTACGAAATAAAAAAAATAAAAATTCAGTCATTTCTACTTATATTGATCTGAAAGATTAGTTTGTTATTTTGTGTAAGCCCTTGTACAGATTATAGCTGCTTTTAATTTTTGTTTTAACAGCTTTATTAAGACAATTCTCATATTAAACACTCAGAAGGATATACCTTTTCTGTCACATATTTTGAATTGGTTTTGAAAACCTGGTTTCAACATTACAAATGTTATGTGCCTCCTGATGGCCTAGTGCTGCTGCCCTACAAGCTTGAGTCTGTCTGAGGGTTCAAGGTTCTCTCATGTCTTAGGAGACTTGGAGGACCAAGGAGAAAACTGCTAGTTTAAGGTCCGGCTGTCCAGATAACACTTCGACGTGGAGAAATGAAGAGATGGTTACTCAGGCAAAAGCCCAAGTGGGTCTTTATTTCTGGCCACTCAGGGTCTACCACCTTGTGCCCATAACAGGACAAAGGCAAAAGACCTCATGGCATTCTACATTTCTTCTTATATACTATAAGGGGGAGGGGGTAGTGACGACTTCCTTAGAGGCAGGACATCCGCCAAGGTAATACGAGGTATTGGTGGCAGCGAGGTAGTGAGGTAGTGACGACTTCCTTAGGGGCGGGACAACCACCAAGGTAATACGAGGTATTGTTGGGGGCAGGGTAGTGAGGTAGTGATGACTTCCTTAAGGGCGGGACATCTGCCAAGGTTTGGGGGGCAGGGGTAGTAACGACTTCCTTAGGGGCAGGACATCTGCCAAGGCAATTCAAGGTATTGGTGGGGCAGGTAGTAAGGTAGTGACGACTTCCTTAAGGGCGGGACCAAGGTTGACTTCCCTTTTCAATCCTTACTTCTTTTAGTGGGGCTCCTAATCCTAGAAGCCAGTGTGATCGGTGGCCTCCATTTCCTAATATTCCTGGTCAAAATTTCCTGCTTGAGCTAATTCTTGGTATTGTTGGAGTAATACCATGAGCTTGACATCCCCAATCTGAGCTCGAATGAACATGGTGAGGCGGCTGGTTATGCATGGTCCAATGGCTACCAGAAGTAAGAGGCCCAAAAGGGGCCCCAGTAGATGTATTAGATAGAGGAGAATCCCACTCCATAAAGACCATAAGGGACCATCTATAGCTCCTTTCTTCTTTTGGCCAGCTCCTCTTGATGATGTCTGATTCTGTCCCGCACTATTCCCGATTTGTTGGTATAAAAACAACATTTTTCTTGCAAGGCCACACAAAGTCCTCCTTTCTCTGCCAGGATTAAATCTAACCATTGCCTGTTTTGTAATACTACTTCAGAGATGGAGTCGAGCTGGTCCTGCAGATCATTAATAGATTTATATACCGTCTCCACATCTAAAATTAACTTTTGCGAGAGTTTGTCATACCTGTCTATTGATCTTGCTAGTCCTGCTTCCCCAGTCGCTAATCCACCAGTTACCCCAAGCCCCACCAGTAGGGGCAGGAGCACCACAGCTCGTCGAGACAGACGAGCGCCGCCTAAGAGATCTATGCTAGGCAGAGGGATGGGCTCTGTCTCCAGGATGATGTCAATGTTGGGAAGTATTAATGCTGGGGCACAAATTCCAGTCCAGTTTTGGGGTAGAAGAGAGTAAGCCAAATTTCCCCCCACATATCCATACCTGTCCTGGAGGTAAGCACCCTGGGCTGGGGGGGGCAGGTAGGACTTCTGAGCACTGAGTGGCTCACACCTGACCTAGGTCTACAGATTCAGTGCCATTATGCAAATAGCAAACAGAAGATTCAAAGCTAAGAGGAACTACCTTAAAAGGTTTGACATAAGTACAACTAAAAGAAGCAAAGGTTAGATTACCTAGTCAGACAGGGACAGCCAGAGGCCAAATTTCCCCCATCTTCATACAAAGCCAACAATCAGCAGCTAAAGAAGGGTTAGAAAAATTAAGAAGTTTGTGAGTTTCCTCTAGGATGCTCTGAGTATTTGAATCTAACTTCTCAGCAGGCATCCGGAGTCGGAGGGAGGGATGCTAGGGCCACTTAGGCATTAGGGCCTCCACCTCCTTTGTAGTCCAGTCTATGACCTCCTTCTCTCTTTCCTGGTCTGTTGCCACCCCCCATCCGAGATGTGAACGGGCACCTTTAGGGGCCAACAGACCAAGTCTCCCACTTCGGCCATGCAACTTGCAGCTGCATAGGGAGACTTATGGCTATTAACTGTCCATTCCCCTCCCATGCTCCCCCTGTAAGTTTCGGTGAGCTTGGCCACCAGATATGCCTTGTTATTTTTGGTACACTCTTGATACTCCCTATAGCACCGGGAGTGAACTTGATTAAGTTCCACATATTCAGCAGGGCATTTCCCCACCTGAAAAGGGAGGCAAAGGCTGAGGTTTTGCTTTACACACACATTCTGGCTCCCCCCCAAACATGGGAAGAAGTAGGGAACTGGAGGTAAGCAGATCTAGTTCCACAGTCTACTGATCGAGTGTACAGAAGCCTACTGTTGAGTTGATAGCCCCCCCCCTGCAGTCACAGGGGTTTTTATATAGTCTTTTTACCAGTTCATCTGGGTGTGCGGCCTGATCGAGTCCTCCCATAGCAAGTGCCAAGAGGAGCATTGACAGAGTCAGTAGAGCGCATCAGGGCTGGAGTGTGTCCTCTGGACCCAAATCTTGAGGGGATTCTCAGTACGCTCCACTTTCCACTCATCATGGTTGAGATTAGCAGGGTAGGTTTTAGATGAGAGGCGTGAACCCAGGAAGCAATGCTGTCCACTTTAACAGCAGTCGGGGTGATCAGAAGGATAACATAAGGTCCTTTCCACCTAGGCTCTAATGTCTACGAGCAGTGCCGTCTCACCAGGACCTGGTCTCCCAGCTTGAAGGGGTGAGGCACCGTCAGTTCTCCGGGTTCATATGCCTGTCTGAGTCCCTTCCAGACTTGGCTTTGTAGGGCAGCGATGGAGGCCAGCTGAGCTGCTAGGGGAGGGGAAGGGAGAGAAAAAACATCATAAGGCTCAGAAAGCATTAGGACTGGGGGGGGGCACCATACAATACTTCAAAGGGGGTTAATTCACAGAAAAAGTCAAGGGGGTATTTCTTGCACTGAAGAGGGCAGAAGGTAAGAGGGTGGTCCAGTCCTCAACACCACTCTCTAGAGATAATTTTGTTAGGGTCTCCTTAATTGTTCTATTCATCCTTTCTACCTGCCCTGAACTCTGGGGGTGATATGCAGTTTCCAATTGATCCCCAGGATCTTGGCTAATCCCTGACTTACCTGGGCCACAAAAGCAGGTCCGTTGTCTGACCGAATTATCTGAGGAAGTCCAAACCTGGGGAAGATGTCATCTAATATCTTCTTAGCCACCACCTGGGCTGTTTTCTTCTTGCATGGGTAAGCTTCCACCCATCCTGAAAAGGTATCCACAAAGACTAGCAAATACTTAGTCCATATTTGGCAGGCTTGATCTCAGTGAAATCAATCTCCCAATGTTGGCCTGGTCTCTCTCCTCTCAGTCTCTTTCCCGTCCCCATCTTGGTAGGATAGGCATTTACCAGCTGACAGGGTCGGCAGGATTTTACAATTTTTTCAGCTATTTTCTTTAGCCTCTCCGGTTTGGGTGCCCGGGGCCATTCTCTAATTAGCTCCATCATTTTTCTGGCCCCTAGATGGGTTAGTTGGTGAAGAGTTTGCAGAAACTGATTGACTTCTTGTACTTTGTCAGAAGGAAGTCTACATTTGACACTGGAGGGAGGTTGTAGGGTTCAGTAACAGTAAGCACAGGGGTCTCCTTCGTGCGGGATGCTGCTGCCTTCGCCACTCCATCAGCTCTTCGGTTCCTGGACGTGATGGTCCCTTTGCCCGTTCGATGACCTGGACAGTGAACTATAGCCAGTTCTTTGGGTAGGAGTAGAGCCGATAAAAGATGCAGTATCTCTTCTTTGTTTTTAATTTCTTTTCCTGCAGAGGTCAGGAGTCCTCTCCTTTGGTAGATAGCGCCATGGACATGGGCAGTTCCGAATGCGTACCTGCTATCCATGTAGATGGTTGCTTTTTTTCCCGCTGCCATTTCCAGTACTCTGGTAAGGGCTATCAACTCAGCTCGCTGAGCAGATGTTCCCTCTTTTAGGCGCTGGGACCAGATAACGTCATGATTACTCACCACTGCAGCTCCAGCTAGCCTCTCCCCATCGTGGAGGAAGCTATTTCCTTCTGTGTACCATATGACTCAGAGTTCCTTAATGGTTGGTCCTGTAGGTCCCTCCGCAGCCCACTCTCTTTGGCCAGTAAATCCTAGCAGTTATGCAACACTGGTGTCTCTGACTCTTCAGGGAGCAGGGTGGCCGAATTTAGGGTCACAGGTACGCCAATGGTTATTCTGCCTTTGTCTAGAAGGATACTCTGATAGTGGGTGATAGGGGCATTTGAGAGCCAACGGTTGGGGGGCTGCCGTATTATACTTTCCAGAGCATGAGGGGCTATTATAGTTACCTTCTGTCCCACGGAAATTTTATCCACATCCTTTACCAGCAATGCAGCTGCAGCTATTGCCCTCAAGCATTTAGGCCATCCGCTGGCCACTGAGTCTAGTTTCTTTGATAGGTAGGCAACCGGCCTTTTCCAAGGACCTAGCATCTGCATCAGCACTCCCCTTGCCATCCCCCTTTCTCTTCTAGATATAAGGGAGGGCCAGGGCTGGGACTGTTTTGATAGAGTTAAATGCCTTCTGGCATTTATGGGTCCACTCTAACTTGGCATCCCCATTTGTGAGGGGGTATAGTGGGGCTGCCACACTGGCGAAATCAGGGATCCAGAGGCAGCAGAAACCTGCTGACCCCAGAAACTCATGTAACTGCCGGTGGGTGGTAGGTGCTGGGATTTGTGCCACGACCTTTTTCCAGGCTTCTGTCAACCATCGTTTTCCCTCCCATAGCATGTATCCCAGAAACGTCACCTCTCTCTGGCACAGCTGCACCTTCTTGGCTGATGCTCTACCCTAGTTGAGCAAGTTCATTTAGCAGGTCATGGGTGGCCTGCTTGGAATCCTCTTCAGTTTTTTCTGCAATTAAAAGATCGTCCTTTTTTTAGCCAGCACGGGCGGGCAGCTGGCAGGCCTCCGCATGTGCCAGCGGCCTCTTGGCCAGGCCTAGGGTAGGGGGGCTCAGACATGGGTCACCCGACCCCCCTCTCCTTCTTTCCTCCGGATCTCCAGGTGGGTTTCTGGAAGGAGATGATGGGGCACCCTGGGTTTTCCCCACTCCCTGGCCGGGTCCGGACCCTGGCCTAGGGTGGGGATTAAATCCCTGTCCTTCGGGCTTGGGAGGGACTCTCTCCCTTCCTGGAGCAGGATTTTTAGCCAGCACGGGCGGGCAGCTGGCAGGCCTCCGCATGTGCCAGCGGCCTCTTGGCCCGGCCTAATGTAGGGGGGCTCGGACATGGGTCACCCGACCCCCTCTCCCCCTTTCCTTCGGATCTCCAGTTGGGTTTCTGGAAGGAGCTGATGGGGCACCCTGGGTTTTCCCCACTCCCTGGCCGGGTCCAGACCCTGGCCTAGGGTGGGGATTAAATCCCTGTCCTTCGGGCTTGGGAGGGTCTCTCTCCCTTCCTGGAGCAGGATTTTTAGCCAGCACGGGCGGGCAGCTGGCAGGCCTCCGCATGTGCCAGCGGCCTCTTGGCCCGGCCTAGGGTAGGGGGGCTCGGACATGGGTCACCCGACCCCCCTCTCCCACATTCCTCCGGATCTCCAGGTGGGTTTCTGGAAGGAGCTGATGGGGCACCCTGGGTTTTCCCCACTCCCTGGCCAGGTCCGGACCCTGGCCTAGGGTGGGGATTAAATCCCTGTCCTTCAGGCTTGGGAGGGTCTCTCTCCCTTCCTGGAGCAGGATTTTTAGCCAGCACAGGCGGGCAGCTGGCAAGCCTCCGCATGTGCCAGTGGCCTCTTGGCCCAGCCTAGGGTAGGCTACAGAGGTTGGCTAAGGGGGTGGAGATTGATCTGGGGGGTGACAGATAGCTGCTCAGCTATACTCAGGCTGTCTCTGGCAATTTCATACCAGTCTACATTTTGCAAACCGCGCGGGGGAACATATGCTCCTCCCAACCATTAGTACCCCAGATTTACTCTTCTTAACTTCAGTAACACACAGTTCTATTCTCTGACAAAAGACATACAGTAGATCTAACAAATCCCAGAACTACTTAGAATGACAGAAATTGAACACATACTGAACACATATATCTTTTGAATATTTTATGGGTATTTTCTTTAACTGATGTAACTCTCTATATATTCTTCTACTATGATGTTTCTATCCACTTTTCATCTTGTCTTTTCTTTGTAAGCTGTTCAGTAAGGATTGTTGGTGGAACTGTCACTCAGTTTGATGCCTATGATTGAACTATGTCATGGAAATTGCTGGTCTTGTTCCCATTGCCTCCAGATGCACCAATAACGCTTCATGGCATTGATCCTTGTTTGCATAGACACATTAAAATGGGAAAACACCATACATACAGATAAGTTCTTATCTAATAAATCTCAGTACAATGTACCTTACACCCTGAATATTGATATAATGACTTGGCACAGGCCTCAGAAGAATGGGCATCCTCCATTCACGCTGGAACCAGGCAAGCTATCTACGAAACATCCAAGGTCTTTTATAGCAACAGCTGGAAGCAGTCCTCTACCAGGAAAGACACTACCAAGGGTCTGACATCGACCTCCTAAAAAGAGACTTCCGTTTACACTGCGAAGACTTGACAACAACAATGACCTACTCTACAGGACATGGTTCTCTCTATTGCCCCATAAGTGTGAGGTGAAATGAGAGGATGCTCCGCACCATCCTGAGTACAATATGGGATATGCAGACTCCAGGATCTTTAATACAGAAGCATGATACCAACAACAACAGAGACTAAGTGAGGAATGGAGGTGTATTGCCACTACAGACGATGACTTGAATTGGACAAACTAGTGTGCCTGGAGCCTAGAGTCAGTCCTGTGCCAGGAAACTTCAGGGGTAGGGTCTCCTTGTATTTAGACCATAATTTGCCTTTCCATATCCCTTCTGTTTTGGTGGGCCTATGCAAACAAATGCCACTTTAATACCGTTTTTTACTATGTTCCCTTGACTCCAATCCTTAAGAAAAACAACCCACTAAAACTTTTGAGGCTAACTTAAACTAGTAAGCATGTGCATGGAACTAGAGAAATGTACTTTGCCCTCAATATTTAAGGAGTTACATAAGTCTAATGTCTTTAGATTATATTGTGTGCTGCTAAGAAATAGTATGTACTACAACTGGGGATTTGAGGGACAAAGTAATTGTATTATACATGGGTTCAGTTTTGTTTTTCTTAATGTTCTTTGGCTGAAAGTTCAAGGCTGGGATATCATCGATGGGACTACCGAGAATTCTGTTTATGGGTGATTGGGCTTCCAATGTAACTTTACCCTGTCCTCTTTCTTTGCATCTTTGTTGTCATAATTAAAATAATAAAAAAAAAATTAAAAAAAAAAAAAGAAACAGAAAAAAAAATCTGTCCTTGGAAAAAAAAGATCGTCCACATACTGTAGCAACGTAACCTGGGGGTGCTGGCTGCGGAAGAGACTTAAGTCTTGGTGCAAGGCCTCATCAAAGATGGTAGGGGAGTTCTTAAATCCCTGGGACAATCTGGTCCAGGTTAGTTGACCCGAAATTCCTGCCTCCGAATCACTCCACTCAAAAGCAAATAAGATTGACTGGCTGGATGTAGAGACAGGCAGAAGTAAGCATCCTTTAAGTCCAGTACAGTGTACCATACTCTTTCAGGGCTTAAGGTGCTGAGGAGATTGTATGGGTTAGGCATAGTGGGATGGATGACTTCCACTTGGCTGTTAACCGCCCTTAGGTCCTGTATTGGCCAATAGCCCCCAGTCCCAGGCTTTTTATCTGGGAGTAGTGGAGCATTCCAGGCTGACTTACACTGTACTAGAACTCCCTGTTGTAGAAGTTTCCGAATATAAGGAGTTATGCCTTTCTTCGCTTCCTGACTCATGGGAAGCTGTCTGACTCGCACAGGGACAGCAGTATCTTCAACTCTACCACTCCTGGAGCCTGCAAGGTAGACAACCCCAGTCCAGCAGTTTCAGCCCAAGCTCCTGGAACTAGTCTCAACCAAAAATCAGTGTATCGGTGTCTTAGTTTCCATGTGGCAAGGGATCATTTGTGAATAGTCTATATTCATCCTCAGCCCTAATGGTCAGGACAGAGGTGGTAAGTGGCTGGACATTGGGATTTAGAAAAACAATCTCTGGACCAGTTTTTTTTTTCAAAAGTTATCTGGGCTCTGAGTTTGGTTAGCAAGTCTCGTCCCATTAGTGGTGAAGGGCAGTTCAGTTTGACCATGAAAGAATGCTTGATTTCTCCTTTCTTCAAGTCCATAGTCCTGGAAGTAGTCCAAGAATGGTAGCTACTTCCATTAGCTCTTTGTACTAAGGATTGCTTACTAGAGAGAGGTCCCTATAGTTTCTTTAGGACTGAGTAAACTGCCCCTTTGCCAAGTTCAAAGTTTATGGAGTCCCCTCCACCTTAAATTTAGCCCTGATCTCCCAGAGTTGGTTGGAGCCCCGACCCCCCTATTCAAATTCAAGGGCCAGAGTCCTTGAAGTTCTGGGGGACTGCGGGGGTTGGATGCATTCCTGAGCCCAGTGTCCCCTCTGGAGGCAGCAAGCACATTAGTCCTTGTCCATGGGTCGCGTCTTCGTGGGCCCAGGTCCCTACCTTTCTAACCTGCGCTAGATTTGTCTACAGCTACTGCCAATACCCTTGCCAGTTCCTTATTCCTTCTTCAGTCATTTTGTTCTTCCTTCCTCTCTCTCTTCCTTCACTTTTTCCTCTGTTTCCTTTATTTCTCTGTCCCTCTTCTCCTGCCACTCTCTCCTCTCCTTTTCTAGTCGCTCCTCTCTTTCCTCCTTTGTTTCTCTCTTTCTGAACACATTCTTTGCCTCCTTTACTAGGTCCTGTAATGTCTTTCCCTGGATATCCTCCAGCCTCTGAAGTTTCTTTCTAATATCTGCTACTGACTGCCCTACAAAAGCCATAATGACTGAAGCTTGATGAGTTTCGGAGGTTGGATTGAAAGGGGTATACCTCCTATAGGCTTCCATCAGCCTTTCTAGGAAAACCATGGGAGGCTCGTCGGGTCTCTGTATCACCTCTTTTACCTTGGCCAGATTGATGGGCTTCCTAGCCGCTTCCTGGAGACTTCTCATGAGAGTCTGGTGATAGGTGGATAGGCTCCCCCTATTTTCGTACATGCTGGGGTCCCAATTCGGTCTCTGCAAGTGGAAAGTGTCATCAATAACATCAGGTCTGGCTGTCATCAATCCATGTATTACATTCTTCCAGGCTGCTGCCAATATGCGGTCCTATTCTTCAGTAGTGAACAGGGTATGAAGCAGCTGCTCACAGTCATCCTAAGTAGGCTAGTGGGTGTTCATCAGAAAGTCTAAAAAATTAATTAACCTAGTGGGTTCTTCAGAAAAAGAGGGATGGTTAAGCTTCTAATTATAGAGGTCAGAAGAGGGGAAGGGCCAATACTGGAGTGTAGGCATCTCCCACCCCTCCCATCTTCCACATAGGCCATACTGGCCTTAGCGGCATGATTGGCAAAGCTCCGAATGCTGGATCTCTTTGTTTTCTGCGGCTCCCTGCGGCTGGCCCTGTTTGGCTCTCATCCAGCATGGACTCAAGGGTTAATGGAGGCAAGGGAGTTACTCCTTCCTCCTCTCCCTGTGGCATGGGGGAATGCAAAGTGGAGGAGGAGGGGGATTCTGCTGGGGAATGGGGTTCTGCTGCAGTCTCTTCTGCTGGAGCGGAGGGGGCGAGAGCAGATGGGTGGTAAGGAGGGGAGGTCAAAGAGAAGCAGGTCCGTAGTGTCAGGGTTAATGCAGGGTACAGCTCGCTCTTCCTTAGGCTTTGATTCTGACACCCCCTCCGCCTTCATGGGTAGGATCGTAGGCTCCAAGGGTGGCTGTAAGGAAGAAGGTTTAGGAGGGGGAAGAAATGGCTGCATCCAGTCAGGGGGACTGGTACCAAGGTCTTCCCACATGAAAATGTAGGTTTCTTGAGCAGTATGTCCATGCATCCCTGGTCGGTACACGATGTCCTTCACTCTGCAAACTAGGAAAACATGGAAAGACCCTCCCTGTGGCTATCCAACCTGAAAGGTAGGCCATTCAGCAGCACAACAGGTCTGCCACTTGCCCTTTTTGATGACTAGGGAATGATTTCGTGCACAAGTCCTTACTTCAGACCAGTGGTCCAGATTAAGAGACAAAGGGATAGTTTGCTGCTGACCCATTATGGGAGTAGAAAATCAAAGGAGTAGATGAGGAAAAGATGGGAGGGGACAAAGGAAGTTAGGAAAATAAGAGTTCAAGGAAATAAAGCCAACACACAGCTACACAACCTACACACTTACACAAAAGGAAAAACAAAACCTCAGAAATGAAGATCTCCAACTAATAGAAATAGGGTCCACCATGGCAGCTCGGGAACCTCTTCCCGCTGCAGCAAAAACCGAACTCCTGGGGCACCTCCAGGGTCATGACCTATATATTTTTGAACCCGTCAGTTCACTACCACTCGGTATCAACGTCCAGTGGGGACTCTTAATTCTACCCGGAATCCACGTCAAGTGGAGACTCTCAAGTCCTCGGTCACACAACTGTTTCCTATTTCTATTTCCAACACACATCAAATCACAACTGACAACACAAGATATACTGCTAGTTTCTACACACATCAAATTACAAGTGACATCACAAGATATACTACTTAGAACCCACCGAGTCCATCTATTCACCACTCTGCTCCGGGCATATCAGGAACTTCTGGCTGGCTCGCCAATGAAAGGTCCGGCAGTCCAGATAACACTCCAATGTGGAGAAATGAAGAGATGATTACTCAGGCAAAAGCTCAAGTGGGTCTTTATTTCTGGCCACTCAGGGTCTACCGCTGTGTGCCCGTAACAGGACAAAGGCAAAAGACCTTGTGGCGTTCTACATTTCTTCTTATATACTATAAGGGGGAGGGATAGTGATGACTTCTGTAGGGGCAGGACATTCGCCAAGGCAATTCGAGGTATTGGTGGGGGCGGGTAGTGAGGTAGTGACGACTTCCTTAAGGGTGGGACATCTGCCAAGGTTGACTTCCCTTTTCACTAGTTAGATGACGCAAAGGGTAATTCATTTGGACAGATTTCCAAAGAAAAAAGGTGCAAAACGATGAAATTTCCATTAATTTTATTAAACCTGTATTCTAACTGTTCATGATGAGAAATCAAGCAAAAAATGAGCCAAGGTAGCACAGAATTAAAGAAAGGGAACATTAAAAAATCATGCTTTTAAGATTTTACTTTCTCTCTCATTTTAATCAGGAACTGGTGGCAAAAAAGTGCACTTTCTCATGATTGAAAATGTCGACTTTCTGACCAAAATTGCAAAAGTAGTCAGTGCTTATTGGAGAAGAAAACAGGGACTTGTTCTTGACCCTATGCAAAATGCAACTAGAAGATGATCTAAAATATAGTGAGGAAGCCCACCAGCTCTCGGAAGCATGTTTTAGAGAAAGAAGGATAGCTTCTCAGAGCTGCTGACATCTTTTCTGTGAGTGAAATTGGATCCATAATAAAACACTTTTTTTTTCTCCAAAAAAAAAATCTTATGAAGCTGGGATAGCTTGGGATGCTTCTCTGAATGAAAATGCTCTAGATCCATAGGTTTTATTTTAGCTGTGTGATCTTCTCCTGATATACGCGCTCTATATTTTAAGCATATTTTAGAGCTCTTGAGAGTTTGTAGTTAAAGCAAGCAGGGTAGGGAATCTTTAATATTATCAACTTGGTTCTTCCCCACAACAGTCAGTGCAGAACACAGCTTGAAAATACTGGCAAAGACATACAGTCTAGGTTGATTATCTGATTATAATGAACAAATTAAAGCATTACTTCTTGTCCTTATTATACCTGATCTTGATAATTTATCTCATTGATTAATTGATCTCATTCTCATTATCTGTGGATTCTTAAGTCAAAGTTTGGAAGTTGTCCCAACTAACCTTTCTGTTTTCATACTGAAGAGAAAAAAATACCATTATGTTTAAATCCTGAAGAAAAAGCCCTATGAAGGGGCCGGGCAGTGGCGCTAAAGGTAAGGTGCCTGCCTTGCCTGAGCTAGCCTTGGATGGACCGCGGTTCGATCCCCCGGTATCCCATATGGTCCCCCAAGCCAGGAGCAACTTCTGAGCGCATAGCCAGGAGTAACCCCTGAGCGTTATTGGGTGTGGCCCAAAAACCAAAAAAAAAAAAAAAAAAAAAAGAAAAAGCCCTATGACAAATGCCCTCCTAGAGTCAACTTGATATCAACTTCACTTTGAAATTTCAAACATGCCAGGTCTAGTGTAAGGAAGATCAAAGTTTTGCTTAAGAAAAAATTTCTTTTTTTTTTTTTTTTTTTGGTTTTTGGGCCACATCCGGCGGTGCTCAGGGGTTACTCCTGGCTGTCTGCTCAGAAATCGCTCCTGGCAGGCACGGGGGACCATATGGGACACCGGGATTCGAACCAACCACCTTTGGTCCTGGATCGGCTGCTTGCAAGGCAAACGCCGCTGTGCTATCTCTCCGGGCCCAGAAAAAATTTCTTATGAAAGTGTCAAATACAGGGGCCGGGCGGTGGCGCTAAAGGTAAGGTGCCTGCCTTGCCTGTGCTAGCCTCGGACGGACCGCGGTTCGATCCCCCGGAGTCCCATATGGTCCCCCAAGCCAGGAGCAACTTCTGAGCGCATAGCCAGGAGTAACCCCTGAGCGTCACCGGGTGTGGCCCAAAAACAAACAAAAAAAAAAGTGTCAAATACAGCACTTGAGTACATGAATTTTAGAGATTAGGATATGGAATTGTTTGATGATTTTTATTTTTTGTGTTGTTCAAATACAATTAGTTGATAATAGTTTGAGTTTTTTAAAGAGTCTAAGATCATGGTGATATATATTTTTTTACTTTTTTCTCCATTTTTCAGATTTCTCTTCCAACAGTTTCATTGATACATGATTACCATATCAAATACCCACTGCAAGTAAGCAATTCAGTGATTTTAAATGTATTCGGTGTTGTGTAATCATCATTACAGTCAAGTGGAGAATATAGTCATTCCTTCAGAAGGAATTCCCATGCCTTTTAGCTCACTAATTTATACCTTTCACTGTGAGCAACCACTACTCTCGTTAGAGATTTTCCTAATTTGTATATTTCATGTGATATGTGCCCTTCTGTACTTTTTTTACTTAGTATATTTTTTTCAAGATTTATTCATGTATTAGTAGTATTAACATGTGTTAGTAACATATATCTTTTTTAGGAGCTATAAAAAGTCTACTTGTGGATAACCACATTTTATTTATTTACCTTCTGGTACTTGGATTGTTTGTTTTGCCTATTGGCTATTAAAATAATTCTGCTGTGAATACACATTGACAGGTGTTTGTATGGACATATATTTTCATTTACCTAGGAATACGATTATAGAGTCAAATCTTAATTTTGTTTGAGGACTGCTCCAAGTAGTCATATGAGCTTTCATTGCTGCTTGCAATATATGATGGTCACAATTTCTTCTTCTTATTTCCATCGTTTTTGATTGTTGCCATTCTAGAGAGTGTAACATTATATCTCATTGTCTATATGTGGGGGCCAGGTAGTTGGTACTGTTACTGTTGTTTGGACCATACTTGGTAGTACTTAGGACTATTGCTCACTTGATGCTCAGGGTTCACTTCCAGCAGTGCTTGGGGGACTCTGTAATTTCAGGGATCAAACTTCGGCCTTCTGCAGGCAAAGCTTGTGCTTCAGTACATTGAGCTCTCTGTCCTTCATTGTAATTTTGGTGAGGAAGGAAGTCACACATGACTGAACAGGGCTTACTCTTGAATTGGTACTGAGGAACCACTACAGGTGGCTTGGAGGACCATGTGGGGTGTAAAGAACCACGCTCAGTTTAGCCCTATTCAAGGCAAGTATCATTTTACATGTTGTACTCTCTTTCTGGGCCCATTCACTGTGAGTTTGGGGGGGCACACCCGGTGACTCTCAGGGGTTACTCCTGGCTATACGCTCAGAAATCGCTCCTGATTTGGGGGACCATATGAGACACTGGAGGATCGAACCTTGGTCCATCCTAGGCTAGTGTGCATAAGGAAGATGCCTTATGCCCTGTGCCACCTCTCTGGCCCCCACTCACTGTGATTTTTATTTAGATTTCCATGATTATTAATAATGCCAAGCATTTTTCTCACATGCTTATTGGACATTAGTATCTTTTTGGAGAAAAACTTGTTCAGACACTTCACTCATTATGGGAGGCGGGGCACACCAAGTGGTGTTCAGTGTCAATCCTGGTGGACTTGAGGGATATCAGGGATCTGTAATGCCAAAGATCAAACCCTAGTCTGCTGTGTGCAAGGCAAGAGCTTTATAGGCTAGAGTCGGACTTTCTCTAGAAACCCATATTTCACTCATTTTAAAATTGGGCTATTTATCTTTTTATTACTGATCTGTTAGTAATCCTTATATATTCCTGATATTAGACTTTATAAAAGATAAGATATTCAAATATTTTCTACAAATTTATAAGTTGTTCTTTTATTTTCTTGATAGAAAATACTCCTTTTGGAGCATGCAATTTTACAGTTTTTTGGGGGGCCAGTCCTTACAGAACTAAGCCTTCTAAGGGCTGGTGGAGCTCTCTGTCAATAGGCACACATCTGGGTGCTGTGAAATGTATGTGACAGGTATCAATCAAACTCAGGGCCTTGCACATGCTAGGCATGGGTTCTATCAAGTGTGCTATGTCTCCACATAAGTTATTAATTGTGATGAAGTTTCACATATCTAATTATTTATGTTGCTTATGCTTTTGGTATCTTATCTGAAAATTCAATAGGATCACAAAAATTTATTTCTGTTTTCATATGACTATTTTATAGTTTTTAACTTTTACATTTAAGCCTTTGATCCATTTGGAATTAAACTGTGCATATGGTTATTCTTTGGTATCTATTTCTTTTTCTTTCTTTTAAAAATATCGTTTTAGGGGCCCAGAGAGATAGCACAGAGGCGTTTGCCTTGCAAGCAGCCGATCCAGGACCAAAGGTAGTTGGTTCGAATCCGGTGTCCCATATGGTCCCCCGTGCCTGCCAGCAGCTATTTCTGAGCAGACAGCCAGGAGTAAATCCTGAGCACCGCCGGTGTGACCCAAAAACAAACAAAAAATATCTTTCTATTTTATTTTTCTCATCTTCAAATATGTAAGTATTCAGTGATGCAAGAAAAAAATTGCATTAGGAACTTTAGCTGGCTAATATGTAGATATATTAATAAGCTGGTAATGAGTGTATTAGAAAAGGCAAAGATTTAGGCAATGAGGTTAGTTGATTTTATATTTATATATTACGTGTTTACACATCTAAATTTTCCTGGATGAAATTGTGTCAAGTAATATTTAGAATTTCATCTCCACTTTCTCTTCGCAAATGAACACTTCTTCCGTTTTACTTATGAATATTCATACCTGTTTCCATTCTTGCTATCCAAGCCATTTTGAACTGAACTGCTTACATAACCCAGCTTTGGTTCCTCAATAAAGATTTGCTTTTCTCCATCGGCATGCATTCAAGTGCATGCGTGCACAAGCATCCATGTAAGCATACACAGAAGCACACAACTCACACTTCTTCCGAATATGTTCATATGTCCCTGAAGTTCACCTCTGCTTATCACTCACCTGTTAAGTCATAAACACACGTGATATCACTCAATTATTGTTACAGATATGCTTCAACATGGGAGCAATATATACAATAAAAATTATAATGGAACAGAAGAGTGAAATAACTCATTAGAGTATTTAGTTGTTCCTTCCTGTTTTAGTATAGATATGTAAGATATAGCTATGGAGTAAGCATAATGCATAATTATCACATTGGGATGCTAAACAAAGACACTGCATTCACTCTATGCATAGAGTGAGAGCTAGTTCATGGAAAAATGCAGGTTTTGCATTTTTCTAGCAAAATAAGTGAGTGGGGGTGGAAGGAGACTGGCATTCTGATGAGTATTCAGAATACTAATGCCTACCAGAGGAGGCGGCAATTTGGGCTGGTCTCCAAAGCATTATGCCTACAGAAAAAAGTGAGTTTCTTCTCCCACTTTAGAAATCCTTGATGACAACAGCCCTGATTTAATTAACCAACAGGTCATTCTTTTGCATTTGTATGGAAGGAGACTTGTCTAACTGCTCTGTGAGAATCTAGTTTTGAAGATCAAAGCATTACTTATAAAGAACCTGAGGGCAATGAAGTATTTTATTATGGATCCTAATGTGAAGGCTGAAGGAATGTAAAAACTAATCTTTATAGTAGCACAGAAAAGATCTAAGGAGTATATCTGTGGGTTGGGAATGGGCGTTGGGATTAAAAAATTTTCATCAGATTACAAGAAGTACAAGGGATAAAAGAAGAGAATACAACCCCCAGGACAGAAGACCATTCAATAGGACATATGCACACCATTCTACTGTACCATTCAGTACAGTAGCTAAGAGGTAGAATCAATGTAGATGTCTAGTGATAATTGAATCATGAAGGTGTGAAATGTACATATATGTATACATACATATACAGACACACAGAGAATGGAATACAACATAGCTACAGGGAACTTTAAAATCATGCCATTCTCTTTAACATAAATGAAACTAGAAGATATCATGTTAGATAAAGTAAGCCAGGAGAAGAATAAACATAGAAACATAGTATGAGCTCACTCATATGTGTTATTTAGAATAACTGGATGAGAGAATGCAATGGTTTTAAAAGGGAGCGGAATAGAGACAGAGGAGAAGCAAGATGGAGCAGGGAACAAGGTGATTCATGTACATTGGTGGTGTTAAGGATAGAACTAAATATCCAAATCATAGAGTTAACAACACTGAGTCATGAGAACTAAACTTAAACAACTGGATTTTTGTATTACTTTATTTAAACATCATGGTTTACAGAATACATGTATTTCTGCTGTTTCAGGTTCCAAAACCAATTCCACCATGAATGTAACATTTCCTCCACCCTGGATTTCTACCCATCCCCCATGGACTGTCCATTTGGCAGGCACAAAATGATTTATTTATATTGCTTGTTTATAACTAAGTGGTAATGGAATTATAAAAAAAATTACGGCTAAAGGAAATTTGTGAAAATCATTATATCTCACGGTGGAATCATTAAGTCATTATCTGTGGGTTTAAGCTGTTTTTTGATAGTTGAGCATTCTGTTACTGGCTTTGTTTGTTAACCTTAGGTAGAATCTATGCTACTTTTACCTCGAACGTGCTGTTTTCCTACTGGGGTGTCAGTATTGAACATTTTGGAGGTGGCAAGCAGCTGTGTCTGTGGCTGTACTGTCCAGGGAAATTCCAAGTTCTATGGCAAATATAGCAGCATCTGTGGCTGACAGGTCTCCCAGAAGTACAAAAAGTCAGGGCTAGGGCTGCTCGCACTCTGGTAAAACCCTGGAATCCAAAAACCTGCATACCTGAAGTTTTGGTCAGTTAGGCTTTTCTGCAGAGATCAGTGATAAAGCAGTAAAGCGGGGACTGTTGGTGTGGCAACAGTTGTGGGTTGTGGCCATCACTTCAGAAGCTTTGGCAGGGTGAGGACTTGGCCTTCCCCTTCTCACTGGAGTGCCCATTTTCAGCTGTGAAAACTTGTATGCAGGATTTTTCACAGCTTGATTTTTACCTCTTCTAGAATAAAATGAGTCTAAGGAGCTGTCATGGTGGCTGCTCTGGGGTGAGTCTCTGGCTGTCAGAGCTTCTGGAAGTACAGAAGGGCATCAGGAAGCCTGTCCACACTCCAATAGAATCTTGGGGACCACAGCCCAAATACCAGCATACCTACAGCTTTAAATAAACAAATTAAAAATATGTACCTACTACAGTGACAGACAGGTTAGGGGAGGGAACCTGGGAATAATAATGCTGGAAGGAAGTTGGCACTGGTGCTGAGATCAGTGCTGGAATATTCTGTGTCTAAAATGCAACTATAAATAGCTTTGAAATCATGGTACTTTAACAAAATTCTAAAAATTATAAAAGAGCAGTGGCACAGGTGGTAGGGTATTTGCCTTGCATTTGCTAACCTAGGACAGTGTGCAGTGTGATCCCCCAGTGTTTCCCAAGCCAGAGGAGATTTCTGAGCACATAGCCAGGAGTAGCCACTGAGCATCCCAGGGTGTGGCCCCAAAACAAAACAAAAATTAAAAAAGAGATAGCATATCTTCCCCAAAACATAAAGAAAGATGCCTAACTTTTTGTCATGTTCCAGACACTTGGACAGAGAGGTCTTTTCATGAGTTCACCCAGAACAGTTATAATTTTGAATGAGGTTGTAATGACCTTCATTGAGAAGTTTAATGACACCTGATCACACACCTTCTAGGAAATAATGTGGTAATCGTATAAAAATACTGAGTTGGTCAAAAGGAAAGGAATAGATAACAAATAGTTTCTCTAATTTGTGAGACTTAAAGTACAAAGTAAGGTGACACAACAGGAGAATTAACCCACACAACTGAATTGACTCTTTCCTTTAGTCATACAGTAATATCGGAGCTTAAAATAAAACTTTTCAAATATGAAGGAACAAATAAAGCAAGCTGGTTTATAATGCGATGGGAGAACTGATTCATAAAACTGAGTTTGTGGAGGAGTGGGCAAGGAAATGATAAAAAAAAGGACTTTTGAGGAGGAAAGTGGGTTCCCTGGTAATTAATATGTTCTGGAATTATGGATGCAGGAAACCATCATTAGCATTACTATAAAGCACATATCTTTAATAAATTAAAAATAAAATTTCCAAGTCTCTGGACTACAGCAGAATCTATGGCAGAGATAAGAGTAACCCTCACTGGTCTTAGCTGTAAACAACACTTTCTTTTTTTTTTTTTTTTTTTTGGTTTTTGGGCCACACCCGGTAACGCTCAGGGGTTACTCCTGGCTATGTGCTCAGAAGTTGCTCCTGGCTTGGGGGACCATATGGGACACCGGGGGATCGAACCGCGGTCCGTCCAAGGTTAGCGCAGGCAAGGCAGGCACTTTACCTTTAGCGCCACCGCCCGGCCCCGTAAACAACACTTTCTTTCTATTCTTTTCTGACCTATCATGCACCATAGGATGTACTGTTATGAACTCTGATTCACATCAGAGATGCACTATCTTTAAACTTATCACAGGAATAGAATTTGTGCGGGTAATAATATTTTGTAATGATTTTCAGACCTCAGTCAAGGCATAATGAGACTATCTATCCAGAGCTAAGCTGCTTAGATCATTTCCAGTGTCTTATACTCCATTCTGTATTACTTTGGAGAAAATAGGTATCAATACCAGTCTGATAAATGAATCAGTTAAATCTCTCTTATCTACACATTTGAGGATCATGAATTCTTTGTTGCCTTTATTTATTTTCTCATAATTTTGTAGAAATGGCATTTCTGAGTGATGAAAATGGGGACTGATTAGTTCCCCACCAGTTGAAGATCTGGAATATTTCACCAGAACAAGCAGAAAACCATACACAAATCTCCTCCAATTTTTCAACTTTGTTCTTCTTGAAATACTTGACTTTTACTTGACTCTTTACTTGAACAATTCTGTTAATACTAGCCTCAGCTGTTTCTCCTTTTCTAGAGTCAATACCAATTTTTCTCAAAGTCTACAGCTATGATACTAGGGTTCTAGGAGCCAGTCCTGGGGGTTCTTGGGCTTTCAACATGGACCTGAGGGTGCTCAGTTCCAGACTCTCAGAGATGCTGGATACTCAAAGGCCACCAGGAACACATCAAGTGCTATGGGTGGGGGGGGAATGGACTCAGGACCTCTAAAATGTTAGGCATGTTCTCTACTGCTTGCATTAGCTCTATGCTTCAAACACCTATCGTTTTTCACCTTCTTAGCAACTGTCATCTCATGGAATAAAAAATTGATTGATGGATTCTTCCTTATTCCTTTAAACTGACACCAATTAGCTTTCTTTGTCCAGTGGTGTAGTGCGATAGAAGATAGAGGTTGACAACTAAACTTATTTAGTTTTCTTTACTTCCTTTTGTAATTTGACTAAATATCAAGTTGTAGATGTATTTGGTGATATTTTCATGAGGATGATTTAAACATTGCTCAATTTAGGTTCAGAGAGCGTATTTGATAAAGTAACCTCCTGTGTTTTCCATCACTTTGTTTCTACTCTCATCTACATGATCACATTGCCATGTAGGACTTCCATTGACAGGTTATTGGAAATCTATGATCTCCAGTATTAGATTTGTCTAAGTTGAGACATGCTTCAGTCACAGAAATTATTATTAATATAATGGAAAAAGGAAAAATCTAATTGATTTATCTCCCTTTAGTATCCAGCAGATTTTAGATGATATTTAAGTCTTGGTTCATCTTCCCTTTCACATTTATTATTCCATTATTATAAAATGTCACTTTGCCTATAAAATATTTTGCCTTGCTATCACATTTTATTTGGTTTAGCTTTTAAGTCAGGCGCATTTGTGGCTCAACACTCAATCTGTGCCAAAGGAATTTTCCAATATCCAACTTTTGTTAGCTTTGTAAAAGCATACATTGTTTATAAGATAGCTGGAGAGCAAACATTTCCTTTAAAAAATCTATTTAGAGAAAAAAAATTTTTTTATTGGAGATACAATAATTTTCACAAATATACTTGCTATTGAAAAAAAAGAAAAACATATACATTCAAATAAAGGTCAAAATAAAGGTCTGATCAGTATATCCTTTATCATTCAAACTGAACTTAAAAAATTTGCTCTAAGAATTTATCTGGGTATAAGAAAAGAGACAAAAGTCTCTATGTTACATGGCAAAGTGACTCACCAAGAAGAAAAGCAAAGTGTAGCAAAAAACATAATTCCTTAAAAACATGAACACCAGAAGCTGATACAATTTTACCACATTAGCCTGGTTTGCCCACACTCCCACCTAGCATTTCAATCTCTTACCTTTCAGAATTGTCATCCAAATATCCAGCTGCTTCTCTGTTCTGTGAAACTCAGGACAAGTTAGTGGAAGCTATAGTGATTGCCCTGTCATCCCATTGCTTCTTCCTACATAGAAACTGTTTATTAAATTAGTTTTTCCAGAGCCTAATGAGCAGCACTTTGTTAGTACAGGTTTATTTATGTATTTATGTATGTTTTTATTTATTTATTTTGTACCTCTGAAAGTGGAACAAAATAAAATACTGTACTGAGATGAGAAAAAAATTTTGTAGGAAACTCCAAAGGGCAATTTATAATCAATATATCTTAGATTGTGCATACAAGGATTATATGACTAGGAAAAAATTAGGGTTTGTCCTACCTACTGGATTGCTTTTCATAAAATTAGCCTTCAGGAAACTAGCCTTTGCTCTTGATAATGTTTGTAGAGTGTCCTTTTGGGCATAAGAATAGACACAAATTATACAAATTATTTATTTAGTTATCTTTATTTATATGTATTTTGGAGCACTCCTAGTGGTGCTCTAAGTTTACTCCTGGTTCTGTGTTCGGGCAGCCATATGGAGTGCGGTAAATCAAACCCTCTAGAATAGCCCTGAGCAAGCAAACTCCCTTGCTGTTGTACTACCTCTCCAGCCTCAAGACATGATTTTTGTTTTTCTTGTTGTTTGGGGGCCGCACCTGGCAGTGCTCAGGGGTTACTCCTGGCTCTGAAATCAGAAATCACTCATGACAAATTTGAGAGACCATATGGGATACCTGGGATTGAACCCGGGCTGGCCGCTTGCAAGGCAAATGCCTACTCGCTGTGCTGTCGCTCGGGCCCAGAAGTGAATTTTTTGTTTTGTTTTGTTTTTTGGGGCCACACCCGGTGATGCTCAGGGGTTACTCCTGACTATGAGCTCAGAAATTGCTCCTGGCTTGGAGGACCATATGGGATGCCCGGGGTTCATCCTAGGTTAGACAGTGCAAGGCAAACGCCTTCTGGCTTGTGCCACCACTGCAGCCCCAGAAATAAATTATTTTTAAAGAAAGTCAGTGATCCTTCTGTAACTCCAGTTTCAAGTTTTTTGGATGGTAATGTACCTTCAAGAACATAAGCATTTCTGAGAAAAGTGTAATTTGTTAAGAGAATTTATTTTCAGAGAAAATGCTTTACATAGTGGCGTTTTTGGCTTTGCTAAATAAATTATGATACGAACTCAGAGTTTAGCATAATTCTAGACATGCTACTTTAGACTGCCCTTTTGAAGGATGAAGAATAGACACTGTCAGCTTTCAGCAAAGACAACAATCGAAGACCAACGATATGGCAAATGCTACCCAATCCATCAATATTTAGGGAATTTTCCTTTCAGATTCTACCAGCCCCCTAACTTGCTAATTTAGAGTTTTCTTCATATTTGAGAAGCTACATTTTTAGTTCCAATGTCCAAATTCCAATATTTATCTAACAATAGAGGAAAGAACCAATGAGAATGAAAAATACAAAGCAGGATTCAAGATTCTCCCTTTCAGGTTTTTCTGTTTTTAATTTACAATAAAATTAAACTTGAATTATTTTGTACAGTCAAAATCAACACTGGGGGCCAGAGCAAAAACAAAGCAAGTAGGGTGTTTGTATTGCACATGGCCAAACTTGGTTTGATCCTCAGCATTCCATATGGTCTCCCAAGACTTCCAGGAGTGATTACTGAGTACAGACCCAGGAGTAACTCCTGAACATCACTGGGTGTGGCCTCAAAACAAACAAACAATATCAACAGTGAAAAGTAAAGATTTTGGTATACATAATATTTCAGTTGGCCATTTCTAATACCCTAGGTTGGGAACTGATAGATATCAGCAGAAATAAGTAAAATGAAATGGTCTCATGTGAGAAAAGGGAGAGAAACTGAGTGGAATTTAATATTATAGAAATTATGTCATCTGAAAAATAATGGGTTCACGTGTAATTACTCACTGACTTGTATTCTTGTCTGCCATTTTTTTGTTGTAGTTTTGTTTGTTTGTTTTTGAGTCACTACTGACAGCTGTGCTCAGCACTGAAGGATCATTCTTGGTAGGCTTGGGGACCATTTGGGATGCCAGGGGATTGAATCTGGGTTAGCCACTTGCAAGGCAAATGTCCTATCTGCTATGCTATCCTTCCAGCCCCTTGTACATCATTTCTGACTGCTAGAGCTTTACCGAAGAGGAGGCAACAACAATTTTTTCAGATGATCTCAAAACATGGTCCATTTACAGTCGAGTTCAAATGCCAAGAGGTGGATAGGTCTAATGAAAAGAGCCTTTCAAGGGATATTTCCGGAGGCTGGTTTCCGTGCAAAGTTCAGTTGTCTTGAAAAATATTGGAACTGATGAAAACCTCTTGGCAATGCACTTGCACTAGCTGAGTAGATCTCCGTACTAGCTGTGCTCTCAGAATACAGCCCTGGGTTCCCACTTGGCAGGGCATCTGCTCAAGAGCTGCAAGCTGCTCTCCTTATTTACAAGTGTTTCCCCTTTCTATAAGAACAATTGTATAAGAACAAATGCATCAGCCTTTCATGTGCTGGAAGTCCACTGCACTTAGCTCACTCCCATTCTCCCATGTACAGAACAGACAGTGATTTAATGTGGATTTTCATTTCTGCCTCAACAGAAGGGGTTTCCTGCATGAATTACCTTTATTGGGGTCTTTGTCTTGGGCCTCTGAGTTAAGTTATAAATGGCCATTTGGGACACATGATAAATTTTCTACCCCTTTGAATCACCTATTCTGTAAACCAAAAAAGCTTAGGCTTATTTAACAATCTATTTCCAGAGATGCCTGTAGAGCTTTTGGTATGTTGACAGCAGAAGACAAATGGGCAGTTCAAAGGCAGTTTTTGAAATGGCTCATTCGAGACTTTCTTGTATCCGTGCTTCATAATTTTTCTTCCCAATTTTGGGGCAGATATTATCTTTCCAAAGCTGAGCTGTGTTCTCAGTTCCATTTCTTTAGACGGAAACTTTCTTCCAAATCTCTTAACCACCTCAAGCAGATTGTTTGGAACACCAACTAGAGACAAATCTCCTTTACATTGTATTCTTTTTTATTTTATTTTATTTTTTTATTTTTTATTGTTTTGGCTTTTAGATCACACCTGGAAGCTCAGGGGTTACTCCTGGCTCTATGCTCAGAAATCACTCCTGGCAGGCTCGGGGACCATGCAGGATGTCGGGATTCAAACCACTGTCCTTTTGCATGCAAGGCAAATGCCTTACCTCCGTGCTATCTTTCCAGCCCCAATTTACATTGTATTCTTACAGATTTTATCTTTTTAATCGTACTTGGGTTGAAGGGGTTGTAAAACCTTCCAGGGTCAGTTTCATTAACTAGCTGAAGCGTTGGCTCTTTCATTGCCTTCTTTTCCCCACTGAAACAAGTTTATTTATTTTACTTTTCAAGCAGATAGCCTCAAATCTTTAAAAATGTTCTTTGCCCTTCAAGTCGATCAACACAGCTTTTCAAATGGAAGATTAGTCCAATTGCTCAAGGTGGTTTACAAATGGTTGAGTCTCTGTGTGGTCACCTTCTGCAATTTTGGGCTTTCTCTGACTTGCCTTGTTCTCCTGCTCAGAATTGCTTTCTCTCCTGACAGCTGCATGCACTCTCCCTAAAAACCAATGTTCTTATGAACCCTGTGGGATTTGTGTCAGTGAATATGCAGAGTCAGTGACCAGGCAAGGAGCAAGGCTAATTCTATCCCACCTGAACAAGGTCTATAACTCAGACTCATTCTGTGCCCTGGCGAGCTCATCTCTCTCCAGGGGATTAATGTGCCCATAGGCTTGCAAAATTCTTCCTTAATAATCTGACTGGGGATTCTAAGAGACATTTTGGACAGTCTGCTCTCAGCTGGATTCCTGCAAGGCAGATATGTGGTTGACCCCCTGAAGCAGGTTTATGGATGTGGACTCTTATTCCTCGTATGATAACAAATTGTGCCCAATAATCTTCAAGCTGATGGTCAGTCCCCTAAGAGGGGTCTTGATTGGAGGAAATGTGCCAGCTGCAAAAATCCAATTTTTATTTCCCAGGCAGGAAATTTGGCAATAGTTTAAAACTTTTAAATTATTTGAAATAATTATATGCTTATGAAAAACTATGAAAAAATAGTTCGTAGAAGTCCCATGCTTCCTTCAGTTTATTTTCTCCAATACTCCCATATGATATAATGTACATTATTAGCACAAGAGTAAATTACCACTATTTTTATGACAAGGGAGAAATGACCATAAAATATCTCAGATATATTGCTCAGGATTAGGTTTAAAGACTGGCTATCGTTTAATTACCTGTGGACATGCCTTTCATTACAGAACAAAAATGTTGTTTTAGGCAACTTTAAATTCTATTTCCATACAGAAAGGATCATGTGCAAAAAATGGTATGTGGGGGCTGGAATCACATGGTAAACTGGTAGGACACTTGCCTTGCATGCAACCGACCTGAGTTTGATTGCCAGCACCCAATATGTTCTCCTGAGCACTTTTGCAAGTGACTCCAAAACAAACAAAAAGGAAAAGACAAAAAATAAAATAAAAACCAAACCAACCAACAAAACCAAAAATAAAAAGTTACATTTCTCAAGAAAATAGACTTTAATATGTCGTATCAAACAATCTTAATTATCAAAGAGATATTCTTCTTTTCGGGGAGGCCATACCTAGTGGTGCTTGGGCTCACCTTTGGCTCTGTACTTAGGGGTCATTCATTCCTGGCTGCTTGGGGATCAAACCCAGGGATTGAACCTGGGTAGGCCGCATGCAAGGCAAATGTCCTATCTGCTGTGTGATCACTCTGACCCCCTCACACAGGTATTAATTGTGCCACTCCTCTTTCTTTTATGAATTCCAATTCCCTACATTTTTTTTACATTACATTAGCTGAATTGAACTTCAGTCAATGAATCAATGTTAAGAGCTTGGTCCTAAACTCAGTCTAAGTTTAGACTCCAGCCTTGTCCTTTACTTTGACTTTGAGCGAGATGCTTGACAGTTGTAAATCTTAGCTTTCTTAGGCATAAAATGAGGGCAATAGTACCTGAGGAATCAATGCCAACTAATTGGAAACTCTCAGGCATATGGTGGATTTTGGATTTTATAAAAATGGTTCCCTGTAATCATGGTTTTATGGTAAATAATTTCATTCAGCTACTTAGTTTTACTTTGATATAGATCCAGATAATTTGCAGATCATCTCCTAGATTTTTTGTAAGAAAAGTAACTAGGATAAAACCAGTATTCATCGTATTTGGAAAATCATCTGGTTTCTAATTGCAGCTATTTTAAAATAGCAATTGTTCAAAATTTCATCGGGCACTATAAATCCTTGTGTAATTTCCAAATGATTAGCTGTTTGCTAATAAAGTACTTATATCATAAAATCATCCGAAGTGGGATCAAAAAATTTGCAAAGCTTTATTTCTTTTCTTGGGGTTGCTCTCAAGTGGTGCCCAGGAGGCTGGGGTCCCTTCCAGTGATCCTTGGTTACTCATCTCAGTGGCTCAATGTGAGGGTCTGAGAATAAAGTACTGCTCAGGTCCTGCCATGCTGGCAAGATCTGAGGATACTCAGATCTTTCTCCAGGGCTGCATTCAGGAATGCCGAGGGACCATATGATACTGGGATCTAACTCAGATTAGAACTGTGTGCAAGGCAAGGATCTAAACTCCCTGGGGCCCAAGCTATGGCGCAAGCAGTAGGGTATTTGCCTTGTACGTGCTGACCTAGGATGGACCTCGCTTCAATCCCTCGGCATCCCATATGGTCCCTCATGCCAGGGGTGATTTCTGAGCACATAGCCAGGAGTAACCCCTGAGCATCACTGGGTGTGGCCCCAAAACAAAAACAAACAAAAGAAACTAAACTCTTATCTCTCCAGCCCCATGAATATTAAATTTTTCAAAAAATGTGCCTGGTCACTGGAACCACTTGCAATTTTGAGCCAAACATTGAAAAAAAGCAGTAATAGGTTTTGGAACGTTTTTATTTGGTTTGAAAATCGAATGTGTTACTATGGTTGCCAGTGCAGTGCTCATAATTGCAGGTTTCCTTTTCCCTGACAGTTAAAAACTAGTTTAGTAACCAATAGAGAATCTATATTTTTCAACATAAGCCCCTCTTCAGTTGATAATTAATGAATAAATCACAGAAAATTGTCTGTAAATAATTTTAGGTTTAGAATTTAAAATGGATGGGAAAGCTTTGTATTTTCTCTCCTGAATATATTTACTTTTCTTTTGAAATGAAATATTGCACTCCCAATTATGTGGATGCAAATGAGAAAAATGAATAAAATGTGGCTTATTGCAAAGTTTTCATAAGAGGAATTATCAGCAAATAGCATTGGCAAAATAAAAGGAGGCTTATCTGTGACATTAGGAGATTTGGCTGCCAGATTAGGCGATGTTTTGTAAATACAGTGACGCAGTAGAGCAGCAAATATTTCTAACTAAAAATAATGCCTTCTGGGGCTTTAATTTCAAAAGTCACACCTTATGAGAATTATTATTTTTGATTTCTTTTTTTTGGGGGGGGCACTACACCCAGGGGTTACTCCTGGCTCTAGGCTCAGAAATCTTTACTGGCAGGCTCAGGGGACCGTATGGGATGCCGGAATGGAACCACCGTCCTTGTGCATGAAAGGCAAACACCCTACCTCCATGCTATCTCTCTGGCCCCTCGGGCCCTCTTTTGAGTTCATTTTATAGGGCCAGATGAGAAGATTACAGTGCCAGCAAAAGGGAATTCTTTTTTTGTTTGTGTTTTTTTTTTTTTTTTGGTCACACCCGGTGATGCTCAGAGGTTACTCCTGGCTATGAGCTCAGAAATCACCCCGGCATGGGGGACCATATTGGACATCGGGGGATTGAACTGCGATCCATCCTAGGTCAGCTGCATGCAAGGCAAACGCCCTACCACTGCATCACCGCTCTGGCCCCCAAAAGGAAATTCTTTTGGTGACACCAAAGCAGACATTCTTGGACAAAACCTTAATCCTCTGTATCAAGCAGCTCATATCGAGGATGTCTTTGCTTTGTTTCGAGGGGGATAGATATGTGGGAGATAAGATAGACAAAGTTGCTGCCTTAAGTTTTCTGTTACCTGTGTTTTCAGAACACCAGAAATGTTAGAAAAAAATATCTTCCTACTTTGGTTCAAAATAGACAGTATTAGACAAATAAAAGAGATCTATCTATGACCAAGGTTTTCTGGTTAAACAGGCCAGTTAACAGAGAGAACTTTGTTGTTTAAGGAAAAATTCAAATTTATCATAAGCTTTGGATATGTAACTGCTGTCAGGGAAGGAGAAAGGGAGGTAGCACATAAGGTGGAAAGCACATAACTAGCAGGTTTGTGACCTTGCTGACTTGGTTCTGCCCATCTCCTCCTTCTCTGAGCACCCGTGGGGATAGCCCTATAGCCTGCCCATCCTCCCGTCCCAAATACTGCTGGGCCTTAGCACCAAAGTGTCAGGCCCACAATACTAAGATAGCATTTTCTTTCTGACTTCACTTAGCACAATATTTTTAAAAAAATGTATCATGGTTTACAAAGTTGCTTATAACACAGTTGTTTCTGATATTCAGTGTTCCAACACCAATCATATTACCCGGCACAAAATAATTGACTTTAATACTGCTTGTTCCAATGGAATGGAATGATAATGGAATCATCGATAAAAACTTTAGTAAAAGAAAATTTGTGAAAATTGTGATAGCCCACAATGGAATCATTACATCACTGTCTCAAGGTCTACTAAGCTGTTGGTTATTTTTCAGGCATGCTGTGTAACTGGTTTTGTTTGTGGAGAGAAGGTGGCTTCTATGTTACATTACATACTTGGTGTATTCCTACTGGGGTGTCAGTATTGAGAACCTTGGAAGTGTCTCAAATGTAATCACATGCACCAGGATGTAACATGTCTATTGAATTTATGTTTTTTGTTTTAATTCTTTTGCTTTTTGGGCCACACCCTGTGGTGCTCAGGAGTTAGTCCTGGCTTTGCCCTCAGAAATTGCTCCTGGCTAGGGGGACCATATGGTATGCTGGGAATTGAACCAAGGTTGGTTGTGTGCAAGGCAAACATCCTGCTGCTGTGCTATCGCTCCAGCCCCTAATTTTATGTTTTTAAAAGAGGTTTTAGTGACATGCTATAGTTTTTAGAAATAACATTTAATTTAAAAGGAAGAAAATAAAATTATAGGAATAGCATCTCAATTTAGAGAACATAGATATAAATTAAGGACTTAAATATAGAAAATATGAAGGAAACAGTAAACATTTTAGTAGGTGATATTTCAGGACAGTGAGATGATGGGTATTTAAAAATATACTTTCAGTATTTAATTTTTCTGCAGGGAGCCTTGTCATTTTTCTGTAATTAACATGAAATATGAATTCAGATTTGAGATGGTTCAGTGAAACAGATGACCTACTTCTTATAAGACAAGCAAATTTTCAAAAACATAAAAACATTAATTTTTTGTCTGAGTGGCCCTAATATGTGCTGAACTTACTCTCCACTTAAATCTGTGTTTCCTTCTAGAACTACAGTTGATGGTGCAGCAGGGTGTTTTGTGATCCTGTGTGCAAGGTCACAAACTTCATCTTTAACTTGAATAGCACAGTCAGCTGAATAGTTGGTAACTGCAGATAGGCTCATGCATTTAGACTTCAGATATTTAGGAAATTGTAAATTTGAGAGATCTTTTTTTTTTTTTTTTTTTTTGGTTTTTGGGCCATACCCGGCGGGCGGTGCTCAGGGGTTACTCCTGCCTTCTGCTCAGAAATAGCTCCAGTCAAGGCAAAGGCCACTGTGCTGTGCTATCTCTCCGGGTCCAAATTAGAGAGATCTTTCATGCAAAAAAAAAAAAAAAGAAAGAAAAGAAAAGATAAACTTGGGTGATGGGCTGGCATAGGGGACACTATTGTGGATGGGGTGATTTTTAGAATGTTGTATGCCTGAGACCTCATCATCAGCATTGTAGATCACTGTGCTTTGACTAAACAATATTTAAAATATATATATATATATATTTTTGTGGGGGGGTCACATCTGGCAGCTCTCAGGGGTTAATCGCTCCTGGCAGGCTCAGGAGACCATATGAGATGCCGGGATTCGAACCACCGTCCTACTGCATGCAAGGCAAATGCCCTACCTCCATGCTATTTCTCCAGCCAAAAATAAAAAACGTGTATATATATGTATATATATATATATATATATATATATATATATATATATATATATATATATATATATATATATATATATAAACCCTAAGTCAAATTAGGTTGGGGCTTAGAGGCACAGTATATGCTTCACATATGTAGGACCCCTGGTTTGATTTCTGGTACACTTAAGATTTATTTGTTTTCTCAACCAAACAGGAAAAAACAACACTTTGAAGTGCTGGGATTGCATTGCTGAAGACAAGGTTATCAATGAGTGGGGAGTGTGATAGCTGAAGGGTCAGGGCTGCCAGCTGTGTTTCAGGTCACAGAGAATGCCAGTGTTTGCACTTAAAAACTGTGGCTTTTGTTCACCAACTCCCTTACCCAGCCAGAGAGAACACAGATAAGCACTCACAGTAAAATGAGTTTTATTTTACTGTGCTATAATTTATTTTACTTATTCCTTTTTTTTGTTAGCATTTCTGTCATTTAATGTCCTTGACAAAAGATCCGTAAGCCAGTGAAAATAAATCCACCCCCTAGAAAATAATTTTAGATGAATCTTTTTTTAAAGAAAAAAATTAGATCCCGTTAAGACAATAACTTCTATATGTATCTATATGTGTGTCCAGGGACATGGGCATATACATATAAAACAAATAAATAAATATTTTAATAAATACAAGAGTATATTAAGACACTTCTCTTTTGGAGCCAGAGCAACAGCATAGCAGTAGGGCATTTGCCTTGCACATGGCCAACAGACCCGGTTTTGATCCCCGGATTCCCATATGGTCCCCCGAGCCTGCCAGGAACGATTTCTGATCGCAGAGCCAGGAGTAACCCCTGACCACTGCCAGGTGTGGTCCCAAAACAAACAAACAAACAGACACTTTTGTTAAGATTAAAGTTTATATTAGCACATGAAAATGAGAATAACTATGTTCACAAATTTTTTTTCTAGAGAAGTTATGTCTATAAGCAAAAGTAAAAATAGATTTATTTGCCTCACTTTTAGGGGAAAAATCAAGAATAAGAGATTACTTATTGCTGTTGTTTGGTCATACCCAGCATGCTCAGGGCTTAGTTCTCTGGTTCTGTGCTTAGAGATCAGTCCTGGAGGGGCACAGGAGAATCATAGAAGATGCTGGGTACTGAACTTGGGTCAGCCATGAGCAAGGTTGCCTCTTGTACTATGTCTGTAGTATATCTGTGGCAGAAAAACTAGAAATTCTTCTTGAGTATGAATTTCAAAGTCAGTGCCTCTTCATTAGGCAGTATCCATGCTCTCCTGGGCTCTTTTCTTATTCCACACACACATCTAACAAATGAAAAGGACTATTAGACTTCTAAGACTTTAGCAGAGTAGAAGTAGAAGTGTTCCCCCCACCCCTCCCATGCCTCACAGCATCAATATGTTGGAAGCAATGTGGAAGAAAATTGGAAATAGTCAGGTAAGAATAAAATCTGATAGAATGTTCAGATGTGACATTTCCAGGGGCAAAGTTTCCTGGGCTCATGCACTGGAGAACAAATAGGCTTCAATGAACTCTGAAAAGCACTACCTAGATTACAGAACATTATTTGGCGCCCCAGATTATATTTATTATATTATATTATATTATATTATATTATATTATATTATATTATATTATATTATATTATATTATATTATATTATATTATATTATATTATATTTATTATATTATATTATATTATATTATATTATATTATATTATATTATATTATATTATATTATATTATATTATATTATATTATATTATATTATATTATATTATATTTATTATATTATATTGGCACCCCAAAGGTGCCAAGAGTTCCGAAATGGTGACATTTTCTTTTGTTGAAGTTCAAACACTCGCTTTTATTTTTTAAATTACTTTATTTAAACACTGTGGTTCCAAGGTTCCTCATTACGCAGTTTTTTCTCTCACAGTTACGAAGTGGTTCATGATTGAGTTTCAGTCATACAATGATTTCCCCAGTGCAGATGTTTGGCCACCGATGTCCTGTTTTCTTTCACTTTCTTCCCCACCCCTCTGTCTGTTTCTGGGGCAGACATTTTTCATTTCTGTATCTCAGTCTCGGTCTCTGTCTGCCTCCCTCTTTTACATTTTTTTGCAATATTGATTCCAATATTATTTTCATTTTGCAATATGGTTTTTATGTTGTCACTGATGGGCTATCACTTTGTCTCCTTTATCAACACCCAGCTCTTGTTCAGAGTGATCATTTCCAAGCTCATTGCCATATGGTCACTTCTCTACTCCAACTGCACTGCCCATTCTTTCTGGTAAGCTTCTTGCCATGGACTGGTACTCCTGGCTCTCATCTCTATTGTCTCTGGATATTGTTACCATACTATCTTCGTTGTAACTCCCGAATGAGTGTGATTATTTGGTCTATCCCTGTCCCTCTGTCTCATTTTGTTTTAGCATAATACTCTCTGTATTAATCCATGTACTAGCAAATTTTATGACTTCATTTATCCTATCAGCTGTGTAATATTCCATTGTGTAGATATATCACAATAAATTCACTTTTAAAAACAAGTGAGTTGCAGGGCCAGAGCAATAATGCATCAGGCAAGGTGTCTGCTGGCTTGGATTTCAGCATCATATTTGGTCCTAGATATCCAGGAGTAATCCCTGAGCACTATCAGGTCTGGCCCAAACCAAAACCAAAACCAACAAAACAAAACAAGCAAGCTACTTTAAAGGGGAATATTTTTCTTGACTTTTCTTGATTTATACATTTCAAGGGTACAGTTCTCTAATTCTTAACCTATAGACACTATCATGATATTACCCAAAGGTCCATTTTCCAAAACTCACATATATTTAACTTCCTTCATTCTGACAACAATCTCCTTCCTCTCTCATACTACTAACATGGTCTCCATTTAAAAGATATAAAAATGTTTTTTTTTTGTCTACAATATAAATAAAATCATATGGTTTCTTTTCTTTTCTTTTCTTTTCTTTTCTTTTTTTGGTTTTGGTTTTGGTTTTTGGGCCACACCCATTTGATGCGCAGGGGTTACTCCTGGCTATGTGCTCAGAAATCGCCCCTGGCTTGGGGGGACCATATGGGACGCCAGGGGATCAAACCACGGTCCATCCTACGCTAGCGCTTGCAAGGCAGACACCTTACCTCTAGCGCCACCTTCCCGGCCCCATGGTTTATTTCCATATGATTTATTTCACTTAGTATAGCATCTTCAAGGTGCATTTATGGTGCTGCAACAGTCAAAATTCAAGTCTTTGGGACCGGAGAGATAGCATGAGGTAAGGCGTTTGTCTTGCATGCAGAAGGATGGTGATTTGAATTCTGGCATCCCATATGGTCCCTGGAGCCTGCCAGGAGTGATTTCTGAGCATAGAGCCAGGAGAAGCCCCTGAGCACTGCCAGGTGTGACCCAAAAACCAAAAAAAAAAAAAAAAATTCAAGTTTTGTAACCATGCCGTACTATTCCATTGTGTGTATATACTACCTCTATTTTTTTTTTTTTTATCCTATACTTCATCAAAGGACACTCAATTTGTTCCTTATCTGGCTGATGTCAATAATGCTGGTGTTTATGTCTTTTCAATGAGTGTTTTGTATTCTCTCGATAGATAATTAGAAATGGATCATATGGTATTTCTAGCCTTAATTTGTGGGTGGGAAATGTACCATACATTGCTAAGGGGTCTGGGAACCTGAAGTAATTCTTAAAAAAAAAACAACAAACAAAAAACAGCTGAGGCTTCGATGGCAGGCTCAAGTATGTGGTGCAGTTCAGTCCTGACTGTGGCAGCAGGGTCAGTGCTACGAAGTTGGTCTCATTATACATTGGCATATAGCAGAGGTGGAGATATCTATTCATGGTTTTGAAAACATTTCTGGCAGCCTAATGAGCAGTCAAATTGTGAAGCATAATATAGGAAGAATGTCAGTTATTTATAAATTAAATTGAGTCATTTTGTGCAACTATCCACCCAATATTGATTACCAAATAACTTTAAATGTCACAGAGGTGTATAAAATACAGTCCTTACTAAATGCACATAATTTAGTATGATCAATGAATGCAAAGATATAGAGTCGTTCAGTTATCATTAATTTATGTTCTTACTCATATATATTATTATCCATTTATCCTCTCCCATGACTTGTTTTCTCTTGAAATTTTAATTTTTATAAATTCACAGCATTTATTCCTTTTCCTGGTGATGTTTTTTTTTTACTTTTATTTTTAATTTTATTTAAACACCTTGATTACATACATGATTGTGTTTGAGTTTCAGTCATGTAAAGAACACCACTCATCACCAGTGCAACATTCCTATCACCAGTGTCCCAAATCTCCCTCCTCCCCACCCGACCCCCGCCTGTACTCTAGACAGGCTTTCCATTTCCCTCATACATTCTCATTATTAGGACAGTTCAAAATGTAGTTATTTCTCTAACTAAACTCATCACTCTTTGTGGTGAGCTTCCTGAGGTGAGCTGGAACCTCCAGCTCTTTTGTGTCTGAAAATTGTTATTGCAAGAATGTCTTTCATTTTTCTTAAAACCCATAGATGAGTGAGATCATTCTGTGTTTTTTTCTCTCTCTCTCTGACTTATTTCACTCAGCATAATAGATTCCGTGTACATCCATGTATAGGAAAATTTCATGACTTCATCTCTCCTGACAGCTGCATAATATTCCATTGTGTATATGTACCACAGTTTCTTTAGCCATTCATCTGTTGAAGTGCATCTTGGTTGTTTCCAGAGTCTTGCTATGGTAAATAGTGCTGCAATGAATATAGGTGTAAGGAAGGGGTTTTATATTGTATTTTTATGTTCCTAGGAGTATATTCCTGGGAGTTCAATTTCCAGTTTTTGGAGGAATCTCCATATCGCTTTCCATCAAGGTTGAACTAGACGGCATTCCCACCAGCAGTGGATAAGAGTTCCTTTCTCTCCACATCCCCGCCAACACTGTTTATTCTCATTCTTTGTGATGTGTGCCATTCTCTGGGGTGTGAGGTGGTATCTCATCATTGTTTTGATTTGCATCTCCCTGATGATTAGTGATGTGGAGCATTTTTTCATGTGTCTTTTGGCCATGTGTATTTCTTCTTTGTCCAAGTGTCTGTTCATTTTTTCTCCCCATTTTTTGATGGGCTTGGTGATGTTTTATCAGATAAAACTTTTATTTTCATGTTTAGTGCTGAAATTTTTCTTTAAATTTTTAAATATATAAAGTTATCTTGGCTACATTTAACACCATACTGTACTATGCAATATAATAAATTATATGACTACAGTCATGGTAAAGGTTTAGCATCAAAGAATAAACAAACCATATTTTTCTAGGGAAATGCTTTACATAGTGACCACTTCTGCGTTCAGGGAAAAGGGCACAACAATAGACCTCAGTGCCTGGTACTAGAAGTGCGGCTGTCAGAAGGTGGAGATGTTATGTCGCTGTAGCTGAGAGGGAAGTTAGTACCTTAGCAGAGAGACCCAGAGGCCTCCCAAGAGCTACCCCGGCTGCCTGCGGTGGAATCCATGCTTCAGAAACACTTTCTACTCTTGAGGCTGCAGGTGGAAGATCAGGGAGCCAGCAGCAGTTCCCAGCAGGCACCAAATCTGCTGCTTCCTTTATTCTAAACTTCCTCACATACAGAGCTGTGAGGCAAACAGTACTGCCTAAGCCTCACTGTGTGGTCTGTGTTCTCCTGTAGCAGACCCATTAGAGGCAGGATTTGTACCACTTTTAGACACTTGGTACTTTTGGGCACTATTTCTGAGGTTCAGGAAACAAAGTAATAGTTCAGAGCCTTTTGTCTTGAATGCAGCCAACTCAGGTTCAATTTCCAGCATCTCAAGCACTTTGCCAGGACTGATTTCCAAGCACAGAGCAAGAAGTAAGCCCTGACCAGCACTTGGTATGTTAAAAAAATGGTTTGAATAAAACAAGAAAATAAAGCATTAATGTGAAGTACTTATATTTAGATTTAAAAATGGTGTCTAATATGTGATTGCCCCAAAGTCTAGCTAGGTAAGCTTTATCAACTTAGAGAAATGAGACACAACCATGCTGCCACTTGGTTTTAGGTTTGATGATTTACGTTTCTTTGATAGTTTCAAGTTTGTGAATGTGAGAGATGGCAATGAACTGAACATCACTGATGAAAACTGTAAAGGCTGATATAATGCCCAACTAAAAGATGATTTCTGGCTAATCAAAGTGTGAAAAGAGTTGCACTGTACGTTTGAACTGGTTCACTTGTGAACCTTTCCTATACATGGGTTCTTTTTTTTTTTCTTCCTACTTATTTTCTTTAATTTTCCCCAAATATTTGGCCAATGGGACTATGTGGTAAAACAAGGTGGGAACCTGCAGACAGGGATGTCTCACTCCAAGGAACTGAACAAAGTATGCTCGATTGGAAAGTCTGCCCAAATGCAAGGGCTCCCTTCAAATGGGAAGCCTTAGCAACCGGGTCATGTCTAGGTTCCTTAGAGAGATAGAGGCAAAGACTGGAAAATAGGAGGGCAGGTAGGGCAGAGGAACCTCAAAGATAAGGAGAACTGAGATCACCTAGTCCCCTGGGTGGGGAAGGGCCTTTGAATTCCACGGCGCTGGTGTCCCTTCCCCCACCTTAGGCATTGTGACACTTCAGTGCCTGGTGATGTCAACAGGCACTGAAGTGTCACAATGCCTAAAACGAAGAGAAGCTGCATGTCCTGGGCTCAGTCGCCTCAGGGAACTTCTTCAGGAATAGATTTTAGAAATTGTTGTTTTCCTGCATTTTCTGAACACCCCCACCTTTGGCCTCCTGGTTGTTATGTGGACCCTGATTTCCTGTGCTCTGTCTTCTTGTTCATTTGTATCCTGGTTAACACCTACTGCCCATGTAACATCAATTCAAGGCACCAGGTAAGGACACAGCATTTCCTAAGGGATTTAGTAGCAGGCCTGTGTCTAAGAATGAGAAAGTTCAGAGAAAGATGCATGGAAGTTGGGGAGACTGATGCCAGGAGAGAATATAACTCCTCTTATAAACTGAAGGCACAGGGAGGTCTAGGGGCCAAGGAGAACCAATTTTACCTCAATTTCAGACTATTTGGTGTTTTGGTGGGCTCCTAAGTAAAGTCCCACAGGTGATAAGTACTGACAGAGAAGTGGCTCAGTTTCTGTGGAGACTCAGGAGGAGAACACATGTTCACATTTGACCTGCAATTCCAGGCCCATGTGGGAGAGGGCGGGTGGTCACAGATAGAACCTTCATTCCAGGTTGGTCATGGAAGTTGTGATGAACTTCTGAGAGCTCTTGAGCACAGGGGACAAGGGTTCCCCATGAGGCAGTCCATGATCAGGGGTTTGTTTTGAGCCTTGTTAGAGCTCTGATGGCACAATGGACTTTGTGCTTGACTGAAGAGTGAGAATGTTTTAGCAACTTTGTAAATAATCAAGGAAGAAATAGGCCCTGTGTTCATGGATGTTGGCCTCTACTTCTTAGAAGCTAATCTTTGAGTTTCCTAGAGAAACTTCCTCTGGGAAACTCTTCACACCCTCCCTCTTTCTCTTTCGTTCCCTCTGAGCATATGAGAGCAACCAGCAAGAGACGTGGAGAAAAGGGGGGAAAAAAGTGAGTGTTGAGAAGCTATCTTTCTTCTTGAACTCCCCAAGGATGCCAGTGTAGAAATTGTCTCTCTGGGGAACTCATGTCCTGTGAGAGGACAAACAGAACCTGAGACACATCAGTGAGTCCTGCTTGTACCTCCCTGGGCATGAGTGAGGCTACCTCCAGGAGCGCATGGAATAGAAACAGGCTACTTGTTGTCTCCTGAACTGATTTCAGTTCCTGAGGCCATGGATGGTGCTTCTATGAGTAGCTTTTGTCTCTGGTCTCCCCTGGGTAGATCTGGTGTCCCAGGAGAGGGCATGACAAGCCTTTTCTGGAAGTAGGCACTTCCTGTGATCTTGGGCTATTGCATGGAACAGGGAATAGGGAGCTCTAGACAGAGCTGGACAGGGTTCTTTTGTGGACCCCTGAGAAGATGTTAATGTGCCTGCTGATGAGAATACCCCCTTCCTTCCCTATATGGATGGTCACTTATCAGCGCAGAGGGGAGGAGGAGATCCTGCAGATCACTGGGCAGATCTGATGATCCGCCTTCCATATCCACTTGGCTGGTGCCATGGGGACAATCTCCTGGACAAGGCTAAGAGCCATGGGGAGGTTGGTGCAGAATAATATTGTGATCTCATGGACCTCTGAGCCCTAGGCATGTTGACCTCTAAGCTGGAGTGGCACCATCCCTTTTCTGGGCATGCAGTGGCATGCATGGACTGCCATGGACTGCACCATGGACTGCACCTTCATCACTGCCCATGATGTGCTGCTCTCTTGTGAACTGTGTGCTGGGGCAAACCATAGGTAGTCACCCACTGTGGCCTCCATGTATCTGGATTGTTACCCTCTTCTTCTGGCTCTGTGATCCCCTTTTCCTAAAGGACCACACTGTCATATGTTCAAGGGCCACCTGCCCTCTTCGTCCTTCTCATAGAGAAGATCTCCTTCCTGTGCCCCTGCCCTCCCAGTTCCCCCTTGCCCTCTGGCCTTCAACTGTACTCCCCTCTCCTGCTCTCCAAATTCAGAGCCACGGCACAGTCAAGGACCCTTCTTCTAGTGGCCACTCTCTCTCCTATGCCCCTGCTCCCCTGCCTTGCTCTCCAATATCAGAGCCACTTCCATACCTGACATCCTGGCCCTCCTTTCCCTGCCCTCCTCTCCCCATCTTCTGCTGATACTTTTTACCATCTAGAGACTCTCCTAGCACACCCTCCTATCCATGAACCCCATGTTCCTTCGTTTTCCACCAGTGACATTGCTGGCTCGCAAGACCTGTGAACACCTACAAATTCATTTTTGCATTTTAGCACACAGACATGAGCATTGTCACTGAGATTTTGGGTCCTGTGATGGGCCTGGCCCTGAGTCAGGATCCAGCCTAGGCCCAGAGTGCCTTGGCGGCTGAGACAGCGCTCTTAGTACTGGTGGGCAGGAACCAGGCTTGTCTGCCTCTCACCACTGCCCTTCTTCCTGGTTACATCTTAGCACCTACTGCTCAAACACCCTCAGGTGCCACATATTTATTTCTTTAGAATTTGGGGAAAATTCCTGTTGACTCATCTTTGCCTCCGGTCTTGAGAGAGCTGCAATCTCTCCCAGAGGATCCTGTAGATGACAGCAAGGACAAAAACTGTTTCTAAGCCCAAGGTGAGGGCTTGGGCTTGTGCATATGATCACAAAGCAACAGTGCAGAAATTAAGGAGATGTTAGGATATAGCCTCGTGTTGGCTGAGCGGGAGGAATAGGCTGGGCTGCATTCGACATTTGAGTGTCAAATCCATCACATGTGGACTTCTCCCAGTCATCATGGTGAGGACTCGCCCTGTGGAGGCCAGGACTCCACTGCATTCTGGCTGGTTTGTGTGGATCCCTTGGACCCATTTCCCCTCATTATTTCTCTTTCTCAGCCTCTACACTTAGCTGCATTATAATCTCCCAGGCTCATGTCCCAGTCCCACCCCCAGTTTTTACCAAGTCTTCATTTCCCTCCCAGTTCCTTGCTCAAGTTCTAGCCTTCCACAATTTTGTCCCCAACTCAGTCCCAACATTTACAAATCCCCCTTATGCCATTCTTGCCCAGGCTCACATCACAAAAAACAGACCTGCACTTTTCTGCTGGCTCTTAGCCTCATCCCTTGTATGAGCCAGGCTGCCATGGGCCAGGCATTTCCCATGGACCAGCCCTGGCCTGGTGGCAGACCAGCAGTATTTTGTGTCAAGTTTCAATACTAATGTGGGTTTTATGAGAACTAAATCTGAACCATAGTAGAAATGCTGGAGGTTGCATGTCAAGCTTCGCACACAAGGGGACAAATCCAGCTTTCTAACCCTGCTCAGACTGGCCTGGCCTCTAAAATTCCTAAGAACCTTGAGGAAGTTTGCTGTTGTCTATATTCAAAAGAGGAGATTCATCAATAAACCAGTGATCTTGAGGAGTGTGCTGGCTTCCTGACACAGTTTTGAGATAAGCTAGGAAGGATTTTTAGTCCCCCACTCTCTTCTATAGCTCCTTTGGGAAGCACATACTTGATTATACCTCTTCTTATCCAGAAAGTTTGGAGCTATCTCCAGTCATCAGGAAAATGTAGAGCAGCCTCCAACTCTCCTGTCAATATTCTAGAGCCTTCGCAGGAAGAGAATCTATGCCACAGATGCTTCCTAGAAGCAGAAAGTGAGACTTAACAACATGAAGTCACGTAGGGCATAGGGTGTATGCCAATGAAAAGTGTGGTGCAGGAGAACAGAAAGGTGCTGCCTCATGAAGGGAGGTGCCTTCCTCACATTAAAACTGTGGGTCTCCACTACAAGGTCAAAGCAAGAATCACACCCTTCCTGGAGACACTTTGGAGTCCACTGAGGAGACACCTGTGTTGGGGAGGATTACTGAGCTCTGGCTATGAGGCCACTGTACCCCAGGAACTCCCAAAACAGAATAAAGGAAAGCTATGGCTCCTGGGAGAGCGGGAAAGTGGGACTGTGAGATATATTAGATTGGAAGCACACCTGCAGGGGTTCCTGGCATATGGTCTCCTCTTCTTAAACCACCCTGTACTCCATGCACCCAGCTTGATCCAGGCATGCCATGGATGTAGATCAGAGTGTCCACATAGTCTCTTGCTATCCTTGGAGGGCGCATAAAGGTGGTGAGTCATCATCTCTAGAACAGTGCTTCTCAATTATTTTCTGTCATGCCCCCTAGGAAGAAGGAAACAGTTTTTGCGGTCCCCTGTGCGACTGTAAATAGTATCTTTATTAAAAGAAACTTTAACCTGCAAAACAAAAATATATAAGGTAATTTGAGCTGATTTTTTAATCAGAGGTGATGTCTGGATTAATGGCTACCATGAGCACGTTCTGCAATGCATAGCTTTTCGAAGCAGGGTTTGAAGCAGGACACAGCAGCTCTCAGCTCCAGAGACATACAGAGACATAAACACGGGGCTTAGCTTGTGATGACAGTGTTTGCCAAGTTCAAACGTGACCCCTTTATGAAGCTTTGGGCCCCCCCTGGGGAAATCATCAGTGGCCTCTTTAAAGCCATACTGATGGCAATTACATGACTCTCTCCTCATTGTCTTTATAAAAACATAACATTGGAAGGTCCTACTTAAGATATGTAAACTTTCCTGGGTCAGAGGATATTTGCCCCAAATTTCTACAGTATTAAAAGTTTGAGTTTCTGAGTACTTGGGGACCCACAGTGGAATCCCATGTAAGTATGGTTCTGGGTGAGAAGACACATATATCTACTTTTCTAAGAAGGATCACAGGGAAAGCCCTGTTCAGGGGCTCAACAGAGGAAGGACATCTTAGATGGTGCTTGAAATAGTTTTTCCCAAAATACATTCCAAAACAGGAAAGCAGGGCAGCAACTGGCTCGTGACTGCAGCATGTGCTTTGTATGTGGGATCCCAAAATTCAAACTCTGGCATGACAGTGAAAATCATACCCCTTCATTGATGTCTGTCACCTGCACTGGTGCTCCAGAAAAGCATGAATGCTTTTAACCCCTTTCATTTACAGCCCCTTGACCAGAGTGATGCCTTGACCTAATCACACCTGAAGCTTTGGGCTGCAGGAAGGAGATTCCGTGGGGGTTCCTCATGTGTCCTCATGTGTCCTTCACTACATATGAAGTGTCCTTCACAGCTCTCCTCCCTACCAGTTTATCCTGGAGTGTTGCTGCCCCGGAATCACACAGCACCATCCTGTGTTTGAAAGAATCCAACATGCTAGACTCTTCTAGTTCATAGGCTGCTAATTTAAAATTAGCTCCAGAACATTATTCTTACTCCTGGTTTATGCACCAAAGTCCTTTCTTCATTCTTTTTTCTCTCCCTTATAGTCTTGATGACCTTCAGGAAAGCAACATTAAAATAAAAAACCAAAACCACCAAAAATACAACAAATGGGCCCCAGCTATCTGCTTATTGTCACTCAGAATCCCATCTCTCTGCTCAGTGCAGAAAAGCTTTTCTTTAAGGTACATAAATAGATTTGATCTTACAAGGGATTTTATAAGGTCTACAATAATTTCTACTTCAGCACAGCCTGGAAAACTGCCCTTTGTGTATTGGACAGGGGCTAAACCCTGTGGTGTGAGGACAGGTGCTTGTGCCCTAGAGATGTTCTGGGGCCTCCCAGGTTTCAGTCAGGTACGCCCACTGGCCTTGAGGTATTGGAGATTGGGCGTGGGTCAGGGAAAATGAGAGTTCTAAACATTGTGTTGTGTTCTGGGCCTGCTCTCCATTTTTCATAAAACAAGGAACTACATTTAGATATTATAAAGAGAATTATTTACTTGAAAATCAGAAAAAGGGGGGGGGAATCAGAAAAAGATATTCCAGAGGGTTCCAGGAGCACTCACACACATCCACAGGCATGTATATGTTCCTATATAATAATAAGCTTCACTTTTGGAAGATGCTTTAGGTTGTGATTCAAATGGCACGGGTGTCTATTTTTGTTTAAAAGAAAAGATTTTTCAAAATATCTACAGGGAATAAGCAATACATTTCTCTAAACTTCAAAGATCAATATAATTGCTTCAAAATACAGATCGATGTGGCTCTGCTTTGGAATACCTAATATAAACACCAACTACTCCTCCCAGAAGAGATTCATTTTCATTTCATTGTATGAAATAGATTTCATAGAAATCTATTTACAAAGTTCAAACTCTTTCCTGATAGTCTACTGCATGCAGAGTTTATAATTTTCTTGAAGTGACTTAAAAAACTTAGAAAACTTCACCTGGAGAATTTTACAGGACAGGGTGTTCTCTAACTCTAAGATGCAAGAGGAAAAGATCTGAGCTGGGTTGGAGAGATAGAGCAGTCACAATGTTTGTCCTTACATATGTGTTGGCTGCGTTTGATCCCTGACAGCACAGAGGTCTCCTGGGCGCCACTGGGAGTGATGCCTGAGCACAGAGCCAGAAGTAAACCCTCAGCACAACCAAGTAGAACTCCTGAACAAACAAACAAACAAATAAATAAATATAAAGGATATTTTTGATATTAATAAGTTGTCAACCCTTGAAGTTTTTACTACTACACAAATGAAAGCCATCTAAATTAAATTCTCAGAATTTTGCAACAAATGTCATCTCCATTATTTATTAAGAAAAATATCCACAGGGTAGGAGCTATGGCACAGCATTTGCCTTGCATGTGGCTGACCCAGGATGAACTGCAGTTCTATCCTCCAGTGTTCCATATGGTCCCCCAAGCCAGGAATTTATTTCTGAGTACATAGCCAGGAGTAAACCCTGAGCATCACTGGGAATAGCCCCACAAAATAGAAAGAAAAAAAGAAAAGGAAAAATATCCAGGTTTTCATTTACACTGTGATACATACGTAGTACTCATAATTATGCACTTGGCAGTGTAACGAGACCTTAGATTGTGCATTTGTAGTACCCTTCCCCTCCCTTTGACCCGCCTTGGGAGGGAATGTAGGGCTTACAGTGCTCCAGGAACCAGGTGGTGTCAGGTGTCAAACATGGTCCTCCAAGATGCAAAGCAAAGCTTACAACAGTTGAACTATATCTGGCTCCAAAAGGTGTATTTTAACAGTCCCTCCTGGTAGTAAGTGACTGACTCTTCAAGAAGTTCTGATTATCCCCAGGACTATTTGAAGTTTTCCTTTCCTCATCCTGTCTGTCAGTCTGTTTTATTTATCCAAACGCAATGTAATTATGATAAGACAGTTACCTCTTCAAAGGTACAATTCTCGAGCTTTTCTCTTGTATCCATTTATTTGATCGCATTTTGGTCTTCACTGCACCACCTAGTGTAAGGAGAGGGAAATGTAGGTGATTTTGAAAGTGAAAGTGAGAGGGTAGTAAGATTTGACAACCATATTTGTAACATTTCAAAGAGTTTATTTCAATGAACTATTTAAAATTTCCCTAAGTCATACGCGCTTAACATTAGCATCTTTATCAAATTTGTCTTATAGAAATAAACTTTTGTTGAGCAAAATCTTAAGTACTTAGACATCAAATATGATTATTTTATATGATACATTTTACTTTAGAGAACATTGGGCATCTTTGTAGAGTTAATATTTTAAGCACTTACATGGTTGTACTTATATAATTGCGTGTAGAATATTAATCTTGCCTATTTTTAATTATTTATTTATCATGGGTAAAGTGAATTACAAATCTTTCACAGTAAGATTTAAGGCACATAGTAACAATGAATGAGGGGCATTCCCACCACCAGTGTTGTCCTCTCTCCACCCCTGTTCCCAGCATGCCTCCCACTTCCCCCTCCTCTACCCCCCATAATGCTAGTGCAACTGTTCCCCCTAGTACAGCTTGATATAGATTGGGTATCATTTCTGTTGTCATTGACTTTGGATTTTGTGTTCTGGTCTGATTATTTTTATTTCCACCAAATGAAGCCTACAACTGCCTGGTCTTGGTACCATCCATTTTTCTCCCTCTAATTATAATCATGCCTATTTTGACAGAGTTAAAACAGTTTTAACCTTCTGACATATTGCTAAAATCGCCAAATTTACAGAGATATTTTATCTGAGCTCAGTCAGCATAATTCCCAGCTTTCGTGTTTTCCCTTCTCTTTGGTAACAGTTGACTTGGTGCTATAGCACATTGTGCTGTCACAGAAAGTAACGTTCAGATGGGATCCAGAGACATGACTGCTACAGAAGCTTATTTACGAACTAAGGTAGAAAACTCAATCTTGCACTCAACAGGAAGCTCCATCTGAGTAATAGAGCATTTCATTGAATAAGACTTCATTAATGAAATAGGAGAAGTTGAAGTGTTTCCTTGTTCTACCCAAAATTATAAATTAGGAGTGCACTTAGATTTTCTTTTTTTTTTTTTTTTTTTTGGTTTTTGGGCCACACCCATTTGACACTCAGGGGTTACTCCTGGCTATGTGCTCAGAAATCGCCCCTGGCTTGGGGAGACCATATGGGACGCCGGGGGATCGAACCGTATCCTTCCTTGGCTAGCGCTTGCAAGGCAGACACCTTACCTCCAGCGCCACCTACCCGGCCCCGCACTTAGATTTTCTAACCTAACCATATTTAGTTTAAAAAAATGGGTCATGGGTGGGGCCGGAGCTCTAGCAGAGGGGTAGGGCATTTGCCTTGCACGTGGCTAACACAGGATGGACCCCAGTTTGAATCCTGGCATCCCATATGAGCCCCGAGTCAAAAAAAAATAACAATAGGTCTGATATTAAACAATAGATCTGATATTAAAAATAAATGGTACAAGAAATGAAAAGAGTGCTTCTTCTTTCAGAGTCAGGAGTCATAATCTTCTAACATGTATCAATTAGCTGTTACTCATAAGCATGACTATTGTTACAGATGGGTGCATTTCAAAACAGTTGGCAATTCACATATACACAGCCCCAAAGTAGAAAACATTACTCATTGGATTAGAAAGATTGCCTGTGAAATCAGAGTGGAATTTTAATAATTGGAAAGGATGCGGTGAATTGTCCTCCAGAAGAGAACATCTTGAAATATGTCTGTTGCTTCTGGTTGTGCTGTTTATTCACACAAAAGCTATCTGCACCAGGCCATGACTACTAAGAACGATCCGGGTGCCACCTTAGCAAAAAGAAAGCTTTAAAATGTCAAGCAGATTTCTTAAAAGGTCTTTTCAGAGAACTGTATTACTGTATTTACTCTGAACATTCAAAAAGTACTTGACAAAGTGGCATCATGGTTAAATAGCTGTGGAGTCAGAATACTAAACAACGTCGGCAATGTTCTTAGTCCAGGATAGAGAGCATATTTAGTTTAATTAATATTTTGTTCTTTTTGTTTTGTTTTGGGGCCACACCCTGTAGTGCTCAGGACTTACTCCTGGCTCTGTGTTCAGTGGTCGCTCCTAGTGGGACGCTGTGGACCATATGCTGTGCCAAGTATCAAACCCCAGCTGCTGCATGCAGCAAGTGCTTTAACACCTGCACTATTTTTTTCCTGCTTTATCATTATTTTTTATTGAATCATTAAGAACAGTATTTCTTGGAACTTGCTTTAGGAAATGTTGGATTCATGGGTTATTTCAAGTCAAAATTATCTTTAATAGGGGTCACTACTAGAAATGAGCCCAAAGGCTCACTTGTACAGAGTTTAGTAGTTGGGTCTGATAGTGTTCTGGAGCTGGTGGGGACACATGGTTCCAAGAATTATAGTAGGCATGGGTTCACCAGTTCATAATTCAGAAGTATTTTATGTACATTCATATATATGTATGATGTAAATATGTATATATGTAATATGCATCTATTAAACATAAACTATAAAAGCTGAACCATTATTCTCTATACTTTGGAATTTATGACATGTTTATTTTAGAACAATGTTTTAGAATATACTTTTTCTCAATTATTCATGCCAAATATAACTAATTATTCTATGGTGAAAACTTGAATTTTAAATTATAAAGTGGCAGACAAGCTGCATAAACTCAATTGGATGAAGAGTTTTTATAAAACCTACTTGGGAACACAGTTCACTATAAAATGGACAAGACTATTATGAGGTACTGCTATAGAAAGCCCAGGGGCCTGGAAGAATGGGAAACTTTTTTGCCCAACAAATGAATTTATTTGATCTTGGAGGAGACAATGAGCTGAATCTGAAAGAATAAATAAAGTTGAATAATAAAACAAGCTGGACTGCCTTTTGCATCTTTTAGCTCCCATTGTTTTCATGTTCAATTATAGTTGTTTATGTTGTCTCTCAGCTGACTTCAGGATTAGGAAGAAATTTATTCTAGATTTTGGCAATTGACTCTGTTTCTATTTTATTTTAAGTATAATATGCCTTACATTAAATCTAAGGCCAGCTAACCAGATGTGATTTTTAACCAATTCTTTTGAAATTTTGTAACTAATAATAAAATGGTCAAGCTATTTATCTCCTTAGAAGTGAGCATAGATTTTTATTTGGCAATTTCCAATTGAAGAGTTCCATGTTCAGAAACCACATTATAAAAGAATCACTGTGCATAGAATACATTATTGTTACATTTATCTTCACTTTGGCCTTGTTATCATTTTAAAGTTAGTGTTAATAGTTTCATTGACCATTGCTGAACATTCTTTTCCAGATAAGGTTGTGAGATGAAGGAAACTCTTTATCAGACGAAGTTTGTGAGAGAGAGAGAGAGAGAGAGAGAGAGAGAGAGAGTGTGTGTGTGTGTGTGTGTGTGTGTGTGTGTGTGTGTGTGTGTGTTTGGGTAGAGGATCTGTTATCTTTAAAAATAATGGTTAAATTGGCAGATATAACTAAAGACTGCCTAAAGATAGAGCTCATTCTCAGGACATTTCTATAAGCATGGAGACCTGGAGAGAAAGAGAGAGAGAGAGAGAGACAGATAGGTGAGCATTCCTAGTTTAAGCAAGGACAATGTAAACATCAAGAAATCAAAGTATTGGGTGCACAATGCTTTCTAATTCTCAATTGTATTATCACTCCACCACCACCACCAAAGACACTGTGTGTAAGGAGGTCCTTAAGCAGTTATTGTTTTTGTACAGTAAATCTGGTTTTTGGTGGACTCCAAATTTTAAGAACATGGTTGCTTTGACATTTGACAATTTGACAAATTTGACAATTTGACAAAACTGAAGGAACTATAGGCCAAAAAGACAGAGAATATCTAACGGGGCATGCCAGCTTAACGGTCTCTGGAGAAGAATCAAGTATACATGAATGTGTATAGAATCTACATCTATATTTGTGGGGTTTTGTGCCACTCCTTTTTTCCTTAACTTAAAAGAATAAAATATCACCATATTCATAAGAGCTGGCTGTTTTAAAGTCTTTTAATCTAACACAGATATGCCGTTATAAACCAAATTATTTTAGACCCCATAGATCTTATCCAGTTCTTGTCTAAGAAATGAAAATTAGATATTAATACTGTTCTCATTTTGTAGGTGAGGGAACAGAGGGCCTGCGTCCAATCTTCAATCATAGGACAGGGGAGCGAGACTTCTCTGGGGGCTGTAGCAGAGCTCTTGGTGCCAGGCCTGGCTGCTTTACAGTTTTTGAATCTAGACTGTGCTAGACTAACAGACTGTACTAGAACTTCTTTCTCCTGAGTCAAAACATCCTTTGTTTCAGTTCATCCAGCATTCACTTAGAAAAATATCACTATTTTAAAGCTATACAAATCTGCTTCATGCTACTACAGCAAGTTTGTTTTATACACATGAAAATCTTTTTATCCACCTTCATTTTTTGTGTGTTTGTCAAATCAGAATTCATTCCTGGAAGGGCTTGGGGGACATTATTCAGGACCAGAAATTAAACCCAGGGTCAGTTGTGTGCAGAACATGTGCTTTATCTATTCTAGTTTTCTGGTCCTGGGAACAGTACTTGAGTTACTTTAGTGATAATGTGGAACCTGTTTGAATTAATGTATGCAAAGTTGAAAGTAAAGAGACTTGAGACCTAATTGATGCAAAAATCCTCTTATTTTACCATTTAAAGCAGAAATTTCTGGGAATGAGGCAGCTAAGAATCCCATCTTGGGGTTGTTTTATCAGCATAAAGGGAAACACACACACAAATGTACAATCACCCACACATACACACAATCACCCCACACACATGCCTACACACAAATGAGCCATTCTCACTTTTATAAAGAAATACTTTATTTCTTTTGGTTGATCTCGAAATCATTTATTCCTCCCAGGGGAGTCTTTGCTCCTCCAGCTCTCACATTAAATCAGGAATATCAACTCCCATGCCTAACAGTTTAAGGAGTCACTTCTCTGTAGCTCATGTAAATACATGTAAATACATCTGCATATAAACATCAGCATTAAGCTGAAAGTTTGTTTAACTTGCATGTTACTCCCATCGCCCCCAAACCTCAACATAATAAAGGAAATTGTTTCTTATACTGTTAACCAAAATCAGATTTCTAGTATTTTTATTGTAGTAAAAACACATACATTTTATATTTTTCTTCTTACATATTTGAATCCAGTCTCTTAAAAAGCATTGATTTATTTTGGCAGCAAATGCAATAAATCTAGACTTCTTTTTTTTTTTAATGCATAATTTTTTTTTATTTAAACACCTTGATTGCATACATGATTGTGTTTGGGTTTCAGTCATAAAAGGAACACCACCCATCACCAGTGCAACATTCCCATCACCCAAGTCCCAAATCTCCCTCCTCCCCACCCAACCCCCGCCTGTACCCTAAACAGGCTCTACATTTCCCTCATACATTCTCAATATTAGGACAGTTCAAAATGTAGTTATTTCTCTAACTAAACTCATCACTCTTTGTGGTGAGCTTCCTGAGGTGAGCTGGAACTTCCAGCTCTTTTCTCTTTTGTGTCTGAAAATTATTATTACAAGGGTGTCTTTCATTTTTCTTAAAACCCATAGATGAGTGAGACCATTCTGCGTTTTTCTCTCTCTCTCTGACTTATTTCACTCAGCATAATAGATTCCATGTACATCCATGTATAGGAAAATTTCATGACTTCATCTCTCCTGACAGCTGCATAATATTCCATTGTGTATATGTACCACAGTTTCTTTAGCCATTCGTCTGTTGAAGGGCATCTTGGTTGTTTCCAGAGTCTTGCTATGGTAAATAGAGCTGCAATGAATATAGGTGTAAGGAAGGGGTTTTTGTATTGTATTTTTGTGTTCCTAGGGTATATTCCTAGGAGTGGTATAGCTGGATTGTATGGGAGCTCGATTTCCAGTTTTTGGAGGAATCTCCATATCGCTTTCCATAAAGGTTGAACTAGACAGCATTCCCACCAGCAGTGGATAAGAGTTCCTTTCTCTCCACATCCCCGCCAACACTGTTTATTCTCATTCTTTGTGATGTGTGCCATTCTCTGGGGTGTGAGGTGGTATCTCATCATTGTTTTGATTTGCATCTCCCTGATGATTAGTGATGTGGAACATTTTTTCATGTGTCTTTTGGCCATGCGTATTTCTTCTTTGTCAAAGTGTCTGTTCATTTCTTCTCCCCATTTTTTGATGGGGTTAGATGTTTTTTTCTTGTAAAGTTCTGTCAGTGCCTTGTATATTTTGGAGATTAGCCCCTTATCTGATGGGTATTGGGTGAATAGTTTCTCCCACTCAGTGGGTGGCTCTTGTATCCTGGGCACTATTTCCTTTGAGGTGCAGAAGCTTCTCAGCTTAATATATTCCCATCTGTTAATCTCTGCTTTCACTTGCTTGGAGAGTGCAGTTTTCTCCTTGACGATGCCTGTAATGTCCTGTAGTGTTTTGCCTATGTGCTGTTCTATATATCTTATGGTTTTGGGGCTGATATCGAGGTCTTTAATCCATTTGGATTTTACCTTTGTACATGATGTTAGCTGGGGGTCTAAGTTTAATTTTTTGCAAGTGGCTATCCAATTGTGCCAACACCACTTGTTGTAGAGGCTTTCCCTGCTCCATTTAGGATTTCCTGCTCCTTTATCAAAAATTAGATGGTTGTATCTCTGGGGAACATTTTCTGAGTATTCAAGCCTATTCCACTGATCTGAGGAACTATCCTTATTCCAATACCATGCTGTTTTGATAACTGTTGCTTTGTAGTACAGTTTAAAGTTGGGAAAAGTAATTCCTCCCATATTCTTTTTCCCAATGATTGTTTTAGCTATTCGAGGGTGTTTATTGTTTCAAATGAATTTCAAAAGTGTCTGATCCACTTCTTTGAAGAATGTCATGGGTATCTTTAGAGGGATGGCATTAAATCTTATAATGCCTTGGGGAGTATTGACATTTTGATGATGTTGATCCTGCCAATCCATGAGCAGGGTATGTGTTTCCATTTCCGTGTGTCCTCTCTTATTTCTTGGAGCAGAGTTTTATAGTTTTCTTTGTATAGGTCCTTCACATATTTAGTCAAGTTGATTCCAAGATATTTGAGTTTGTGTGGTACTATTGTGAATGGGGTTGTTTTCTTAATGTCCATTTCATCCTTATTACTATTGGTATATAGAAAGGCCATTGATTTTTGTGTGTTAATTTTGTAGCCTGCCACCTTGCTATATGAGTCAATTGTTTCTAGAAGCTTTTTGATAGAGTCTTTAGGGTTTTCTAAGTAGAGTATCATGTCATCTGCAAACAGTGAGAGCTTGACTTCTTCCTTTTCTATCTGGATTCCCTTGATATCCTTTTCTTGCCTAATCGCTATAGCAAGTACTTCCAGTGCTATGTTGAATAGGAGTGGTGAGAGAGGACAGCCTTGTCTTGTGCCAGAATTTAGAGGGAAGGCTTTCAGTTTTTCTCCATTGAGGATAATATTTGCCACTGGCTTGTGGTAGATGGCCTTCACTATATTGAGAAAGGTTCCCTCCATTCCCATCTTGCTGAGAGTTTTGATCAAGAATGGGTGTTGGACCTTATCAAATGCTTTCTCTGCATCTATTGATATGGTCATGTGGTTTTTATTTTTCTTGTTATTGATGTTGTGTATTATGTTGATAGATTTACGGATGTTAAACCAGCCTTGCATTCCTGGGATGAAACCTACTTGATCGTAGTGGATGATCTTCTTAACGAGGCATTGAATCCTATTTGCCAGGATTTTGTTGAGGATCTTTGCATCTGCATTCATCAGTGATATTGGTCTGTAATTTTCTTTTTTGGTAGCGTCTCTGTCTGGTTTAGGTATCAAGGTGATGTTGGCTTCATAAAAGCTATTTGGAAGTGTTTCTGTTTGTTCAATTTCATGAAAGAGTCTTGCCAAGATTGGCAGTATTTCCTCTTGGAAAGTTTGATAGAATTCATTAGTGAATCCATCTGGACCTGGGCTTTTGTTTTTCGGCAGACATTTGATTACTGTTTTAATTTCATCAATGGTGATGGGGGTGTTTAGATATGCTACATCCTCTTCCTTCAACCGTGGAAGATTATAAGAGTCCAAGAATTTATCCATTTCTTCCAGGTTCTCATTTTTAGTGGCGTAGAGTTTTTCAAAGTAGTTTCTGATTACCCTTTGAATCTCTGTCATATCAGTAGTGATCTCTCCTTTTTCATTCCTGATACGAGTTATCAAGTTTCTCTCTCTCTCCTTCTTTGTTAGGTTTGCCAGTGGTCTATCAATCTTGTTTATTTTTTCAAAGAACCAACTTCTGCTTTCGTTGATCTTTCGGATTGTTTTTTGAGTTTCCACTTCGTTGATTTCTGCTCTCAGCTTTGTTATTTCCTTCTGTCTTCCTATTCTTGGGTCCTTTTGTTGAGCATTTTCTAGTTCTATTAGCTGTGTCATTAAGCTACTCAGGTAAGCTCCTTTTTCCTTCCTGATGTGTGCTTGCAAAGCTATAAATTTTCCTCTCAGTACTGCTTTTGCTGTGTCCCATAAGTTCTGAGAGTTTGTGTCTTTATTGTCATTTGTTTCCAGGAACCTTTTTATTTCCTCCTTGATTTCATCTCGGACCCACTGGTTATTGAGCATGAGGCTGTTTAACTTCCAGGTGTTAAAGTGTTTCTTCTGAGTCCCTTTGGAGTTCACAAATAATTTCAGAGCCTTGTGGTCAGCGAAGGTAGTCTGCAAAATTTCTATCCTCTTGATCTTATGGAGGTATGTTTTATGTGCCAGCATGTAGTCTATCCTGGAGAATGTCCCATGTACATTGGAGAAGAATGTGTATCCAGGTTTCTGGGGATGGAGTGTCCTATATATATATCCACTAGGCCTCTTTCTTCCATTTCTCTCCTCAGGTCTAGTATATTCTTGTTGGGTTTCAGTCTGGTTGACCTGTCCAGTGTTGACAAAGCCGTGTTAAGGTCCCCCACAATTATTGTGTTGTTGTTGATATTATTTTTCAGATTTGTCAACAGTTGTATTAAATATTTTGCTGGCCCCTCATTCGGTGCATATATGTTTAGGAGAGTGAATTCTTCCTGCTCTACGTACCCCTTGATTAATATAAAATGTCCGTCTTTGTCCCTTACAACCTTCCTGAGTATAAAGTTTGCATTATCTGATATTAGTATGGCCACTCCAGCTTTTTTATGGGTGTTGTTTGCTTGGATAACTTTTCTCCAGCCTTTTATTTTGAGTCTATGTTTGTTCTGACTATTCAGGTGCGTTTCTTGTAGGCAGCAGAAGGTTGGATTGAGTTTTTTGATCCATTTAGCCACTCTGTGTCTCTTAACTGGTGCATTTAGTCCATTGACGTTGAAAGAATTGTCCTGGGATTTAACGCCATCTTTATTTCAAAATTTGGTGTGTCTTTTGGGTAGTCTTGTCTTAGATTAGGTCTTTCAGTTTTTCTCTTAAGACTGGTTTTGTGTCTGTGAAGTTTCTGAGCTGTTTTTTGTCTGTGAAACCATGTATTCTTCCATCAAACCGGAAAGTGAGTTTTGCTGGGTATAGTATTCTGGGTGAAGCATTCATTTCATTCAGTCTTGTCACAATATCCCACCACTGCTTTCTGGCATTGAGCGTTTCTGGTGACAGGTCTGCTGTAAATCTCAGGGAAGCTTGCTTGAACATGATTTCCCCTTTTGATCTTGCTGTTTTCAGAATTCTGTCTCTATCTGTGGGATTTGTCATTGTGACTAGGATGTGTCTTGGGGTGGTTTTTCTGGGGTCTCTTTTGGTTGGTACTCTTCGGGCATGCAGGATTTGATCACATATATTCTTTAGCTCTGGAAGTTTCTCTTTAATGATGTTCTTGACCATTGATTCTTCCTGGAAATTTTCTTCCTGGGTCTCTGGGACTCCAATGATTCTTAAGTTGTTTCTGTTGATCTTATCATAGACTTCTATTTTCGTCTGTTCCCATTCTTTGACTAATTTTTCCATTGTCTGCTCATTTGCTTTAAGTTTTTTGTCCAATCTCTCCTGCTGTATGGAATTGTTATGTATCTCATCTTCCACAGCACCAAGTCTATTCTCAGCTTCTGATACCCTGTCCTAGAGCTTATCCATTTTGTCATTCACTTCGTTTACTGACTTTTTCAGTCCTGTTAGTTGACATGTTATTTCAGTTTGGAGTTTTGTCATTTCTGCCTTCATATTTTCTTGGTTCTTATTAGTGTTCTGTTCAACTCGATCCATGGTTTCTTGGAGTCTGTTGAGCACCTTCCATATTGCTAGGCTAAAGTCCTTATCTGAGAGGTTGATTAGTTGTTCAGTCATTATCTGGTCCTCAGAATTGTCATCTTCATTCTCTATGTCTGATGCTGGCCTGCGTTGTTTCCCCATTGTCACACTTGTATTGTGGGTTTTTCTACGTGTTGTGGTGGTATTCATTGTCTATATGATGTAGGCAGCACACTCCTCTGGCTCCTCCCTTTCTGGATGGGCTGACTTGCCTCTAAGGGAGGGGAGTCCTCCGTGGATGAGGCCTCACACTGGGTCAAATCTTAGGCCCGAGCATGCAACAGAGAAGACAGTCCAGAGAGAAATATTTGCTTCTGTGATATAGCGCCGTTCTTAGTGTGATTTTTCCTTCTTGTTGCAATGGAGTTCTTTCCTTAGAAAGAGTGCATGGCCGCGTAGCGAAGCGGAGCGGCTGTGCTCCTCTGAGCCTCTTTTTGCCCCACTCGCAAGAGTTTCACGCAAGAGGACAGTAGACAGACATAGACAGGTCACACTCACAGTCTTTCACAGCTGAGCCCCACTGGGCCGGTGTACTTTCGCGGATTTTCCCCGCCTGGTGTCACACACAGGGAGCCAGCTTTTGCGACTTCTTTTTTATGAAAAGTCATTATTAGCTATACTTTTGTTCTTTTTGTTTTATTTATTTATTTATTTTGAATAATTTTTATTGTGATCAATGTGAATTAAAAGACTTTCACAATAATATTTAAGGTACATAGTGACAAAAAATTAGGGCCATACCCACCACCAGTGTTGTCCTCCTTCCACCCGTTTTCTGCATGCATCCCATACCTCCCCCTTTGTCCCTTGAACTGCTAGTGTAAGAGGTCTCATTTGTTATGGGGCCGGTGAGGTGGTGCTAGATGTAAGGTGTCTGCCTTGCAAGCGCTAGCCAAGGAAGGACCGCGGTTCGATCCCCTGGCGTCCCATATGGTCCCCCCAAGCCAGGGGCAATTTCTGAGTCTTTAGCCAGGAGTAACCCCTGAGCGTCAAACGGGTGTGGCCGGGGGGAAAAAAAAAGAGGTCTCATTTGTGTATAGCTTGTTGTAGATTGGGTATCAATTCTAGTGTCATTGACTTTGGGTGTGGTGCTTAAGTCTGATCATTTTTTATTTCAACTCAATGTTCATATGACTGTTTGGTCCTGGTATCATACTTTTAAGCTCTGTCAGAACTGCATGGACCTTATTATTTTTTTTCAGGAACTGGTATTTATCAAAGTTATAGTCGATGTCAACAAGATGCCACAACTACAAAAAAAATTGCTCACGTTGCAATCTGAATGCAAACAGTCCAATGAAACCCTGGTCATTAAAAAAGTTATTCAAATTACCCCCAAAAAGCAACTGAATTTTTTTAAACATCTTTATACATCCAGCCAACAAATTGAGAAAAGCTTGAGTATCCCTAGGATGGATACTCAGAATGTAATTCAAACCTTATGAATAGTACTTTGGAAATGTTGGAGGTTTGAGTCATACACAGTAGTGTAGATATTTCTGATTCAGTGATTAGGAGTATCTATATTGATGCTCGGAGGACCATATATGATGGGTACCCAGAATTAACCAAGGTTGGAGTATATAAAGCAATAGCCTCAAGTCCCAGCTATCTTTCTAACTTTATCATACATAGTTTTGTGAATCTTGACGTATACTTCTACAAGTTATTTGCAAGAACTTTTTTTATCTATCTAAGTTATGCTTTGCTTTGTTTCACCTTTACCCCAAGACCTTTCTTTTTTTTTTTTTTTTTTGAGACTTATAGCCAGGAAACAATTTTAAGTGTTTATAGAGTGGTTGTTACTGTTGAATTGCTTTGGAGGTGGGAGGAACACATCCAGCTGTTTTCAGGGCTTCCTCCTGGCTCTGTGGTCAGGATAACTCTTGGCAGTGCACAGGAGACTATAACTGGTGCTGGGGATTAAACTAGGGTAAGTGATGTGCTTGCAAGACAAATGTCTTTCCAGCCATACTGGGAGGTTTGTGAAAGCCACTCACTGATATATTCCTAATGACCAGTGAAATATGGGTACTAGGATGGGTCCTCTGAATGGCAATCTCATATCAGTCGCATAGTTAAAGATACTTATGTTATTTCATTTATTTTATTTTACTTATTTATTTTTGGTTTTTGGGTCACACCCGGTAATGCGCAGGGGTTACTCCTGGCTATGTGCTCAGAAATCGTGCCTGGCTTCGGGGACCATATAGAATGTTGGGGATAGAATCTAAGTTCATCCTGGGTTAGCTGCGTGCAAGGCAAACACCTGACTGCTTCGCTATTGCTTTGGCCCCATATTTCATAGCACTTATGTAAGTGCCATTGACAGGCTAGTGCAGTTCCTCCATTCCAGCCCTTTCCACCTCGAGTCTTTTTCAGACTTTACAAGTCAAAAGGGCAAAGTGCTGAAAACAGTTCTGAAGAGAGCTACATGAGTGGTTGGAGTTTACTGTCCCAGTTCCTTACCAGGCCAGGAATGGTGCTTAACAGCTTCTCCGTGGAAAGTCACCGGGGTTATTCTGGCACTATGGACAAGCTGTGCTGGTTAGAGCTGTTGTAGGTGATGACTATGGCCAATGTAGGTAACTTAACCCCTCAGGCTCCTACTATTAGCCATCCTGGTACACTTCCAAATACCTCTTGTTTTGCTGCCCAACTCTACAGCAGTACTTTTTGCTAATAGTAACTGTCCTCTTCCTTTATAAGAGGTAATTTTACCTATAGAAATGTATTATGAGATTTAGAAAGAGAGGGCAGAGGTTAAGGTACTTTGCAGGCAGATTCGAACCCTGGCATCTCCTGCTCCCCCAAGCAGGTCCCCCAGGAAAGTCTGTAATAAGGAGCCAGAAAATTCAATGAGAATTTTGGATATCAACACCATAGACTTTACCACTATTATAACTATATTACATAAACCATAATACAAAATTAGAAGAGAAAAGTGGAGCCAGATAAAATGACATCGGGGAAAGAATGCTTGAAATTTTCAGGTGATAACAGGAAGCTGACCATCTTGTCTGGATGGAAGATGCAGTAACAAGAGCCCAGTATCAAAGAGCAACCTGGCTTGTACTTCAGCAGTTTTACATACTCTGAGTGATCATGAGCAAGCACAGTCCTCCTTGAGTCTATTTCCTCATCTGTATTATGAGCAACATTCTTTCTGAAGGGAGGTGGGAAGGATGAATGCAGATACTAATGAAACCATCTGCTTGAGCTTCTAATCATCACATTCAGGTTGGTGGTTCCTCTGCTCAGGAAGGCTGGTCTTGAGTTATCTTCCTGCCCCTGTGCTTTAATAAGTGGTGTGAAAATATTTATACTTATTTTATTTGAAAACTCATTTAAACAATTTTCTTTAATCGGGTCTTTTTTGTTTGTTTTGCTTTTGTGTCCCACCCAGCGATGGTGGGTTTACTCCTGTCTCTGCGCTCAGAAGTCACTCCTGGCAGGCTCAGGGGACCATATGAGATGTCAGGATTTGAACTGGGGTCCATCCTTCATTAGCTGCATGCAAGGCAAATGCCTTACCATTGTGCTATCACTGTAGCCCCTGGATCTGGTTTTTTTTTTTTTTTTATCTCTACATGCTGAACCCATGGAAACAGATCTTTGCCAAGAATCCAAGTGTATGCTGGTTGTATTCTATGGAGCTGGGCCCCGCTTTCCACAGTGGAGTTCAGCTCCACAAGATCATGTGCCTTCTAGATGCTTCTGGTAGCTTGGAGAAATGCAGCTCCTGCCCTGCCTTCTCCAGCTTCACTATTCTGAGAAGAGACAAGTCAGGCTCTGATGTCTCTTCTACAACAATATACTATATCCCATATGGCATTTTTTTAATCAGGGAAGACTGTTTATAGTTTAATTCACTGTACCATTCAACTCCTGCCAATATATGTATCATTGTAACTTCCATACTGGAGTCTCCAGTCCCCACAAAGCTGTTTATTTAGTCTATAGAGTTCATTTAGATTCTCCTCAAGGAATCTGAATTTAGGGTTATGAAACAACTCTTTATGAACCCTCAATATGCTGAACTCCACAAGAAAGCTAGATTTTCTGAACCTTATTAAAAATAGGATGCAATGCACACACTGAGAGGCAACTGAGCTTAGCGATGACATTGTCCTCTCTGTACTTCAACAATATTCACATAACATACAACTCATGGTTCAAGGCATTTTTCTGCCTCTGAAATGACACAGTGTTGATCAGCTGTTTGTTCATTTTTGGTCTCTCTTCTGTTCTCTCTATTTTGCGAGAGAGAAAAAATTAAAGATAGAAATGAAAAACATTTAACTCACGCTCATATGCAAAAGGATCTCCCCTGCCTCCTATAATTTCTATTGTCTAGCACAAGGCTCTCTGTTCAGGCATTCTTGAAAGGTAGTATTCTTCCACTGCCAGAGACACAAGAAAGTAGTTCTTCCCACCTTCCCTGCCTTTCTTTTGGCAGAATTGATGCCTGTCAGCTCACTTGGGATATGCACAGAGGAATTTCAGAATGCTTTCAATGTGATAAAATTGCAAGCTAACAGCTGACAGAGGTATTTACAGAAATTAGAATCTGGGCCCGGAGAAATAGCACAGCGGTGTTTGCCTTGCAAGCAGCCGATCCAGGACCAAAGGTGGTTGGTTCGAATCCCGGTGTCCCATATGGTCCCCCGTGCCTGCCAGGAGCTATTTCTGAGCAGACAGCCAGGAGTAACCCCTGAGCACCGCTGGGTGTGGCCCCCCCCCCAAAAAAAATAGAATCTCACAAATCATTTATCACCAGTGTTTATAAGTCCCCTTTCAAGGCAGGTGAAATAAGAAGAGATATTTGGGGCTTGAATCACATTCAACACATGAAAGAAAATGCCTATCTGAATCTAAATCATTTAAATAAATGCAAGAGCCAGAATTGCTTAGGCAGAGCCTGCTCCTGCCCTTTTAAACTTGGAGTGGAGTACAACCAAGGGAGAGAAGGAAAAGAGAACAACGCTCATTTCTATTAAACAAAACCTCCTTCAGGAATCCATCTGCCCTCCTTGCAATGCCCAGGCTTTTAGAAACCAGTAGGCAACCCCAGCCCACTCCTCCAGGGAGCCATCAAGGAAGCAGCGAGAAAGAAGCTGTCATAAAAACTCCTGCTCTGGGACCGGAGAGATAGCATGGAGGTAAGGCGTTTGTCTTTCATGCAGGAGGTCATCGGTTCAAATCCCTGCCTCCCATATGGTCCCCCGTACCTACCAGGAGCAATTTCTGAGCTTGGAGCCAGGACTATCCCCTGAGAACTGCCGGGTGTGACCCAAAAACCAAAAACAACAACAACAACAAAAACAACAACAACAACAAAAAACAACTCCTGCTCTTGCGTTTTTAAATAATAATAAAATGGCAGCCTCCTTTTTAGCCCCAAACCTCTCCTTGTAAAATAATTATAGGGCATCAAATAGACCACTGGAAAAATCTGTCCTAGGAAATCAAGAGATGGAGAATCTCGGACATTAGTAGGCCTGGTCTGAAAGTCACTGGGCCTGGCAGCGCTTGGTGGCACTTACTGATGGCAAAGTAGTGCCACTAGGAGGAGGGCAACATCTAGAATACCAAACTTTATTAGCTTTGCAAGACTGTCTCATCGGATCCCTCAGAGAGGCTGTGCAATTCTGTTTCCTTTTTCTGGAGCTTCTTTGAAATCTTCCTGAGTGAAGCGATCTAGGTAAGTGATCCATCAAACATAAATCAAAACTGACACTTGAATCTGTCATCAGCTGAAAGCACAGCATCATTGAACACTTGTTCCATTGGCTCTTTTAGGTTGGCAGAGTTTGACAAACACACCAAGGAGTCACATGTCACTGTTTTTCAAGATGGCAGTTTGGAAAGATTTGTTTCTGGACAACAAACTTTCAATCAGATGGTACTTTAGACAGGTTAGGGGCATGACCAAGGTGGTGAGCAGCTGCCAAACTTGAACCCGGCCCTGATGAGTTAGATCCTGCTGCCATGTGACATCTCATATCACCTCACACACTTCTCCATGATCCATCTCAGACGGCTTCGTGATGCAGGAGCAGAGGAGTGGGTCTCTGTAGTAGCTCTTGGCTCCCAAATTCAGATGCTCAGAGTTGGAGTCAGAATATAGAAACATTTATTGGAACATGAAAGAAGGAAATGGGGGCCAGTGAGGTGGTGCTAGATGTAAGGTGTTTGCCTTGCAAGCGCTAGCCAAGAAGGACCGCGGTTTGATCCCCCGGAGTCCCATATGGTCCCCCCAAGCCAGGGGCAATTTCTGAGCACTTAGCTAGTAGTAACCCCTGAGCGTCAAATGGGTGTGCCCCCCCAAAAAAGAAGGAAATGGAGCTCCCTGAAGAGAAGAACTTAGTATTGGACTAAGGGAAATATGTCTTCTATTGTTGGGGCTTTTACAGGAAAACTGAGTCTGTTGAGACCTGAGTTCTGAACAAGGAGAGGCTCCATTTTGTAAAGGCCAAATGGCGGGCTTCTTCTCACGTTCTGAGCAGGGAGAAATGGCATTTTGTAAGAACCACATAGTGTAAACCACATACTAGGTCTTCACAAGCCTATTTCCATAGGCCCCGCCCCTAGCTACCTGACCATAAGAGGTAGCCTATCAGGGAAAGATACTCCCTTGAGCAGTAGGAAGGTACTCCTAGACAATAGCCAATCATTTTAAAGATCATCAGAGAGCTGGAACTTCCCTATATCCTTTTCCTATATAATCTTCCTCATGACTTTGGCAAGTCTCATCTTCTTTGGAGGTGGCCCTGGCTGGCCAGTGTGGGGGTCTTGTTGGCAGATGGATAAAGTATTTGTTAGGCTCCAAATAGGAGGATGAGACCACACAAATTGGATTAAGGTTTCAACTTTATTCTGCCTGCCAACAGCTCCTAACTGACCGGATCAGGGTTCTCTCCCATGAGAGATGAGTCCCGCCAAGGTCATGAATGGGATTATATAGGGTAAGGATATAGGAAGGTTCTAGATTTTTGATGATCTTTAAAATAATTGGCTGTTATCTAGGGGTATCTTCCTACTGCTGCCTGTGTCCCTTCCAGATAAACTACCTGATATGGCCTGGTAGCTTGGGGTAGTTTAAATGGAAATAGGCTTGGGGAACCCAGCATGTGGCACACACCATGTAGTTCCTTACAAAATGGCATCTCTTTGTTCAGAACCTAAAACAGGCCTGCCATGTGGCCTTTTTGAAATGGCGTTCCTCTTTGTTCAGAAACCAGGTCCCAACAGTATTATTAAACTTCATTCCAGTTGTGTAGTCTTGTCCTACTCGAGATCCGAGTTTGTCTTTGTACAGGCCTTAAAGACTTTTTTTTTTTGCTTTTCGTATCAATTGCAAAAGAACTTTACAAAGAATGCAAGGATCTTTTTTGTTTGTTTATTTGGTTTGGTTTTTGGGCTACACCCAGTGACACTCAGCGGTTACTCCTGACTATATGCACAGAAATCGCTCTTCAACTGGGGGACTATATGGAACTCCGGATATCAAACCGTGGTCCATCCTAAGTTATAGCATGTGAAGGCAAATGCCCTAATACTTGCCCTACCGCTTGGGCTACCGCTCCACCGGAGAATGATCTTACTGGCTGGTTTGATCCCTTGGGCCTTGGTCATTTGCCTTAAGCATTGTCTATTATTTTATCCTCCATGGTGCAGCAGAATTTTAAGGTCCAGTTAGAATGTTTAAAGAATTAGCCAGGCACTTGAGGACGATTTGTGTATTAGGTCAATAGGAATAGATGCAACTACTTGTAATGGGAAATTGAAACTTTGTTTTTCACTAGTGTTGAAAGAGAAAGGTGAAGAATTGAGATTGTAACCTAGGTGGATGGAAGAGAAAAGAGTTCATTTGGGACCAAGAGTTTAAGGTAGTCCTGGAAACTCTTTGGCCCTATAGGGTTCACTCCATTTTTATATATTCCACTACTAAGATAATCAATCAAGTAAATATTCTTACATAGCTAAATTTCAGCTAAAACTAATGTGGCTTTAGAGAACAAGGTGTTGGCCCTGATCTGCATAGCTGTTTGCTTCCTTATCTTGTTTTCACCCCTTCCTGTGCCTGTAATTATTCACTGCATTGTTTTAACTCTGAGTCCATTTAACTTTTGTTAGCTTTTTTTTTCTCCCCATTTTCCCTCAATTTCCCTCACATTAGCACAACTTGCGAGTTGGTCTCTGCTCCCAGGACTGCATTCAGTTTCCTTTATACTTATAAAAGAAATTGTTAAAGAAGTATGAAGACAAAGTCAGAAGATTTCAGCAGAAAATGCCACCTTGACTCTCTTCTGCCCTCTGTTGGGCATTGTCTATATCTATATACAAGTCAAAAAAACTAATTTGGGACCGGAATGATAGCACTTCAAGGAGAAATGTTTGCCTAACTTGGGGCCGACCTGGGTTTGGTCCCCAGCATCCCATATGGTTACCTGAGCCACCCAGGAATGATTTCTGAGCACAGAGCCTGCAGAGGGGTTAGTTATCCTGAGTGCCGGGGGTGGCCCCTAAACCAAAAAATAAATACATAAAGCATTTATTTTTTAAAAAAGAAAAAAGAAAAGTAATTTGTAATTCTGAGAGCATTTGAATGGGTCTAGAAATACTTCTAATGAGTCTTATTTACCTAATGGGTGGGTTTGAGTAAGGTATGTTTCTTTTTCCTTAAAAAATAAGGAGATAACAAAAAAAATGACTATGTTTAGGCAGGCAATTCAGTGAATTCACAGTTTTGCAACCACTACCACCTTCTTTCACCAGAATTTTCTGTCATTTTGCAATGTAGAAATTTTCTACCTTGCACCACTTCCTCCTACTCCCTGGCAGGTGCCAGTCTCCTTACTTTCCTGTAAATTTGATATTATACATGAGACAACTCATGTACAATGATGATACAGCATTTTTCTGTGATTTGATATTTAAATTAAAAGTTATGATAAAACACTGAAAAGTATACACAGGTAGCAATTAGATGAATAAAATTTCAAAGGTATATAAGAGTATTTGCCATGTGTATGATGGAGACAGGAAGTTAAGACATGTAAATGGGCAAATAGAAGAGCAACATACAGATCTCAACACGGTATGTGCTTGCAGCTCTGTGACTCAAGACAGAACAAAGAAGTGACTTGTGCAAGGACACACATTTATTATAGCAGAACCCCTTTCTCATTCCTCATACCCTTGATGGTATGAGCCCTTGGTGGTTAAAAAGCTTCATTTCCTGCCCTTTCCTCCTTTCTGCTCTTTGCTAGCACTTCTTCCTTGTTCACTATACTTCTTTATGGCTGGGTCCTTAGTCACCACTGCTTTGTCCTATCTGTTATTTGGAGGTGCAACAGTCTGAGTTTTAAAGTTTATTTTGCAGCTCACAAACTCTATTACTCTCATCTTTTTTCTTTCTTTTTTAAAATTTTCGCTACTGTCATTTAGCTATTGTATTGACTCTGCTATTGTATTTTTAAATCATTTGTTACTGTTTTGTCACATTCAAAGAATTTCTCTGTCCTTATTTTAAGTCTCATGTTTTTTGGCCAGTGATTCTGGATTCATTTATTATTGTTCTAATGATTGTTTTAAATTCTTCATGCAAGCTGCTCAGTTCTACAGTATTTGAACTGTTTCATGGTTTGTGTTTTTCCTCATCATTTGTTTCAAATTCCTCTGTTGTCTCATTTTACTCCTTAGATTATATTAGCTTCTGTATGTTGAGTTGAGTAACTGTCGTCCACTGGCTGGCTGGACCGTAGGGTTGTTTTTTTTTGTTTTGTTTTGGTTTTTTTTTTTTTTTTTGGTTTTTGGGCCACACCCGGCGGTGTTCAGGGGTTACTCCTGGCTGTCTGCTCAGAAATAGCTCCTGGCAGACACGGGGGACCATATGGGACACCGGGTTTCGAAGCAACCACCTTTGTTCCTGGATCAGCTGCTTGCAAGGCAAACACCGCTGTGCTATCTTTCTGGGCCCATAGGTTTTTTTTTTTTTTTTTTTTTTTTTTACTATTATTACAATAGCAGGCTGCAGGGTCTTTTCTTGAAATAATATCTGTATTTAATCGTCATGATTACAAACAAGTTTGTAGTTTGGTTTCAGTTATAAAAAAGAACACTCCCCTTCATCTGTGCAACCTCCCACCAGCATTTTCCCCATCTTTCTCCTCCCCCACTCCCTGCCTGTATTCAAGAAAGTCCGTCAGGCTTCAAGATCTAACCTTAGGATCTGTATTCATGAAACTGTGGTGTCTGTTATCTTACATACTGGTACCCATGTACCTGACTGAATGTTTAGAGATCTAGTGCAACCTAGGGTATAAATCAAGTCAGTGGAGATCAGTGAGATTAACGTTAATGGGCACCATGAATCAAAGTCTCCCATGCTGGTGGGAAGAGATTTACAAACTCCTTGAAGGCTGGCTTCACAGTTTGTACTTTCCCAGTCACTGGGGTTGATGGTTATTTCTATGCAAATATTTATACCTGATTTCTAGTTTCTACCATTTACCTCCTCCAGAAAGATGCCTGGTGGGAGACTGGTAGTTACAAGTGGAGTGTCAAAGCTAGAGTGATTCTCTGTGTATACAGGTGAAGTTGTCCCTCTGGGGTCTGTCATTTTCAACTGCCAGTTCACAGAGTAGATAGAAGGCATCAAAAGGTACAAAAGCACTAGCTTTCAGTTCAGAGTAGAAACAGGAAGTGCGATGATGAACACAATCTCAAGGGTGGCCCCATGGGTGTTATATCAGGTGTTCCGCATGACTGAAATCTAGTGTCACTTAGAAATCTCTTCATTGAGGAAAGGCCAATGGGTGAAACTAGCTTAATGTCCAGGATTCATAGTCTAAGTTCTCAGCCCTCAATTTGGAGGTCATGCTGGTAGATACAGGAAATCCAGTTCATTTAAAAGGACACAGGACACTTTCTCTTTTAGTGCTTGCTCCCCTGCCACTGGCTGACTGGACTCTCTAATAGCTGTTGTTTCTATGTGCTCCAACACTGGACTTTGGAACTCTGCTCTTCAAAGAACGAGTTGTGTTCCAGGCAGCTCTTTTCATCACAGGCTCTTTTACTCCTGTCAATGCCTATTATGTGACTGCACTGGGTTCTGATAAGAGTCTCCTAGCTTCCTTAGGTGCTTCTACCTGCTCATCTATGCAAATATCATCTTGTTAGGGTCCCTAGTTGAAGGACAATACCATACAATTGGAGTAAAACAAAACAAAACTTTATTCCGTCAGCCAAAAGCCCCAAACTGGCCAACCAGGGCCTTCTCCCATAGGAGATGACCCCTGCCAAGGTAACAAGCCAATTTATATAGAGAATGGATGAGAAAGTTCTAGCTTCTGATGATCTTGAATATGATTTGCTTTTGTCTAGGGTAACTTCCTACTGCTCCCTTGTGCCCTTTGCAGATAAACTACCTGGTATAGCCAGGTAGCAGGATAGTGTTAATGGAAACTTAGACTTGAGAAAGAGAAACCTAAAATGTAGTTCTTTACAAAATGGCATTGCTTCTTGTTCAGAATTCAGTGCCACACAATCTCACTAGCCTTCTGTTCCTCTTTAGGCACATGTTTCACTTCATTTTGTCCATCAGGTAAAGTTGCATGATTTTTTTTAACTTTATTTATTTATTTATTTGTTTATTTATTTTTATTAAATGATTTCTGTATTTAAACACCATGATTACAAACATAATTGTAGGGTTTTAGTTGTAACAAGAACACCCCCCTTCACCCCTGCAACCTTCCCATCACCAATGCTCTGGTCTCTACCCTCCCCAACCCAGCCAGGTTTTCTACATCCCTCACTCACTGACATTGTTATGATAATCCTCAGCTTATTTATTTCTCTAACTGCACTCACCACTCTTTGTGGTGAGCTTCATATCTTGAGCTGATCCTTCAGCCCTCATCTCTGGAAATTATTTCAATGTTTTTAATTTTTTTTAAAAAATCCATATATGAGCAAAACTATTCTGTGTTTCTTTCTCTCCCTCTGACTAATTTCATTCAGCACAATAGATTCCATGTACATCCATGCATAGGAAAATTTCAGGACTTCATCTCTCCTGCCGACTGCATAATATTCCATCGTGTATATGTACCACAGTTTCTTTAAGCAATTCATCTATTGAAGGGCATCTTGGTTGTTTCCAGAGTCTGGCTATTGTAAAAAGTGCTGCAATGAATTAGCTGTGAGGAAGGAATTTTTGTATTGGATTTTTGTGTTTCTAGGGTATATCCCTAGGAGTGGTATAGCTGGATTATATGGGAGCTCAATTTCCAGTTCTTTGAGGAATCTCCATATTGTTTTCCATAAAGGCTGGACTAGACGACACACCCACCAGCAGTGAATGAGAGTTCTTTTCACATCACATCCCATCAGTACTGATTGTCTTGTCCTTTTTTTTTTTTTTTAATTTTTATTGGGATCATAATGGCTTACATATCTTTCACAGTAGTATTTTAGGTACATATAAACATTGAATCAGGGAAATACCCATCACCAAATTTGTCCTCCCCCCATCCCAGTTCCCTTTCTGCAATCCATATACCCCACCATCACCCCCAGGCTGCTAGAGTCGGTGGACCCCTATTTGTCTAGCTTACTATTAGTGATCATATATCTGTTTGGTCCTGGTACCCTCCCTTGTTTCCCCCTCTATTTAAGAGGCAGAGCTAGGTAAATCAAGTTATGTGGTTTTGTTTGAAGGAAAGAAAAGTAGTAGAATTGGGTACAAAATAAAAAAAATAAAAAGTAAATAAAAAAAGAAGTCAAATACTTTGAAAATGGGCGGAGACCTTCTAGAGCAGGGGTCTCAAACTCAATTTACCTGGGGGCCGCATGAGGCAAAGTCAGGGTGATCCTTGAGTGCAAAGTCAGTAGTAAGCCTTGAACATTGGGGGGTGTGACCCAAACAACTAAAACAAAACAAAACAAAAAAGATTCCTCTAGGGCAGGGCCACAAAATGTACAAAGACCCCTGTTCTAGAGGCTTTCAACCTCAGTTTGAGAGAGGACATGAAAAAGGTAATTGAAACATCACAACAATACAGAAAGAAATATCAAATTAAATATCCAGTGAGCACTACAGCAATAAAGACAAGCACCACACAATAGTCTCAGTTCTAAAATCAAATCATGCTGGAGTGCAAAAAGAAAGAGAAAGATAAGATAAAATAAATAAAATAAAATAAAATAAAATTGGAGATATCAACTTCAATATCTACACATCAAAAATCGATCAATCAATCAATAAATGTGTGGAAAGATGATTATTTTGTGTTTGTTTTTTTTTTTCATTTCCCCCTGCATAGGCACATTAAGTATTGAGGATATTATAGAGGGAATTTTCTTGGCCTAGGAGTTACAGGGTTTCTCCACCCCTGAAGTATACTGTCATGGGATTAACTGTAGACTCCTTGCATGATCATTTACTCTCCCCTCGGTGCTTTTGTGGTGTATAGAAGACTTCTGCTTCATCTTAGATGGTAAAATCAGACCTCTGTATCTAGAGATCTTGGTGACTGTGCAGCTCAAGGAACGGAGCTTATAATGGAGTTTTTCTTTGTGGTTCTAGGAGTTCTGCTTCTTCATTGTTGTTTTAATCTATCTTCTGTAATTGGTGGTCTTGGTCATTATGTTACTCCTAGGATGGAGCCTGGGATAAAGTCTTTCGTTGTGTTTCCGGAAGACCCGTTCAGTTGCGGTTGTCTCAGCCAGACCTCTGGAGTTGGAGATCTTGTTTGTTGAACAGATCGTAGACCAAAAGCTAGGCTAAAGCTTTTCGTTGCTGTTGTTGTTGTTGTTGTTGTTGTTGGTCCCGGGATTTATACTATCGAGTCCTGGTTGTAACAACCAGTCATCTGTATGTAGCAATCTTGGCTTTTGCTCAGGTCAAAGGGTGACATGTTTCCTGATTTTGTCTTATCATTGGCTGATGAGGAAGGACAACTTGCTCTTAGATCAAGTTGTTCCCATTTCCTCGTTGTCAGGTTATAAATTTAGAACTGGCGCATGTTGGCATCAGAGCAGCATTATGGATGCCCCTGGAGGGGATTTGGTTCCTGGAGCTGTTGTGGAGCACTCTGTCATTTCTATGTCTGGGATCCAGGAGTCAAGGCTGGATGGTCAGTGTCTAGTTCCCTGGAGTCTAAGTTGGTTCCACATGACATACGTTCAGGGTGGGAGTTGTCCTTGTGTTGTAAAGAAGTATGAGTTCTTATCCCTAGTAGATAAGAGCTTGTTTTACATGTAAAATTTCCCCTTTGTTTAATATGTCTTTGCAGGAATAAGTGGTGCTACATTATATTGCTAGTGGATTTTTGGGGGTGGAGAGAGAAGAAAACAAACGCACGCCAAAAACTAAAAATATATATGCTCACACATATCTAAAGAAAAAAGTTTCTTTAAAAAAAATTAAATAAAAGACATAATTAAAGGAATAAAGTGGGTCCAGGAGAGATAGCATGGAGACAAGGCATCTGTCCTTTCTGCAGAAGGACGGTGGCTCAAATCCTGGCATTTCACATGGTCCCCCGTGCCCACCAGGTGTGATCTCTGAGCATAGAGCCAGGAGCACCCTCTGAGCACTACCTGGAGTTACCCAAAAGAAGCAAAATCAAATCAAATCAAAAAAACAAAAACTAAAACAAAACAAAACAAAAATAGGACAAGAATAAAAAAGTAAAGAAGAAAAAGAAAGAAAAGAAAAAGGAGGAAGTGAAACAGATTATTTTACATTTGGGGAGAAACAGGGTAAGAGGTAGTGTTATATAGGTCTATACTTATGATGAAAGTATAGGCTTCCCCATTGTCTTTTGAGGTCTTGTGTAGAGTTCTTGCAGTGGGGGTCCTTTGGAGCTAGTTCCGGTATCAAGCCACGGTACCCGTTAGGGAGAGGTAATTAGGAGGGCCACACTGCATAAGTCAGTTGGGGCATTGTTTGTATTTTCTTGCCAGCAACGAGGTGAGAGCTTGAGTGGGTGTCTATTCACTTGGGTAGTGGGTACTGGTTCAATGGGGTAGGAGGTGGGTCTTGATGCCTAATGAATTAAGAACTGAGGGTGAAGAGTTACAATGTGGTGGGGATATCAGGCGTGGGATTGAGGGGTGAAGGGATAGTCGGATTTCTGGAGGAGGGGGAGGGAATAACATATGGAAGGGGTTATATGGGGTATAGGTATGGGTTGCTTGTGGATTATGTTTGTCCCTTAAGGAGGATTCCTATCTCTGTGTGTTCCTGCCCAAATATAAACATATAGAAGTTAGCTTAGGTGTATATTAATGTAGAGAGGTGGGGAGGGCAAGAGGTGCACTGAGTACAGAAAGATAGGTAAGTATAGTACTTGTAAGGAAAGGAAACTAAAAGATCAACTTTTGGATATGTATAAGTTTTGTATCCTGAGTACTGACTGCTGTGTTAGTGAGGTCTATGTATATAGGTGTTTACCCTTTACAGTACTCACAGCACCCTATAAGTCAGCTTTCCTTTCCAATAGAGGAGGTAACCATGTGATTTTTATTTGACATAGATTGAATTGATGAGGAGAAGGTTGAAGAAGAGGGAGACAAGAAGTGAGAGAAGGAAAAACAAAACAAAACAAAACAACAATCAAACAACAACAACAAAAATACGAAGTAATGAGAGCAGAGGGTACAAGAGTAAGGGCCTGTTAGTTTGCTTGAACGTGTTCAATGCTTAGGCCCTGTAGTAAAAATCTGTATGTCACGGTTGTTACTTTGGTGATCTGGCTGGTCATGTGCTTCAGGTCCTAAGAAGGCATAATCTAGAGATAATGGATATATTAAAGATTTTTATCAAGCCATTTTCATGATTCAAGCTAAGTATGGTGCCTCATGTGACTGAGCACTGAGGTACCACCGTAGTATGTTCACCCTTTGTCTCGAGGAACCCCTATGGACAGAAAAACTGAGAAGTTATTTTAAATGTGGTAAGGTTAAGTCATTCAAACATAATGTTTTGGAATGTTTCCGTTGGACTCAGTAATTTCCCACCATAATCTTTACATGTAATCTTGTATAAGATCCCTAGTAAATTATTATGGGCCTTTGTAGTAAAATGATGATTACATACCTGTTCTCTCTATGCTGCTGTTTCTGCTGTTGCTGGTTTCTTTATGATATAATGTGTAGTCAGGCTTTGTGTTGTTTCTCTTCCCTTTGTTTTTGGGCTCTACTCCATAGTATATGGTGATTATTACAGTGTTTGAGGTTTCTATCCTGTAACACCCTGTTATTTAATTGCGGGGTATTGGTTGTATATCTGGTGTATATTATAGTTACTTCAGAAAAGTGCTATCATTCTGTGTTTATCTTTCATCTTCTGGCTTGCTTCATTTAACATAATATGTTCTAGGTCCATCCACGTTGCTGCAAAGTCTGTGATTGTATCATTCTGACTGCCATGTAGTATTTCATTGTGTATAGATACCACATCTTAATGACCCATTCATCTATTGTTGGACATTGAGGTTGGTTCCAAGACTTGGCTATTATTCTGAGTGCTGCAATAAATAGTGGGATGCACACATACTTTGGGATAAATGTCCTTCCAACATGGGGTAGATACCTAGGAGAGCAATTGCTGGGTCAAATGGCAACTCAATTTTGAGTTCCTTGAGCACTCTCCAGACTGTTCTCCATAGGTGTTGGATTAGGGGGCATTCTCACCAGCAGTGGATGAGAGTGCCTTTCATGCTGCAACCCCACAAACAGAGATTGTTCCCATTATTTTTTATGTGAGCCATCCTCACTGGTGGAAGGTGGTACCTCATTGTTGTCTTGATTTGGATTTTCCTAATGATGAGTGAAGGTGAGCATGTTTTCATGTGTTTGTTGGCCATCCTTCTGTCTTTCTCAGAGAAGTGTCTATTCATTTCATCTCCCCATCTTTCTATGGCTTTATTTGGTTTTGGGGGACTCAGCTTTCTGAGTGCTTTGTATATTCTGGTTATCAGCCCTTTATCTGATATGTTGAGTGCAAAATATTTTTCTCATTCAGTTAGCTGTCTTCTTGTTTTAAGTTGGGTTTCCTTCGCTATGCAGAAGCTTCTTAGTTTGATATAATCCCATTTGTTTATGTTTGATGCTAGAGTCCTTGCCATTGTTGTTCCATCCTCGAAGACTTTTTTAATATATAGGTCTTGGAGTGTTATGCCTATTTTTCCTCAAAAAACTTTATAGATTCTGATCTAATTTCAAGGTCTTTAATCCATTTTGAGTTCACTTTTGTATAAGGAGTATAATATGGGTCAATTTTCAGTTTCTTAGAGACGGTTTTCCAGTTGTACCAACACCATTTGTTGAAGAGACTTTCTTTGTTCCATTTCAAGTTTTTGCCTCTATTGTAAAATATTAGTTGACTGTATATCTAGGGATTTATGTCTGGAAATTCTGTTCTAACCCACTGGTCTGAGGTTCTGTTTTTGTTCCAGTATCATGCTGTTTTGATCACTATGGCTTTATAGTATAGCTTCAGGTTAGGTAAAGAGATGCCACCCAACTTCTTGTTTTTCAGTATCTGTTTGGCTATCCTGGGTCTTTTGTGGTTCCAGATGAATTTTATGATTGATTGTTCTAAGTCTTAAAATAATGATGCCTGGATTTGGATGGGGATTGCATTGAATCTATATAGAAGTTTGGGTAGGATAGTCATTTTGATTATGTTGATTCTAGCTACCCATGAGCATGGGATATTCTTCCATTTCCTTAGATCCTCTTCAATTTCTTTCTAAATTGTTTTGAAATTTCCCTGGTATAGGTCCTTCACTTCCCTGGTAAGGTTGATTCCTAGGTACTTAATATTTTTGATACTATTTTAAATGGATTTGTATTCTTAGTTTCTCTCTCCTCTACTTCATTATTTGTATAGAGAAATGCTACTGTCTTTTGTGTATTGACTTTGTAGGCAGCCACTTTGCTGTATTGGTTAATTGTTTCTAGGAGTTTTGCTGTGGACTCTTTAGGGTTTTCAATGTATATCATCATATTATCTGCAAAAGAAGATAGTTTGAGTTCCTCTTTCCCAATTTGGATTCCTTTGATTCCCTTCTCTTGTTGGATTGCGATTGAAAGGACTTCTAAGATTATATTGAATAAGAGTGGAGAGAGTGAACAGTCTTGCATAGTTCCTGACCTTAGTGGGAATACTTTCAGTTTTTCACCATTGAGGATAATGTTGGCTGTGGGTTTTTCCTACATAGCTGTAACTATCTTGAGGAAGGTTCCTTCTAACCCTATTTTTCTGAGTGTCTTCAACATGAAAGGTTGTTGGAATTTGTCAAACGCCTTTTCTGCGTCGATTGATATGATCATGTGGTTTTTGTCTTTCTTGTTGTTGATGTGATGTATGATGTTAATTGATTTGCGTATGTTGAACCAACCTTGCATTCCCACTTGGTCATGGTGCATGATCTTTTTGATGAGGTGCTGGATCCGGTTTGCTAAGATTTTGTTGAGTATCTTTGCATCTATGTTCATTAGTGAGATTGGTCTGTAGTTTTCTTTCTTGGTGGTGTCTTTGCTATCTTTGGGAATGAGTGTGATATTAGCCTCATAAAAGAAGTTGGGGAAGATTCCTGTTTTTTCGATGGTTTGGAAGAACCTGTTGAAAAGTGGTAGTAAGTTCTGGGATTGTATGATAGAATTCACCTGTAAATCCATCTGGACCTGGAATTTTGTTCTTAGGGAGTTTCTTAATTACATCTTCAATTTTTTCTGAAGTGATTGTTCTGTTTAGGCTTTCTAGGCCTTCCTTTTCCAGTCTTGGAAGATTTTCCAGGAATCTGTAGATTTCTACTGGGTTCTCTAGCCTGAGTATAGTTGTTCATAATAATATCTCATGATTTGTTGTATTTCTTGGGGTTCTGTTGTAATCTCTCTCCTTTCATTTGTTATGCTACTGATTTGGATGTTTTCCCTCTTTTTTTTGGTGAGTTTTTCCAGTGGTTTGTCTATCTTGTTTATATTTTCAAAAAACCAACTCCTGGTCTCATTGATTTTTTGTATTGTTTTCTTAGTTTCTATATTGTTTATTTCTGCTCTGATTTTTATTATTTCTTGCCTTCTGGTTGTGGTTGGATTTCTTTGCTGCTGTTGTTCCAATTCCTTTAAATGATCCTTTAAACTGTTAATTTTGTCGTTTTCCTCTTTCTTGACATAGGCCAGTATTGCTATGAGTTTCCCCCTATTTACTGCTTTTGCTGTGTCCCACACAATTTGACAAGTCGTCTCTTCATTATCGTTTGTCTCAAAGAATCTTTTTATTTCTTCCTAGAGTTGCTCATTGATCCAGCTGTTGTTCAGCAGCATGTTGTTTAGTCTCCAGATATTAGTTTTTCTCCATTGCTTCTTCTTGCAGTCAATTTTGACCTCTGTTTCATATGATCTGATAGGGTGCTTCTAATGATCCTTACATTTGTGGTCTTATATAGGTTAGATTTGTGTCCTAAGACATGATATATTCTGGAGAAGGTTACATGAGGTCTTGAGAAGAATGTGTGTTCTGTTTTCTGGGGGTGGAGGGCCCTATATAAGTCTATTAACCCTAGATCTTCTAATTTTTCAATGAGAGCTCTTATATCTTTGCTATTTTTCTGTTTGGTAAATCTGTCCAGTGGTGACAGTGGAGTATTGAGATCTACTATTATCACATTTCCCTTCATGTGTTTCTCCAGGTTCATGAGCAACTGCCTCACATATTTTGCTGACTCTACATTAGGTGCATAAATATTGATCAGGGTTAGTACCTTTTGATCTAGTGTTCCCCTGATTAGTATGTAGTGACCCTCTTTTTCTCTGATCACTTTCTCGTTGTTGACTGGAATTTGGTCTGATATAAAAATGGCTATCCCTGCTCTTTTTTGTATTCCATTGGCCTGGAAAATTGATTTCCATCTGTTATTCAAAGCCTATATCTGTCCTGTACTTGTAGGTGTGTTTCTTGGAGGCAGCAGAAGTCCGGTTTATGTTTTCTAATCCAGTTTTCTACTATGTGTCTTTTAATGGGAGAGCTTAGTCCGTTAACATTTACAGAGATTATTGACTGAGAGGGCTGTTGTGCAGTTGTGTTGTGTAGGATGTTTGTTGTTACAATAGGGGGTTTGGATTGTGTACTTTGTCTCTGAGTAGGTCATTTAGGATTGGTTTTGTTTGCACAAATAATACAAGAGCATTTGTTTGAAAATATATTTAGGCTACCATCCCATATGAATGACAGTTTTGCTAGGTATTGTACCCTAGGCTGGAAATTTCTTTCATTCAGCCGTTTAAATATTTCATTCCAATGTCTTCTTGTTTGAATTGTTTCAAATGGGAGATCTGGTTTGATTCTTATGCCCTTTCCTTTGTACTTGAAGTCCTTATTTTCCCTATTGCTTTAAGAAGTTCATCTTTTCATTAATCCCTTCAAGGCGTGCCTCAGCTGAGGTGTGTCTTTTCGGCCGGATTTGTGGATAAGAGACTCTGCTGGGCCCTTTAAGCTTGGCAGACATTTTGGGGCTTCCCTGGGCTTGCTTCAACCTGGAAACTTTGATCTTCTCTGGCATTCATCCCCTGACGGCTTGCCTCGGCTGAGGTGAGTGTTTGGGGGCCGGAGTTGTGGATAAAGCTGACTCTGCTGGCCCCCTTAAGCCCACCACTCCACCTAGCCAATGAGTACCACCACAACACGTAGAAAAACCCACAGCATAAGTGTGACAAAGGGGAGACTACGCAGACCAACTTCAACCATAGAGAATGAAGATGGAAACTCTGATGACCCAACAATGGCCAACTACCTAAGCAGTCTTTCAGAAATGGAGTTTAGAGAAGAAATATGGAGGTTGCTCACAGAAATCAAAGAAAGTATAAATCAGAACACTAATAAAAATCAAGAGAATATGAAGATAGAAATCAGAAAACTCCAAACTGAAATATCAGGTCAAATAACAGGTCTGAAAAACTCAGTAGACGAATTGAAGAACATAATGGATGAGCTTTCCAACAGGTTAAAAGCAGCTGAGGATAGAATTAGTGCTTTAGAAGACGAGATGCATAACAACTTTACACAGCAGAAGAGATTGGGAAAAAACCTTAAATCAAAGAATCAGACAATGGAAAAGTTACTCAAAAAATATGAGAAGATGAAAATAGAAGTCTTTGATAAGCTCAACAGAAACAACTTTAGAATCATTGGAGTCCCAGAGACCCAAGAAGTAAATCTCCAGGAAGAATCAATGGTCACGAACATTATCACAGAGAAACTACCAGAGCTGAAGAAAACATGTGACCAAATCCTGCATGCCCGAAGAGTACCAGCTAAAAAAGACACCAGGAGAAACACCCCAAGACACATCCTAGTCACCATGATGAAACCCACAGATAGAGATAGAATACTGCAAGCAGCAAGATTGAAAAGGGAAATTACATTCCAGGGAGCATCCTTGAAATTTACAGCAGACCTGTCAACAGAAACACTCAAGGCCAGAAGGCAGTGGTGGGATATATTTGATATATATATATATATATATATATATATATATATATATATATATATATATATATATATATATGGCAAAACTCAATGAAATAAATGCTTCCCCAAGAGTACTGCACCCAGCAAAACTCACTCTCACTTTCAGGTTTGAAGAATGTATACATGGCTTCACAGATAAACAACAGCTCAAAAACTTTGCAGACTCAAAACCAGCCTTAAAAGAAAAACTGAAAGATATATTCTAAAAACAAGACAGAACAAAAAACACCAAACTTCTACACAAAGATGGCAATAAACCCCATGACAATTATTTCTCTCAATGTCAATAGACTAAATGCACCTATTAAGAGGCACAGAGTGGCGAAATAGATAAAAAAAACTGAAGCCAACCTTCTGCTGTCTACAAGAAACACACCTGAATAGTCAGAATAAACATAGACGCAAAATCAAAGGCTGAAGGAAAATCATTCAAGCAAACAACACCCTTAAAAAAGCGGGGGTGGCCATACTAATATCAGATAACACAAACTTTATACTCAGAAAAGTTGTAAGGGACAAAGATGGATATTATGTACTAATCAAGGGATTTGTACAGCAAGAAGAAATTACTCTCCTAAACTTATACGCACCCAATGAGGGACCAGCAAAGTATTTAATACAATTGTTGACAAATCTGAAGAAGGATATCAATAATAACACAATAATTGTGGGAGACCTCAACACAGGCTTGTCAACACTTGATAGGTCAACCAAATGGAAACCCAACAAAAAAATACTAGACCTGAAAAGAGAAATGGAAGAAAGAGGCCTAGTATATATATATATGGCACTCCATCCTCAGAAACCTGGATACACATTCTTTTCCAATGTACATGGGTCATTCTCCAGGATAGATCACGTGCTGGCACATAAAACATACCTCCATAAAATAAAAAAGATAGACATTTTGCAGGCTACCTTTGCTGACCACAAGGCTCTGAAGTTAGATGTGAACTACATAGGGACACAGAAGAAAAAATTTAACACCTGGAAGTTAAACAGCCTCATATTGAATAACCAGTGGGTCCGAGATGAAATCAAGGAGGAAATCAAAAGGTTCCTGGAAACAAATGACAATAAAGACACAAACTGTCAGAACTTATGGGACACAGCAAAAGCAGTACTGAGAGGAAAATTTATGGTGTTGGCACAACTGGTTAGCCACTTGCAAAAAAGCGAACTCAGACCCCCAGCTAACACCATGTACAAAGGTAAAATCCAAATGGATTAAAGACCTTGATATCAGAACTGAAACTATAAGGTATATAGAACAACATGTAGGTGAAACACTCCATGACATTGAGACTAAAGGCATCTTTAAGGAGGAGACAGCACTTTCCAAACAAGTGGAAGCAGAGATAAACAGATGGGACTAGATTAAGCTGAGAAGCTTCTGCACCTCAAAGGAAATAGTGCCCAGAATACAAAGGCCACCCATTGAGTGGGAGAAATTATTCACCCAATACTCATCAGATAAAGGGCTAATATCCAAAATTTACAAGGTACTGACAGAACTATACAAGAAAAAAACAAATACCCCATCAAAAAATAGGGAGAAGAAATGAGCAGACACTTTGAAAAAGAAGAAAGGCAAATGGCCAAAAGGCACATGAAAAGATGCTCAACATCACTAATCATCAGGGAGATGCAAATCAAAACTACTATGAAGTACCACCTCAAGCCACTGAGATTGGCATACATCACAAAAAAGGAAAACAAGCAGTGCTGGCGGGGATGTGGAGAGAAAGGAACTCTTTTTCACTGCTGGTGGGAATGCCGTCTAGTACAACCTTTATGGAAAGCGATATGGAGATTCCTTCACAAACTGGAAATCGAGCTTCCATACGATCCAGCTATACCACTCCTAGGAATATACCCGAGGAACACAAAAAATACAATACAAAAATCCCTTCCTTACTCCTATATTCATTGCAGCGCTATTTACAATAGCCAGACTCTGGAAACAACCAAGATGCCCTTCAACAGATGAGTGGCTAAAGAAACTGTGATACATATACACAATGGAATACTATGCAGCCATCAGGAGAGATGAAGTCATGAAATGTTCCTATACATGGATGTACATGGAATCTATTATGCTGAGTGAAGTAAGTCAGAGGGAGAGAGAAAGACGCAGAATGGTCTCACTCATCTATGAGCTTTAAGAAAAATGAGACATTTTTAACAGTATCTCAGAGACAAGAGAGATGAGGGCTGGTAGAGGCAGCTCATGACATGAAGCTCATCACATAGAGTGATGAGTGCAGTTGGAGAGATGACTACACTGAAAACTATCATAACAATGTGAATGAATGAGGGAAGTAGAAAGCCTGTCTCGAGTACAGGTGTAGGGAGTGGGGAGGAAGGAGATATGGAAAATTGGTGGTGGGAATGTTGCACTGGTGAAGGGGGGTGTTCTTTACATTACTGTAATTATACAGCTATAATCATGTTTGTAATCATGGTGTTTAAATAAAAATAATTTAAAAAAAGAAAAAAAAGTTCATCTTTTTCTTTCTTTCTTCTTCTTTCCTTCCTTTTTCTTTCTTTCTTTCTTTCTTTCTTTCTTTCTTTCTTTCTTTCTCTCTTTCTTTCTCTCTTTCTTTCTTTCTTTCTTTCTTTCTTTCTTTCTTTCTTTCTTTCTTTCTTTCTTTCTTTCTTTCTTTCTTTCTTTCTTTCTTACTTCTTTCATTCTTTTTCTCTCTCTTTCTTTCTTTGTTTCTTTCTTTGTTTCTTTCTTTGTTTCTTTCTTTGTTTCTTTCTTTCTTCTTTCATTCTTTTTCTCTTTCTTTTTCTTTCTTTCTTTCTTTCTTTCTTTCTTTCTTTCTTTCTTTCTTTCTCTCTCTCTCTCTCTCTCTTTCTTTCTTCTTTTCTTCTTTCTTTCTTTCTTTTTTCTTTCTTTTCTTTCTTTCTTTTCTTCTTTCTTTCTTTCTCTCTTCTTTCTTTTTTCTTTCTCTTCTCTTTCTTTCTTTCTTTTTTTTCTTTCTTTCTTTCTTTCTTTCTTTCTTTCTTCTTTTCTTTCTTTCTTTTCTTTCTTTCTTCTTTTTCTTTCTTTCTTTCTTTCTTTCTTTCTTTCTTTCTTTCTTTCTTTCTTCTTTCTTTCTTCTTTCTTTCTTTCTTTCTTTCCTTTCTTTCTTCTTTCTTTCTTTCTTTCTTTTCTTTCTTCTTCTTTCTTTCTTTTCTTTTTCTTTCTTCTTTCTTTTCTTTCTTTCTTTTTCTTTCTTTCTTTCTTTCTTTCTTTCTTTCTTTCTTTTCTCTTTCTTTCTTTCTTTCTTTCTTTCTTTCTTTCTCTTTCTTTCTTTCTTTTTCTTTTCTATTTATTTCTTTTCTTTCTTTCTTACTTTCTTTCTTTCTTTCTTTCTTTCTTTCATTCTTTCTTTTTTTATTCCCTTCTTTCTTCTTTCTTTCTTTGTCTGTTTCTTTCTTTTTTATCTTTCTTTCTTTGTTTCTTTGTTTCTTTCTTTCTTTCTCTTCTTCTTCTTTCTTTCTCTCTTTCTCTTTCTTTCTTTCTTTCTTTCATTCTTTCTTTCCTTTCTTTCTTCTCTCTCTCTTTCTTTCTTTCTTCTTTCCTTTCTTTCTTTTCTCTCTTTCTCTTTCTTTCTTTCTCTCTTTCTTTCTTTCTTCTTTCTCTCTCTCTCTCTCTCTTCTTTCTCTCTTTCTTTCTTTCTTTCTCTTCTCTCTCTCTTTCTTTCTTCTTTCTTTTTTCTTTCTCTTTCTTCTTTCTTTCTTTCTTTCTTTCTATCTCTCTCTCTCTCTTTCTTTCTTTCTTTCTTTCTTTCTTTCTTTCTTTCTTTCTCTCTTTCTCTCTTTCTCTCTTTCATTCTTTCTTTCTTTCTTTCTCTCTTTTCTTTCTCTCTTTCTTTCTTTCTTTCTTTCTTTCTTTCTTTCTTTCTTTCTTTCTCTTCTTTCTTTCTTCTCTTTCTTCCTCCCTCTCCCTCCTCCCTCCTCCCTCCCTCCCTCCCTCCCTCTCTCTCTCTCTCTTTCTTTCTTTCTTTCTTTCTTTCTTTCTTTCTTTCTTTCTTTCTTTCTTTCTTTCTTTCTTTCTTTCTTTCTTTGCAGTATCTCTGTCTGGTTTTGGTATGTAGGTGATGGTAGCTTAGTAAAATCTGTTTTGGGGTGTTCCTGATTCTTTAATTTCATGAAGGAGCCTGAAGAGGATTGGTAGAAGTTCCTCTTGATAAGTTTGAAAGGGATTCATTAGTGAATCCATCTTGCTCTGGACTTTTGTATTTAGGAAGACTGTTGATGATCATTTTAATTTTCTCAGTAGTGATGTTTCTGTTTAGATATGCAAGGTCATCCTGGTTTATCCGTGGAAGATTATACAATTCCAAGAATTTATACATTTCCTCCATGTTTTCATGTTTTATGGCATAGAGTTTCTTAAAGTAGTCTCTGATAACTCTTAATTCCTTCTGTATCCTTGGTGATGTCCTCCTTTTCATTCCTAATCTGGTGTATTAGATTTCTCTTTCCATTTCTTTCCATTAGATTTCTCTTTCCATTGCTTTGTGAATTTTGCTAGTGGTTTCTTGATCTTGTTTATTTTTTCAAAGTATCAACTTTTGCTTTCGTTGATCTTTCAAATCGTTTTTTGGTTTCCATTTCATTGATTTCTGCTCAAAACTTTATATCCTTCTGCCCATCTATTTTTGTTTACTTTGGTTGGACATTTTCTAGTTATAAAAGCTGTGTCATTAAGCTATTTGTGTAGGTCCCTTCTTCCTTTCTGATGTGTGCTTGCAAGGATATAAATTTTCCTCTTAGTACTGCTTCTGTTGTTTCCCATAAATTATGACAATTTTTGTCTTCATTGTCATTTGATTTCAGGAATGTTTTGATTTCTTTTTTGATTTCCTCTCTGACCCACTGGTTTTTTAGTAGTGAACTGCTTAGTTTCTAGGTGTTAATGTTTTTCTTCTATGTTTCTTTGTAGTTCACATCTAATTTCAGTGACTTGTGGCCAATGAATGTAGTTTTTACATTTTCTATCCTCTTGAATTTATGGAGATATGTTTTATGGGCCAGAATGTGGTCTACCTAGAGAATGACCCACCTGCATTGGAGAAGAATGTGTATCCATTTTTCTGGTGATAAAGTGCCATCTGTCTGTCTGTCTGTCTGTCTATCTATCTATCTATCTATCTATCTATCTATCTATCTATCTATCTAACAGTCCAGTTTCTTCCATTTCTCTTTTCAGAGCTAATATATCCATGTTGGGTTTCAACCTGGTTGACCTATCAAGGGGAGTCAGGGCAGTGTTGAGATCTCCCACTATTATTATGCTGGCATTTATATCTTTTTTCAGGTTTATCAGAAGTTATATTAAATATTTTGCAGGTCCATCATTGGGTGCATATATATTTAGTAGTGTGATTTCTTCTTGTTGTACATATACTTTGATTAGTACAAAATGATCATCTTTGTCTCTTATAAATGTTTTAGAGGTGTTATTTGCTTTTTTATAATATCTTTATTTAAACATCTTGATTACAAATATGATTGTGATTAGGTTTCAGTCATTTAAAGAACACCCCCTTCACCAGTGCAACATTTCTACCACCAACTTCCCAAATCTCCCTCCATCCCACCCCACCCCCACCTATACTCCAGACAGGCTTTCCAGGTCCCTCATTCATTCACATGATTATGGTAGTTCTCTGTGTAGTCATTTCTGTAACTGTACTCACCACTTTTTGTGGTGAGCTTCATGAAATGAGCTGGAAGTTCCAGCCCTCCTCTCATTGTCTCAGGATTGTTGCAAAAATGAGTTTTATTTTTCTTAAAACCCATAAATAAGTGAGACTATTCTGCATCTCTCTCTCCCCCTCTGACTTATTTCACTCAGCATGATAGATTCCATGTACATCCATGTATAGGAAAATTTCATGACTTCATCTCTCCTGATGGCTGCATAGTATTCCACTGTGTATATATACAACAGTTTCTTTAGCCACTCATCTGTTGAAGGGCATCTTGGTTGTTTCCAGAGCCTGGCTATTGTGAATAGTGCAGCAATAAATAAGATGTGAGGAAGGAATTTTTGTTTTGTATTTTTGTGTTCGTAGGGTATATCCCTAAGAGTGGAATAGCTGGGTCGAATAGAAGCTCAATTTTCAGTTTTTGGAGGAATCTCCATATCGCTTTCCATAGAGGTTGATCTAGACGGCATTCCCACCAGAAGTGGATAAGAGTTCCTTTCTCTCCACATCCCCCCAGCACTGATTGTTCTAGTTCTTTGTGATGTGTGCCAATCTCTGTGGTGTGAGATGGTATCTCCTTGTTGTTTTGATTTGCATCTCCCTGATGATTAGTCATGAGGAGAATATTTTCATGTGCCTTTTGGCCATTTGTATTTCTTCTTTGTCAAAATGTCTGTTCATTTCTTTTCCGCATTTTTTGATAGGATTAGATGTTTTTTTCTTGTAAAGTTCTGTCAGTGCCTTGTTTATTTTGGAGATTAGTTCCTTATCTGATGGCTATTGGGTGAATAGTTTCTCCCACTCAGTGGGTGGCTTTTGTATCCTGGGCACTATTTCTTTTGAGGTGCAGAAGCTTCTCAGCTTAATATATTCCCATCTGTTGATCTCTACTTCCACTTGTTTAGAAAGTGCAGTTTCCTCCTTTAAGATGCCCTTATTCTCAATGTCATGGAGTGTTTTATGTACGTGTTGTTCTATATACTATATGGTATCAGGTCTGATATCGAGGTCTTTAATTAATTTGGATTTTACCTTCATACATGATGTTAACTGGGGGTTTATGTTTGCTTTTTTGCAAATGGCTAACAAGTTCCTCCAGCACCACTTGTTGAAGAGATTTTTCCCTGCTCCACTTAGGATTTCTTGCTTCTTTGTCAAAAATTAGGTGCTTGTCTGTCTGGGGGAACATTCTCTGAGAACTCAAGCCTATTTCACTGATCTGAGGGTCTGTCTTTATTCTAATACCATGCTGTTTTGATAACTATTGCTTTTTAGTACAGTTTAAAGTTGGGGAAAATAATGACTCCCATATTCCTTTTCCCTAGGAGTGATTTAGTTATTTGAAGGCATTTATTATTCCAGATGAACTTCATAAGTGTTTGATCCACTTCTTTGAAGAATGTTATGGTGTCTTTAGAGGGATCGCATTAAATCTGTATAATGCTTTGAGGAATATTGTCATTTTAATGATGTTAATCCTGCCAATCCATGAGCAGGGTATATGTTTCCATTTCTGTGTGTCCTTTTTATTTCTTGGAGCAGGGCTTTATAGTTTGTATAGGTCCTTCACATATTTGGTCAAGTTGACTCTGAGATATTTGAGTTTGTGTGGCACTAATGTGAATGGGATTGCCTTCTTAATGTCCATTTCTTCCCTATCTTTATTGGTGTATAAAAAGGCCATTGATTTCTGTGTGTTAATTTTGTAGCCTGCCACATTAATATATGAATTTATTATTTCTAGAAGCTTTTTGGTAGAGTCTTTAGGGTTTTCTAAGTATAGTATCTTGTCATCTGCGAACAGTGAAAGCTTGATTTCTTCTGTTCTTACCTGGATTCCTTTGATATTTTTTTCTTGCCTGATCGCTATAGCAAGTACTTCCAGTACTATGTTGAAGAGGAGTGGTGAGAGTGGACAGCCTTGTCTTATAGCAGAATTTAGAGGAAAGGCTTTTAGTTTTTCTTCATTGAGGATAATATTTGCCATTGGCTTGTGGTAGATGGCTTCAACTAGATTGAGAAAGGTTCCTTTCATTCCCATCTTGCTGAGAGTTTTGATGAAGATTAGGTGTTGGACCTTATCAAATGCTTTCTCTGAGTCTATTGATATGATCATGTGGTTTTTATTTTTCTTGTTGTAGATGTTTTGTATTATGTTGATAGATTTACGAATGTTAAACCATCCTTGCATTTCTGGCATGAAACCTACTTGGTCATAGTGTATGATCTTCTTGATGATGCATTTGATCCTATTTGCCAGGATTTTGTTGAAGATCTTTGCATCTGCATTCATCAGGGATATTGGTCTGTAATTTTCTTTTTTGGCAACATCTCTGTCTGGTTTTGGTATCAAGCTGATACCAAGCTGTTTGGGAGTGTTCCTGTTTTTTTAGTTTCATAGAAGAGCCTGGCTAGGATTGGTAGTAGATCCTCTTGATATGTTTGAAAGAATTCATTAGTAAATCCATCTGGGCCTGGGCTTTTCTTTTTGGGCAGATGTTTGATTACAGTTTCAATTTCCTCGATAGTGATGGTGGTGTTTATATATGCTACATCCTCCTTACTTAACCGTGGAAGGTTATAAGTGTCCAGAATTTATCCATTTCTTCTAGGTTCTCATGTTTAGTAGCAAAAGTTTCTCAAAGTAGTCTCTGATTACCCTTTGGATCTCTGAAATATTTGTCGTGATCTCCCTCTTTTCATTTCTAATACGCGTTATCAGGTTTCTCTCTCTCTCTCTTTATTTCTAAATTTTGTCAATGTTCTATCAATCTTGTTTATTTTTTCAAAAAACTAACTTCTTCTTTCATTGATCTTTTGGATAGTTTATTGAGTTTCCACTTAATTGATTTCTGATTTCAGCTTTGCTATTTCCTTCTGTCTCCCTATTTTTGGTTCCTTTTGTTGGTCATTTTCTAATTTTGTGAGCTGCATCATCAAGTTATTCAGGTATGCCACTTCTTCCTTCCTGATATGTGCTTGCAAAGCTATAAATTTTCCTAGTAGGACCGCTTTTGCTGTGTCCCATAGATTCTGGCATTTTGTGTCTTCATTATTATTTGTTTCAAGAAAAGTTTTGATTTTCTTTTTGATTTCATCTCAGACCCACTGGTTGTTCAGTAGCAGGGTGTTTAATTTCCAATTGTTAAAGTTTTTCTTCTGTGTGGCTTTGTAGTTCACATCTAATTTCAGAGCCTTGTGGCCAGCAAAGGTAGCCTGCAAGATTTCTATCCTCTTGATTTTATGAAGGTATGTTTTATGTGTCAGCATGTGGTCTATCTGGAGAATGACCCATGTACATTGGAGAAGAATGTATATCCAGGTTTTCTGGGGTGGAATGTCTACTAGTTCTTTTTCTTCCATTTCTCTTTTCAGGGCTAGTATGTTTTTATTGGGTTTCAGTCTGGTTGACCTATCAAGTGTTGACAGGGCCACGTTGAGGTCTCCCACAGTTATTGTGTTATTATTGATGTCTTCTTTATTATTTGTCAATAATTGTATTAGATAATTATCTGGTCTCTGTTTGGGTGCATATATGTTTAAAAATCTGATTTCTTCCTGTTGCCCATATCCCTTGATTAGTACAAAGTATCCATCTTTGTCCCTTACCACTTTTCTGAGTATAAAGTTGGTGTCATCAGATATTAATATGGCCACCCCAGCTTTTTTAAGGGTGTGGTTTGCTTGGATTATTTTCCTCCAGCCTTTTATTTTGAGTTTATATTTGTTCTGATTATTCAGGTATGTTTTTTTGGAGGCAGCAGAAGGTTGGATTTATCTTTTTGACCCATTTTGCCACTGTCTTTTAATTGGAGAATTTAGTCCATTGACATTGAGGGAGCTGATTGTCATAGGATTTAATGCCATTTTTGTAGATAAGTTTGCTGTGTTTGTTGGTCTCTCTTGTCTTAAAGTAGACCTTTCAGTTTTTCCTTTAAGGCTGGTTTTTCATCTGTGAAGTTTCTGAGCTGTTGTTTATCCATAAAGCTATGTATCCTTCCTTCAAACCTGAATGTGAGTCAGGCTGGGTCAGTATTCTCAGTGAGGCATTCATTTCATTCAGTCTTGTCACAATATCCCACCACTGTCTTTTGGCCTCGCGAGTTTCTTGTGACATGTCTGCTGTAAGTCTTAAGGATACTCCTTTGAATGTCATTTCCCTTTTTTGATCTTGCTGCTTTCAGTATTCTATCTTTATCTGTGGCATTTGTCATTGTAACGAGGATGTGTCTTGGGGTGTTTTTCTTCAGGTCTCTTTTAGCTGGTACTCTTCGAGCATGCAGTATTTGATTGCATGTAATTTGATTGCATGTAATTGATGTCTTTGACAGTTGATTCTTCCTGGGGATCTCCTACCTGGTCCTCTGGAACTCCAATGATTCTTATGTTGTTTCTGTTGAGTTTATCAAAGATTTCTATTTTCATTTGTTCACATTCCTTGAGTACTTTTTCCATTGCCTGATCATTTGTCTTAAGGTTCTTTTCCAATTTCTTCTGTTGTGTTGAGTTTTTTTGCATCTCATCTTCTTCCAGCACATTGATTCTGTCCTCAGCAGCTGTTAACCCGCTGGAGAGGCTATCCACTGAGTTTTTCAGTTGAGCTACCATGTTTTTCAGATCTGTTTTTTCAGTTTGGAGTTTTCTGATTTCTGTCTTTGTGTTCTATTCAGATGGATTTATGCTTTCTTTGAGTTCTACGAACATCTTCCATATTTCTATTCTAAACTCCTTATCTGAGAGGTTAATCAGAAGGTTGGAATGTTTTAGGTCGTCCATGCTATCGTCTTCATTCTCTGTGCATGGTGTTTGTCTGCGAAGTTTCCCCATTGTCACGCTTGTAGTGTGATTTTTTCTGCGTTTTGTGGTGGGGTTCATTGGTTAGAAAGAGTGCGTGGCTGCAAAGCGAAGCGAAGTGGTCGCACTCTTCTGTGGCCTCTAGATGACAGTTTTTTGGGGGGTGCACTTCCTAGGCCTCCTAGTAGAGCTTCAAATATTTAGGAAAGACAGACAAGCAAAGCAAAGAGTTCCCTTCAAGTCCTCAGGGTCATCCATGTCACAGCAGGATGGCGGAGCCAGCCAAGAACTCTCTGTAGCAGGCAGGATCACAGGCAGGAATGCTAATGAAATCCAGTCTCAGGCACTGGAAACACCATGGCCCAAGATGGCTTCTGCGCCCTTCTGACACCCAGCAGAAATCAGCAGGAATCAGTGTGTGTATGTCCTGACCCATCTGAAGCAAACAGGATCGCGGGGAGGAACACTGATGAAATCCAGTCTCAAGCAGCTGAAACAGCATGACCCGAGATGGCTTCTGAGCCCTTCTGACACCCAGCAGAAACCAGCAGGAATCATTGTGTGTACATTCCGACCTACCTCTGTAGCAGGCAAGATCGCCGGCAGGAACGCTGATGAAATCCAGTCTCAGGTAGCTCTGAAGCAGGCAGGATCACTGGCAGAAACACTAATGAAATCCAGTCTCAGGCAGCTGGAAACCACATGGCCCAAGACGGCTACTGCACCCTTCGCTTTCCCCCAAAGTTGGGTGCTCTTGGGCATCACCTCCCTAGCCACGCATGGCTCAGGAGCCAGAGTTCCCCTTTCCAGCCTTCACTCTGGGGCGCCCCGGTGGTGCCTTGGGTACCATGCCCCACTGGGATGCGCCCCTGGAGCCTCGGCTGAAGAGACTCCCTAATTGCTTTTATGATTTTTCTCCAGCCTTTAATTTTGAGTCTATGTTTGTTTTGATTATTCAGAAATGTTTCTTGTAGGCAGCAAAATGTTGGATTCAGCTTTTTGATACATTTTGCCACACTGTGTCTCTTCACAAGTGCATTTAGTTCATTGACTTTGAGAGAAATAATTGTCATGGGATTTAGTGTCATCTTTGTGTAAAAGTTTGGTGCATCTGTTGGTCTTTCTTTCCTTAAACTTTTCAACTTTTCTTTTAGGGCTGGTTTTGAGTCTGTAAATTTTCTGAGCTGTTGCTTAGCTGTGAAGCCATGTATGCTTCCTTTAAACTTGAAAGTGAAAAAGAATATGGGAGGAATTACTTTCCCCAACTTTAAACTGTACTACAAAGCAATAGTTATCAAAACAGCATGGTATTGGAATAAGGACAGGTCCTCAGATCAGTGGAATAGGCTCGAATACTCAGAAAATGTTCCCCAGACATACAATCACCTAATTTTTGATAAAGGAGCAGGAAATCCTAAATGGAGCAGGGAAAGCCTCTTCAACAAGTGGTGTTGGCACAATTGGATAGCCACTTGCAAAAAATTGAACTTAGACCCCCCAGCTAACATCATGTACGAAGGTAAAATCCAAATGGATTAAAGACCTCGATATCAGCCCCCAAACCATAAGATATATAGAACAGCACATAGGCAAAACACTCCAGGACATTACAGGCATCTTCAAGGAGGAAACTGCACTCTCCAAGCAAGTGAAAGCAGAGATTAACAGATGGGAATATATTAAGCTGAGAAGCTTCTGTACCTCAAAGGAAATAGTGCCCAGGATACAAGAGCCACCCACTGAGTGGGAGAAACTATTCACCCAATACCCATCAGATAAGGGACTAATCTCCAAAATATACAAGGCACTGACAGAACTTTACAAGAAAAAAACATCTAATCCCATCAAAAAATGGGGAGAAGAAATGAACAGACACTTTGACAAAGAAGAAATACAGATGGCCAAAAGACACATAAAAAAATGTTCCACATCACTAATCATCAGGGAGATGCAAATCAAAAGAACGATGAGATACCACCTCACACCCCAGAGAATGGCACACATCACAAAGAATGAGAATAAACAGTGTTTGCGGGGATGTGGAGAGAAAGAAACTCTTATCCACTGCTGGTGGGAATGCTGTCTAGTTCAACCTTTATGGAAAGCGATATGGAGATTTCTCCAAAAACTGGAAATCGAGCTCCCATACGATCCAGCTATACCACTCCTAGGAATATACCCTAGGAACACAAAAATACAATACAAAAACCCCTTCCTTACACTTATATTCATTGCAGCACTATTTACCATAGCAAGACTCTGGAAACAACCAAGATGCCCTTCAACAGACGAATGGCTAAAGAAACTGTAGTACATATACATAATGGAATATTATGCAGCTGTCAGGAGAGATGAAGTCATGAAATTTTCTTATACATGGATGTACACGGAATCTATTATGCTGAGTGAAATAAGTCAGAGAGAGAGAGAGAGAAAAACGCAGAATGGTCTCACTCATCTATGGGTTTTAAGAAAAATGAAAGACACCCTTGTAATAATAATTTTCAGACACAAAAGAGAAAAGAGTTGGAAGTTCCAGCTCACCTCAGGAAGCTCACCACAAAGAGTGATGAGTTTAGTTAGGGAAATAACTACATTTTGAACTGTCCTAATAACGAGAGTGTACGAGGAAAATGGAGAGCCTGTCTAGAGTACAGGCGGGGGTCGGGTGGGGAGGAGGGAGACTTGAGACATTGGTGATGGGAATGTTGCACTGGTGATGGGTGGTGTTCTTTACATGACTGAAACCCAAACACAATCATGTATGTAATTAAGGTGTTTAAATAAATTAGAAAAAATAAATTTGCTCTCAATTATATGGAAATAAATGTATTTAATGACTTGATTGAAAATGAAATTATTTTCAGAAATAAATAAATAAATAAACCTGAAAGTGATCCTGGCTGGGTGTAGTATTCTAGGTGAAGCATTCATTTTTGAGTTTTGTCACTATATACCACCACTGCTTTCTGGCCTGGAGGGTTTCTTGTGACATGTATGCTGTAAATTTTAAGGATGCTCCTTTGAATGTAATTTCCCTTTTTGATCTTGCTGCTTTCAGTATTCTATCCTTATCTGTGGGATTCGTCATTCTTACTAGGATGTGTCTTGCGGTGCTTTTCTTTTTTGTTGTTGTTTTTTGTTTATATTTGGGTCATACCGGCAGTGCTCAGGGATTACTCCTGGCTCTCTATGCTCACAAACTGCTCCTGGCAGGCTCAGGGGACCATATGGTATGCTGGTATTTGAACCACCATCTTTCTACATGCAAGGCAAATGCCTTACCTCCATGCTATCTCTCTGGCCCCTTGGGGGTGCTTTTCTTTGGGTTTCTTTTAGCTGGTACTCTCTGGCTAGGATTTGGTTGCATGCAGGCTTTAGCTCTGGGCATTTCTCTGTAATCATGTTCTTCACTGTATTCTTCCTGGGAATTTTCTTCCTGGATTTCTGAGACTCCAATGATTCTTATGTTGTTTCTGTTGAATTTATCAAACATTTCTCTTTTCATCTGTTCACAATCTTTGAATATTTTTTCCATTGTTTGATCATTTGCTTTAAGGTTCTTATCCAATCTCTTCTGCTGTATGGAGTTATTATGCATCTCATTCTTCTAATTCTGTCTTCAGCTGCTGTTTATTGGAGAGGCTTTCCATAGTTTTTTATTTCCTCTACCACATTTTTCAGTCCCATAATTTCAGCTTGGAGTTTTCTGATTTTTATATTTGTCATCGGGTCAGATGGATCTATGCTTTCCTTGAGTTCTACAAACATCTTCCATATTTCTATTCTAAACTCCTTATCTGAGAGGTTAATTAGGTGATTGGTATTTTTGGGTCATCAGTGCTGTCATCTTCATTCTTTATGCATGCTGTTGTCCTGCATTGTTTCCCCATTGCTGTAATTGAAATGTGATTCTTTCTACGTCTTGTGATGGGGTTCATGTTCTATAAAAATTGGGTAGCCAAGGAGAGGCAGAAATTTTTTTTTTGTTTTTTGGGTCACACCGGGCTGTGCTCAGGGGTTACTCCTGGCTGTCTGCTCAGAAATAGGTCCTGGCAGGCACGGGAGACCATATGGGACACCGGGATTCGAACCAACCACCTTTGGTCGTGGATCGGCTGCTTGCAAGGCAAACACCGCTGTGCTATCTCTCTGGGCCCATATATTTTTTTTTGCTGTGTTTCTCTTTGATTGTCACTGGGGATAAGGAAGCAGTCACAGGTGTCACTTTTTAAAGAGTCCCCTTTAGTCCAAAGACAGGTAGGAATTAGCCCCCATTCTTGTGGGTGGAGGCAAGGCTACCTGGGGTTAGGCACTTGAGAGCTATAAGCTGTGTTCTTATTTGATTGTCACTGAGGATCAGAAACTTTCATGTTTAGTGGTTGCATGAAATACTCCACTGAGTATACACACCAGTTTTTATATCTAGTTATTGGTTGATGGGCATTTATTTTATTTAGTTTGTCCCATATTTTGGCTATTGTGAATAATGTTGTAGTGAACAGAAGAGTACAGATATTCTTTTAAATGAGTAGTTTGATATCCTTAGTGCTTTCATATAGTATGCCTAGCAATGATATTATTGGAAATTACAGAATGTCCTACTTTGCTTTTTCTTTCTATTTTTCATAGTAACTTCAACAGTTTACTTTCCCATCAACAAGTCAGAGGAGTGATAGTACAGCAGATAAGGTACTTAATTGCCTTGTACATGGCCAACATGGGTTCTATTCTTGGCACAGGTATGCTTTCCTGGGTACCACCAGGAGTAATTCCTGAGTGCATAGCCAGGAGTGATCCCTGAGCAACTTAGGATAAGTGATCCCTATGTATGTTGTCCAGCAATATGGATGATGCTTCTTGTTCTTATAATCTATCTTATTTTCTGTCTATGTAACTAGAGCCAGGTGGCTATTAATGAGGTTAATCAGGAGAGCTGACAAAGAACAGGAAATCAAAGCTAAAATAAGGGAACAAAACTAAAGATATCTCTGCAGCAAGGAGATGCAAGCCAACTATTAGCATAAGAAAACCAAGGGTGTCTGCAAAGAGAGGAAAAAGCTTTTACCTCTCTTTGCAAGACAGAAAGATGAGACAAGACAGAAGCCAGAGACTTACATAAGAAAACCAAGGATGTTTTTCTGCAGCTTGGTCTAATTATAAGGGTTATTGGAAGATGATGGGTCTGTCTGAGTATGTATGCCAGGTTCCAAGTCATTTCAAGTTGGTATTTTCTTACCTTATTTTCTGAAGAGTTCTCAAGATGGCCATACCAGGAATTCTGGGCTTGTGTTAAGCCTGGACTCCAAAATCTTTCTGCTTTTTGTTTTTCAGCCAAAGTATGGTATGTATTTGGACTTGTGAGTCTTCAAAATAGGCTAAGACTTTCTGTGGTGCCACAGTGGGTGCCAACAGGTGGAGATTAAGCCCCTGAAGGAAACTGGTGATGCTGGCACTAGACCTTCATACTGGACTCTAGGCAGGTTGTGTTTAAATGTTTTAGTTCTTGAAGACAATGTGCATCAGGAAACATGTTTCCTTCTAGGTCCCGCAAGTGATATTTAAATCTGTCTCATTCCTCTATGGAGGGATTACATAACTCCAGGGTTTTTTAGACATGACTACTATCCCAAACTATTCCAATCATACAGTAGCCCAATTTGTTGTTCTAAGACATTCAATGTCCTCTGAATGCAAAGTCAGACTTGTTATAGCGCCAACAGTCCCCAAATTAGGGCCCATCGGCCATATGTAGCCTATTGAGGACATTTATCTCACCCTCTGGTGTTTTTGTCACTGCCTACTGTCCTGCTTAGCAGCCAACTCATCCCAGGTCATCAGTCATCCCAGGTCCTCAGTGTGCATGTGTGGCACATGTGCCACCATATCCGACTCCCCTCCTCTCTGTCTCTCGGCTCAGTCTTGGGCAGGTGCCAAGAGTAGGCCCATAGTTCCCATTGAAATACTGATAAGTTTGTTGATTTAACTTTACTTGTTCTTTATTTAAAGTATTATATTCTCATTTTGTCGTTTTACTTTAAAATTAGATGTGTGCAGTGTATCTAGGAATTTTTATAGTATTTTTTTTTTGGTTTTTGGGCCAAATCCGGCAGTGCTCAGGGGTTACTCCTGGCTGTCTGCTCAGAAATAGCTACTGGCAGGCACGGGGGACCATATGGGACACTGGGATTTGAACCAACCACCTTTGGTCCTAGATAGGCTGCTTGCAAGGCAAACACCACTGTGCTATCTCTCCGGGCCCTATAGTATTTTTTGTTGTTCTTTTTTGTGTGTTTTTGGTTTTAGATTCACACCCAGCATCACTCAAGGGTTACTCCTGGCTCTGTGCTCAGAAATCACTCCTGGTTGTTCAGGGAACCATATGGAATGCCAAGATTCAAACCACTGTCCATCCTGAATTGGCTGAGTGCAAGGCAAATGCCCTACCGCTGTGCTATTTCTCTGGCCCTCATAGTTTTTTAAAGCATTTTCTGACCTTTCAATATCTGAGGGACAGTAAACTGGCCCTGTTTAAAACATTTGAGAACCTCTGTTATAGGGTATTGAGTTTTTGCTCAGTATCTCTGTTAAGAGTGACTTGCATGAGATTCAAAATAGCCAGAATCTGGAAACAACCCAAGTGCAACTGGGTGTGTCTCAAAAACAAAAAGAAGAAGAAGAAGAAGAAGAAGAAGAAGAAGAAGAAGAAGAAAAGAAGAAGAAGAAAGAAGGAGGAGGGGAAGGAGGGGGAGGAGGTGGAGGAGGGAGAAGGAGGAAGAAAGGAGGAAGGGAGGCGGAGGAAGAGAGGAGGGGAGGGGTAGGGGAAGGGAGGAGGGGGAGGAGGAGAGGGGAGGAGGGGGAGGGGGGAGGGGGAGGGGAGGAGGTGGAGGGGGGAGGGAGGAGGGGGAGGGGGAGGGGGAGGGGAGGTGGGGGAGGAGGGGGAGGGAGGAGCAGGAGAAGGGAGGAGGAGGGGGATGTGGGGGAGGAGGAGGTGGAGGAGCGGGAGGAGGGAGGAAGAGAGGGGAGGAGGGGGAGAAGGGGGGAGGAAGATGGGGGAGGAGGGGGGAGGTGGGGTAGAAGGAGGGGAAGGAGGGGGAGGAGGGGGGAGATGGGGTAGGAGGAGGGGGAAGGAGGGGGAGGAGGGAGGAGGTGGGGGAGGAACGAAGAGGAGGGGAGATGGGAGAGGGGGAGGAAGAGGGGGGAGGAGGGGAGGAGGGGGAGAAGGGGGAGGTGGGAAGGGGAGGGGAGGTGGGGGAGGAGGAGGGAGGAAGAGGGGAGGTGGGAGGAGGAGGGAGGAGGAGGGGGAGGTGGGAGGAGGAGGGTAAGGTGGGAGGAGGAGGGGGAGGGGGAGGGGGGAGGAGAGGGGGGAAGAAGAAGAAGAAGAAGAAGAAGAAGAAGAAGAAGAAGAAGAAGAAGAAGAAGAAGAAGAAGAAGAAGAAGAAGAAGAAGGAGGAGGAGGAGGAGGAGGAGTGGCTTGCATCATGAGAATCATTTTGCCATATATTCAGGAAATCCTGCTTTGGGATCCGGGTCTGAGAGCTACTCTGATGACAGCAGGGGTGGCTGTGATGACATCAGCCCAATTGTTCCTGTAATGAGTATCAGTGCACGATGTTCAGCAGGGGCTTCCATGAATGGTAAATGGTGCATCTCTCAAGTTAGGTTCATGGCAACCACATATGAATCATGCGTGGAGGACTGGGATGCTATAGTTAGTCACAGATATAGAAAGTCATTAATTTAAACAAGTAAATTAAATTAAATTAAATTAAACAAGTAAACAAGTTAAAGTAAAGCTGAAAGTTCCTAATGTCTTATTCCATTTTGAACTCTCTCAGGCAAGCACATAAAGGGGCTCTACACATGATCTAACCCATAGACAGGAATTATAATGAGGTTTATATCTAGAATTTGTAGTATACTTATTACCAGAAAATTTTCTTACCCATGTAATTCCGGTCCATAGAGCCACAGCCAACTTCCAGAAGCCTTTGGTTTCAGATAGAATTGGTTCTCACACAGAACCACATCATGCAATTACATCAGACTCATTAGGCATGTTTCAAATGTTGATGATAAATTTTATTCCAAACTGCCTCATGTGGAGAATAGCATAAGATAAAATTATGATCATCAAAAAAATTATGTACAAACTTCCCATGGGATCTCCAATCAACGATGTCAGAAATTTTGGAAGTGGTAACTTGCAACTTTCGTGGGAGTCCCCCGACCCGCGGGGGTGTGGAGATGAAAGTTGCTAGTTATTAGTGGGTTCACTCGAGCAGAACCGACCTGTAAAGAAGAACTAGAGAGATTAGTAAAAGAAGCCTTCAAGACAACACATGCTGTTCAAAAAGGGAAGTTTATTGTTGGGGGATCAGCTTTTAAGGGCTGAAACACGTCAGGGGTGTTACAAATTTTACACCAATCACAGTTACAAGCATTCATTAGCATAAATTGGGGCAGGTAGTAGGGAGGGGCAGAGGTAGACCTGAGCACGTTTTACTAAAAGGCATAAGATTCAAACAAAGTTTTTAATAATGTTTGCTAACACAAAGGCAAACTCTATATTTTTCTTTCTGGCTGGATATATTGGGCTGCTCTGAATTACTTTATTTTTGTCTATTTCCTTTGTTCTCAAGGCATGGGCCTTTTGGTCACGTGGGTGACCAGATTAGGAATTACTGAGGTGTCCTATGTCCCAGGTTTCATCAGCTAGGCTCCCCACAGTAACTTTCCTTTAGAGGAATGCATATGGCCTCTATATCCTCAGAGACAGTTCAAAGGCTGCCTCAATTCAGAGGGTGTGCTGGTCTGAATTCAAGTGTTTGAGGGCTTTTGCCATCTGAGAAGATATAAGCATATATAATCTTTTCCTTGGATTAACAGTATTGTATTGAAGGTGCCGAGAAGAGAAAAAGCAATTTCTTATTTTTACAGAACATACTGTTTTTGTTTAATAATTTATTTAAGCACTGTGGTTGCAGAAATGTTTGTAGTTGGGTTTCAGTCATACAATGTATACCACCTTTCACCAGTGTAACTTTTTTGCCACCAATGTTCCCCATTTCCCCACATGTCCTGCCTTCACCCAGGCATTCTATTGCTCTTTCCCTCCCTCCCTCCCTCCCTCCCTCCCTCTCTTTCTCTCTCTCTCATTGTCATGGAAGTTGTTAGTGTAGCTATTTCTCTAATTGTGCTCACCACTCCTTGTGGTAAACCTCATAGCGTGGACTCGTCCTTCTGGCTCTCTTCTCTATTGTCTCTAGGTATTATTAATATACTGTTCTTTTTTTTTCTTATAGCTCACAGATGAGTGAGACTATTTTATGTCTATATCTCTCCTTCTGACTCATTTTACACAGCATAGTATTCTCCATGTCGATCCATGTATAAGCAAATTTTATAACTTAATTTTTTCCTAACAGTTGCATAATATTCCATTTTGTAATGTACCACAGTTTCTTTAGCCACTCTTCTATTGTCAGGCACCTAGGTTGTTTCCAGATTCTGCCTATTGTAAATAGTGGTGCATTTAACATAGGTGTGTAGAGGGCATTTTTGTATTGTGTGTTTGTGTTCTTATGGTATACGCCTAGGAGTGGTATTGCTGAATCAAATGGGAGCTCAAGTGGAATATCCATATTGTTTTCCAGAAAAGCTGAATTGCCATGTGAATGGCAATTATAATTTAGTTCTTTTCATTCCACATAAAAAATTGGATTTCCTGTAATTTCTAAATGTTCAGTATTTTTAAGAGCACTAAAATGTGAGTCTGAAGCATTCAAATTCATTTTCATAGTTTCTTCCAGACAAATGCATTAGAGCATTTCTGCATATATAATTTAGAGATCTCCTCACAACAACACAATTTGAATGTATTTTTATCCCCAATAAAAATATCTCCTTCCATGACTTGTTTAAATATACACCTATACTCCTCACTAACTTCCTCATTTCCTCATTTCCAAAAAGCTAGTTACTCCTGGATATGCACTCAGAACTTGCTCCTGTCTAGGGGGACTATATGGGACACTGGGGATCGAACCAGGTGTATCCTGAATTGGCTGTGTGCAAGGCAAATGCCCTACCACTGTGCTATCGCTCTGGCCCCAAACTTTCTCATTTTTATCAACTTAGAACATCTTGATCTAACAAGAGATTAATAAAAATTCTCTAATTTAGGATAAAAAAATTGTACTCTACAGTACTTATTAAAGACTTTTTAAGACCTCCCTGAATAAAAATATTAAATCAGTTCTTTAAATTTCCAATAAGTGTTATATACTCACAATTAAATATCTTGTAACACATATTATATTTGGCAAGAAAAGTTTTCCATGTAGCAAATTAACCATAGCATATCCCTCTTTAAGAACCTTATCCTTGGGGCCTGAGTGATAGCACAGTAAGCAGAGCATTTACCTTGCATGTTATAGACCCGGGTTTAATCCTCAGAATTCCATATGGTCCCTCAAGATAGCCAGGTGTGATTTCTGAGCTCAGAGTCAGGGGTATTCCTTGAGCACAGTCATGTGTGGCCCCAAAACCAAAATAAATAAATAAAAGGAATATGATCCTTGGAATATGGATTTCTAAAAACACAGATATTAAGAAAATTTAAAACACAAACATAGATGATGCCATAAAACAGAAAGAATTTTTCACAATTGTAAAGTTTAGTTCTCAGGACTAGTCTAGTTCTCTCAGGACTAGTTTTGATATCTGGTGATAGCGTTGACATAAAATTATCTTAATAATAGCACATATTTTCATGTCCTGGGAAGTCTAAAACAAATTGACTAGTAATCTCAGTAATTTAATCTGATTCTCCTTTCTTAAAACCACTCAAGTCAAAGAGGCTATTCCTAGTCTAGTCTCCTAAATGTTAAAGTAGCCACACCCCACTTTATTTTCCAGTAAGTTTTAAGTCAGAACTGGAATTGGAGCAGGAAAGCCTTTTAAACTTTTAACAAGGCACAATGCTATGGCTTCAGGCTGTCAGGACATCTGCAGAAAAATCCATCATTTCCTTTTGTATAAGTAATTCTAGAGGTTTAAGTTACAAGATGTCTCAGAGATGAGATATTTTAAATTTTGGGTTAGTTCTTTGCCTTTCAATCTAGTTATCCTGACATGAAAATTATTAGTGTGAATAACTTTGGTCAAACCTTCTTCAAAGACCAATTTCTTTGCTTAGATAATAAAAACTAAATATATTCTTAAACCATGGAAACCTGTGTTTTAAAGTATCCATTACTCTTTGACCTCTTTTATTTACTACAAATTTTCAACTCAAGAGATCTTTTTTTTAGGTCAGACATTCTACTAATCCAATGCAGAAATAAAAAAAAATATGTACATTTAGACATAGACAACTTTGTTTTGTTTCCCTAATCTTTAAAAGGAATAGTAGAATGTAAATTAGAATACAAATTTGGAATTTACTGCTGTTTTGCTTCTGTATCTCTGGCTTTGTTTAATGTTACAAAGTTAGAACTTTATCGTTGTTTTGCCTTTGTAACACTGGATTCTCTTTGGTTTTGCTTAGATATCTAAACATAAGTACAGCCATGACAGGATCAAGTTTTAAGAAATGAAGACTAGGCCCAGAAGAACAACCCATTCCTGGAACCAGACCAGATGGGTACAATATCAGGAAATACAGCAATGAACAGATGGTCAGATGGCAACCATTCCCAGAGTCTCAAGCCTAAATTTTCATTAAAACTGCCCTAAGCTACCTGGCCATACCAGGTTGCCTATCTATCTGCAAAGAACACAAGAAAGCAGTAGGAGGGTACCCTAGACCAGTGGTCGGCAACTTGAGGCTCGGGAGCCACATTTGGCTCCTTACACTTTTTTTTGTGGTTTTTGGGTCACACCAGGCAGTGCTCAGGGGTTATTCCTGGCTCCACGCTCAGAAATTGCTCCTGGCAGGCACGGGGGACCATATGGGACGCCGGGATTCGAACTGATGACCTCCTGCATAAAAGGCAAACGCCTTACCTCCATGCTATCTCTCCAGCTCTTTACACTTTTAATTTGGCTCTCTGTGTGCCGAGCAGCCGCCCCAGGAGTCAAGACTCTGCTCCTAGCCTCTGTCAGTGTGAGCCCTGTGTGGCTCTCAAAATAAATTTCAATCGTGGTTTTGGCGAGATTTGGCTCAGTTGAAAAAAAAGGTTGCTGACCACTGGTCTAGACAACAGCCAATCATCTTAAAGATCATCAGAAGCTAGAACCTCCTCATCCTCTCCTTATATAAACTGGCTTGTGACCTTGGCATGAGTGATGATCTCTGGAAGATGGTCCTGGCTGGCCAGTTTGGGGCTTGTGGCCGAAGGTAAAAAGTTTTGTTTTGTGGTATTGTCCTTTGATTCTGGACCCTAACATTAGGTCTTTGGAGGCTTAGGGTGTTAGGTTTTACTATTTTCATACTTAAAAATGCATATTAATGTTAGGAGATGAGATTTGGTCTGTAGGGTCCAGAGTAGAAGGACGAGACCACACAATTGGAATAAAGTTTAACACTTTAATCCGTCTGCCAACAAGATTCCCCAACCTGGCCAGCCAGGGGCCATCCTCCCAACAAGGAGATGAGGCCCGCCCAAGGTCATGATAAAGATTATATAGGGAAGGGATATAGGGAGGTTCCAGCTTTCTGATGACACTTAAAATGATTGGTTCTTATCTAGGGGTACCTTCCTACTGCTCCCTTGTCCTTTCCTGATAGGCTACCTGGTATGGCCAGGTAGATTGAGGTGGAGTCTATTGAAATAAGTTTGTGAAGCCCCAGTATGTGGCTCACACTATGTGGTCCTTATAAAATGGTGTTTCTCCCCACTCAGAACCTAAGAAGAAGCCTGCCATGTGATTTTACAAACAAAGCCTCCTTGTTCAGAATTCAGGTCCCAACAGGTCATTAGTGCAAGTCAGGATTATTAAAAATCATGGTAGGGGGCCAGAGAGATAGCATGGAGGTAAGGCGTTTGTCTTGCATGCAGAAGGACTGTGGTTCAAATCCTGACATCCCATATGGTCCTATGAGCCTGCCAGGAGCGATTTCTGAGCTTAGAGCCAGGAGTAACACTGAGTGCTGCTGGGTTTGACCCCCCCCCCCCAAAAAAAAGAATCATCCTACCATTCGGGCTAGGGTTAGGATAGATAAATATGTAGGTTTTAGCTGTTAAGCATTGTTGTGATCAAAAAGAGACCAAAAGACAAGTGAAATATTGGGTAAATGTTAAATTTGGCAAAATAGATAGCTTTATGCCTATACTTGTGTATTTTTTTTGTTAGGATTAGCTTTAGGATTGACACCTACTTGGGTATCTCTTTAATTCATCAATTTGAATATAAATTCAGTCTTGAATTTTTTTGCGTTTCTGTCACTGTTTTTAGGAGTGTCTTTATTTCTTTTGTACTTTTCACTTTAATTTATTGTGTATTGGTGTGTCTGGCTTCATTTTTAGAACTCTGAGCTTCCTGGATCTGATTGTTTCCTTCAGCAGGAAGGAAATTCTTGCCTATTATTGTTTTAATGGTTTTTTTGCCTTTCTCTCATTTTCTGTGATGCTAATCTTCCTTTTGAAGTCACATTTATCTATTATACTATTTTTCTTAAAAACACTTTGCCTATTTGAAAAAGCTGTCTTAACTTTGTATTATTTTATCACTAGTTATTCATAATGTTGTAAGTTTTTGTTTCTCCAGTTTCTTCTGAATAATTCTTTTGAAATGCAACTTCCTTTTTGAATTTAGGGATAATCTGTGCTTTTCCATTAAGGATCTTCTCAATGTAGCAGTGAGAATTAATGTTGGGTTTAATAGAAATATGACTACTGGAAGTGAAGCAATATTTTGATGGATTTGTTCTGAATATGTTCAATGACCAGAGACCCTACTTCTATACTCATGTTTATAATTGCTCTATCAATTTTTAAGCATGTCAGTAAAAATTCAGCACTCTTTTTTTCCCTCTCACCAACCCTTTTGTGTCATCCTTGTTTGTTCTGGGCACTCCTCCTAACACCACTGTAACAATAATAGAAAGGCACACATTGTTTTTTTGAGATGTTTTCTCTTTTAGATTGTTGTTGGTGTTTTTGAAATATGCATAACTTGTTGTGGGGGCAATTTTGAATCTTTTAAAAATTAGCATGAATATTTGAAACTCCTGATTTACATGACTTTGCAGGGTTTTCTGGGTCAAATGAATATGAGCCATTTAGAGATCACTTAAGTTCACTCATGGGAAGAGGTAGAATGCTTTGCTGGTCTTTTTAGATGCGTGATACTTTATCTTTCCAGCTTGCTGATTCTGCCCTCAGCTAATTATTTGTTTAGTATTTCTAATGTTTTTCAAACCTACTGCTGCATTTTTATTTATCTTTTCCTTTTTCTTTTTTAAAAATAAAAATATTGTCAACAAACAGATGACTCAAGCTTAACACAGTAATGAGAATGCAGCAGTGGCAGAAGAACTCAGCTTATGTTTGAGGGCTAAGAAAGTGCTCAGAGTGAAGGTCTACTTGTGTGCTCTCTTTGTTGGCTTAGTAAGGAGGAATATCTGTGTACTTAGTTAACTAAGGCAGAGACTGCCAGCAGAGCTTTGCTAGAAGTTTATGGTTGCTATGGTTCTGTCAGCTGTAGCTTAACTCTGATCTTGGTCAGCAGTGATTTTCCAGTTTCAGATAATAACAGAAGAGGCTGCAAGCTCATGTCATATATTCACAGGTCCAGAGTCAGGCAGGCTGTCTGCAACCAATCTGTGCACTCAGCTGGATTCACAGATCCAGAGTCAGGCAGATTGTCTACAAGCTGTCAGAGCCAATCAGAAGAAGCAAAGTGTGATACTCAAGGCTGCTCACCATCTTCTCTTCTCTAGAAGCACAGCCTTCTCTCTGGAGGCACCCATATCTCCAAGTGGCCCAACAGAAGCCACTGGGGTTTGAGGGGACAAAGTGGCCTGCCAACAGTCAGTTCTTTAGCAATTGTAGTTTTCTCTAAAGGCACAACTCATTCTGATTGCTGATGCGCGAAGCTCCTCAGCAAGCCCATAGAGCCTTGAAAGGTGTATCAGGGATGGTGGTTGAGGACAATCAGTGAATGGAAACCACCTATTGTATTGAACCCCACACCCATATCCTCTGATTCTCTTGAAAAAACACTATTTTATATATCTTAAAGAGTGCAAACCTCACTGGGGTTAGTGCTCAGACAATGGGGATCCCAGCACAAGGCTTAGTTCTTATTTTCCCAGAGAGATTTTGTGCTCTCAGGCTTTCCTACTCTTCTATCTATCATTGCTCCGTGTGAAGATACTGGTCTCCTCAATTTTAGTCTTTTGAAAGGGTAGTAACTCCAGGACTAGAGATACAGCACAGGACAGTAGCATGCATTGTTATGTATGTCATAGACTCTGGATCAGGTCCTAGGCTCTGAGTATGTGAGTGAACAATGGTTTTAGAAGACAAAACTGAGATAGTTCTTCTGTGCTCATGCAGAACAGATGACTCAAAAATTTGAATAGTTGGGCTTCTTTCCTCTCTTTCCACGCACAAGTCTCTTTGAGAAGGGCAGCCATTCCCCAGGAAATGGCTAAGAGGCCCAATGACTATCAGTGAACAACACTGTTGGTTCATTCAAGGTCAAAAGATGCAATGCAGCTTGGGTCCTGAGATGCTGGGGATTACTCAGCCATCCTGGTAGTGTTTACTGGGTATCTAGTTGCAGTTACTGTGCCTGCAGGAGGAAATGAGAACAGGCTCTATTCATGTCATCTCTTAGACCCACTATAGAACTTTTTTGAATCTACTTTATTTTCTGACTTTAAATAATAACTGCATTGATATATTTATTATCCAATTTCATCTAGTACAGTTACTTAGATTTACATCATTTATAAATTCCCCAGGGAATCTAGCTCCAGGTAAAACCCCCCAAATTTCTCACTATATTTTCATTCTTATCATGGCTACCTCACAGTTAAAGTTTAATATGTGTAAGCTCTGAGTTCCAGAAACAGAAATATCTCTGACTCTTCAACCTTTTCTGAAAGTTTATCATTTAAAAGTTATATGCTGCCATGTTACTGGAGGACCCAGGATTGCCAGTCATTGTCACTTGGGTTTTCCCCATTTTAAATAAACTACTTTTAAGTTCCCAAGCAGCTTTTAAAGGTCAGGATTTGTAGATTCAGCCAAAGATTATTCAGGCTTCTTATATGTGTCTTTTATTTCAAAGGCCTTTGTGATTTTTGAGCTGGTTTGAATTCTAGACATAGTTTTTCCCAATTCACATGACCAGGGCCCCCTATCTCCCTGCCTGCAGTAACAACAAAATTAATAACTGAGCTGTAGTTTACTTAGAAAATGCTTAAGGACTCTCTCCTTCTATTATCTGATGTCAGAAGCAAGGGCAAGATATAAAGGCTATTATTTAAAATTGGAATCCTAGGCATAAGAGCAGTGTCTCCAGAAACACAGTTGAGCGCCAGAGCTTCTTTAGAACTTTGAGTTTCCAACTCTAACTCGATCAACACAGCTGTTAATCAATGCAACTGCCTTTCTGATCTTAAATTTCTGAAATGCAAATACAGGTGGGTCAGAGTTCCATTTGTGACTTCTTACATAAATGCCTTCAGATTTAAAAAAAAAGAAACATGCTTTCTCACTGGATAAAAGACTTGTGGAGAACAATTTATCCACAGTATTGGAGCATCCAGAGAAATGATGCCCTAAAGCCAACTTGGGTCCTCATACAAAATACTCTGTGCATAGTGGGTCTTCTCATGCACTACTTTTGTGATTGTGGGGGACTCCTTAACATGATTTTCCTGAAGGATATTATTTTAAGTTGAACCAGACTGAACATTCTGAATATTTCTTAGCTTATTATCACATTTTCAGCTATCATTTTCCTGGATGCTTGGGATTTTCCAGAATTAGATGGTCTTTTAAAATAACTGAAAGAATAAAGCAACAGCATTAGCTTAATTGGGTTGCCACCTTGATTTTGCCTTTCAATGTCAAGATGAGATAAAGTTCTTTCTCTTCTTTGTTTTAGTTCTCTCATTTGTCATATAAGCAATGATAGTGCTTCCCAGTACCTGTGAGACCATTTATTACATAACTGGCTCTACAATGGAATGCTACTTTGACTATCATACATCTCTTAAAAAATAGCTCTTATATTGAATTTATGGGTGCTGCAGGAGAGAGTGAAGGACAGAAAAAAGGAGTAGAGTAGAACTGAAGGCCCTGGGTAAAACATGAGCAGTGAAATGTGATGTTTGTTATTCCAAACTGATTCATTTGTAAACCACACAGTGGTTATTTGCCCCACTCCACAGAAAAGTCTGCATTAGTTTTAATGCAATTTTTAAGAAAACCTGCATTGCCTTGGTGATGAGAAAATATGATGAGTTTTGTGACATTTTTCTGATATAAGGGTTGAGGACTTGGTTAAAAAGGACCCAGTAAAGCTCTTGGCTTCCTTAACCAACATTCTCCTTTCTTTTCTTATTTCATAAAACTTCTTAAAGGATACAGTTTAACAGCCTGTTGATATAGCCTTTCATATAGCAGATTCCAATTTACCTAATTCACCTAAGTATATCTTGAGACTAAATGCCTAAAGTCCTCCTGTGTGGTAAAATGTAAATGGTCACATCTACAACAAAGATTTGTTTACTCATTATAGTTGAGATTGTTTGGGCATAGATATTGGTGTATTTTAAGGTTTTAATGAACATGACAATTTAACTGAGATTCACATTTAGTGAGGAAACTGAACCAAAGGTATAGTGCTGGGAAGTAGAATGGATCAAGGTGCCCATCTCTATCTGGACATTTTTGAAAAATTATAAAAGTCACCAAGTACCCATGTTTAAGAATTTATTGGGGGCCGGAAGGTTGCGCTAGAGGTAAGGTGTCTACCTTGCAAGCGCTAGCGTAGGACGGACCCCGGTTTGATCCCCCAGCGACCCATATAGTCCCCCCAAGCCAGGAGCGATTTCTGAGACATAGCCAGGAGTAACCCCTGAGCATCAAACAGGTATGGCCCCAAAAAAACAAAAACAAAAAACAAAGAATTTATTGGGTTTAAATCCATTTGTGCATTTTTCTTTCTCTCCATTTTTTTTTCATTTTGTACACATGCCCTGTACTCATTTTCTTTCTCCTTAATGCCTCTTCATAGAAGACACTCAGTTCACTCTTAACAAAGTTTGGAGCATTGTGACTTTATTAGGGTACAAACCCATGCAAAAGGCTGTACTAGGACAGATTTATTTCTCTCTGGGCATCATTAAAAGATCAAAGTTTATCTCTTTTGTAGTCAGCAAGATATCAACTCAGAAAAACTTCCAGGAATGGAATCTCAGTTTCCTCAACTGGAAGAGAGCTTTAGCTATCTTGTCTTAGAAGGATTTGAGGTAATATATTGGCCTATAATCAGGTTGCAACTGAAAAGGGAAGTTATCACTACCCTGCCCCCACCAATAACTCATATTACCTTGGTGGATGTCCTGCCCTAAAGGAAGTCATCACTACCCCGCCCCACCAATAACTCATATTACCTTGGCAGATGTCCCGCCCCCCCCCTTTTTTTGGTGTTTTTTGGGTCACACCCGGCAGTGCTCAGGGGTTCCTGGCTCCATATTCAGAAATTACTCCTGGCAGGCACAGGGGACCATATGGGATGCTGGGATTCGAACTGATGACTTTCTGCATGAAAGGCAAATGCCTTACCTCCAGGTATCTCTCCGGCCCCAGGATGTCCCTCCCTTAAGGAAGTCGTCACTACCCCTTCTTCCCCCTCTCCCTTCTTATGGTATATAAGAATGAATGTAGAACGCCAGGTGGTCCTTTGCCCCTCTTCGGTTCTGAACAAGCATTGAACCCTGGCCGGCCAGAATAAAGAACTCCACTTGAGCTTTTGCCTGAGTGACCGTCTCTTCATTTCTCCACATCAGAGCAGTAACTAGACTGCTGAGCCTTTCATTGGCAAGCCAGCCAGGAGTCCTTCATCTGTCCGGAGCGGGGTGGTGAACAGACTACTCAGTGGGTTCTAAGCAGTGTGTCTCGTGTTGTTAGTTATGATTTGATGTGTGTTGAAACTAGCAGTATATCTTGTGTTGTTGGTTGTGACTTGATGTGTATTGAAAATAGAAATAGGGGATTGGTGGAAGTGTGACTGAGGGCTTGAAAGTCCCCCACTTGATGTGGTTCCTGGGTAGTAGTGAACTTACGGGTTCAAAACTATAGGTCATGACCCTGGAGGCGCCCCAGGAGTTCGATTTTTGCTGCAGTGGGAAGACGTTCCCGGGCTGCCATGGTGGACCCTATTTCTATTAATTGGAGATCTTAGTTTTTGAGATTTTTGTTTTTTCTTTTGTGTAAGTATGTAGGTTGTGTAGCTGTGTGTTGGCTTTATTTCCTTGAACTCTTCTTTCCTTACTTCCTTTGTCCCCTCCCATTTTTCTCTCATCTACTCCTTTGATTTTTCTACTCCCATTATGGGTCAGCAGCAAACTACCCCTTTGTCTCTTACTCAGGACCACTGGTCATAAGTAAGGACTCGCACACAAAATCGTTCCCTGGGCATCAAAAAGGGCAAGTGGCAGACCTGTTGTGCTGCTGAGTGGCTTACCTTTCAGATTGGATGGCCACGGGGGGGGGGGGTCTCTCCATGTTTTCCTAGTTCGCAGAGTGAAGGACATCGTGTACCTACCAGGGAGCGTTCGATACTACCCATGAAGGCGGAGGGGGTGTCAGAATCAAAGCCTAAGGAAGAGCGAGCTATGCCTCGCATTTACCCTGACACCATGAACCTGCTTCTCTTTGACCCCCCTCCTTACCACCCATCTACTTGTGCAGCAGAACCCTGTTCCCCATCAGAATCCTCCCCCTCCTCCTCCTCCTTGCCTCCATCACCCCCTGAGTTCATGCCAGATGAGAGCTGAACAGGGCCAGCCACGGGGACCCACAGAAAACAGAGAGATCCGGCATTTTGAGCTTTGCCAATCATGCCACTGAGGCCAGTAGGGCCTATGGTGTACCATGGGGGGAGATGCCTACCCTCCTGTATTGGCCCTCTTCCTCTTCTGACCTCTTTAATTGGAAACTTAACCATCCCTTTTTTCCTGAAGACCCCACTAGTTAATTAATCTTTTAGACTCTCTGATAAACACCCACCAGCCTACCTGGGACGACTGCCAGCAGCTGCTTTGTGCCCTGTTCACTACTGAAGAACAGGATCACATATTGGCAGCAGCCCGGAAGAATGTAATAGGATTAGATGGCTTGGTAACAACCAGACCTGATGTTATTGATGATGCTTTCCCCTTGCGGAGACTGAATTGGGACCCCAGCATGTACGAAGGTAGGGGGAGCCTGTCCACCTATCGCCAGACTCTCATGAGAGGTCTCCGGGAAGTGGCTAGGAAGCCCACCAATCAGGCCAAAGTAAAAGAGGTGATACAGGGACCTGACGAGCCTCCCACGGTTTTCCTAGAAAGGCTGATGAAAGCCTATAGGAGGTATACCCCTTTCGATCCAACCTCCGAAATTCATCAAGCTTCAGTCATTATGGCTTTTGTAGGGCAGTCAGCAGCAGATATTAGAAAAAAACTTTAGAGGCTGGAGGATATCCAGGGAAAGACATTACAGGACCTAGTAAAGGAGGCTGAGAAAGTGTTCAGTAAAAGAGAAACAAAGGAGGAAAGAGAGGAGCGACTGGCAGGAGAAGAGGGACAGAGAAAGAAAGGAAGCCGAGGAAAAAGAGAAGGAAGAGAGAGGAGGGAAGAACGAAAGGACTGAAGAAGGAATAAGGAACTGGCAAGGGTCTTGGCAGTAGCGGTAGACAGATCTAGAGCAGGTCAGAAACGTAGGAACCTGGGCCCAAGAAGACGCCGACTCCTGACAAGGACTAATGTGCTTGCTACCGCCAGAGGGGACACTGGGCTCGGGAATGCACCCAACCCCCATGATCCCCCAGACCTTCAAGGACTCTTTGAATAGGGGGGGTTGGGCCGGTCAGGGCTAAATTTAAGGTGAGGGGACTTCCATAGACTTTAAACTTGACACAGGGGCAGTATACTCAGTCCTAAAGAAGCCTTAGGGACCTCTCTCTAGTAAGCAATCCTTAGTACAAAGAGCTAATGGAAGTAGCTACTGTTCTTGGACTACTTCCCGGACTATGGACTTGGGGAAAGGAGAAATCAAGCATTCTTTCCTGGTCAAACCGAACTGCTCCTCACCACTAATGGGACGAGACTTGCTAACCAAACTCAGAGCCCAGATAACTTTTGAAAACACTGGTCCAGAGATTGTTTTTCTAAATCCCAATGTCCAGCCACTTACCACCTCTGTCCTGACCATTAGGGCTGAGGATGAATATTCCCTTGCCACATGGAAACCAAGACACCGATTTTTGGTTGAGACTAGTTCCAGAAGCTTGGGCCGAAACTGCTGGACTGGGGTTGTCTACCTTGCAGGCTCCAAGAGTGGTTGAGATGAAAGCTACTGCTATCCATGTGCGAGTCAGACAGTACCCCATGAGTCAGGAAGTGAAGAAAGGCATAACTCCTCATATTCGGAAACTTCTCCAACAGAAATTTCTAGTACAGTGTCAGTCAGCCTGGAATACTCCACTACTCCCAGTTAAAAAGCCTGGGACTGGGGGCTATTGGCCAGTACAGGACCTAAGGGCAGTTAACAGCCAAGTGGAAGTCATCCATCCCACTGTGCCTAACCCATATAATCTCAGCACCTTAAGCCCTGAAAGAGTATGGGACACTGTACTGGACTTAAAGGATGCTTTCTTCTGCCTGTCTCTACATCCGGCCAGTCAACCCTTATTTGCTTTTGAGTGGAGTGATCCGGAGGCAGGAATTTCGGGTCAACTAAATTGGACCAGATTGTCCCAGGGATTTAAGAACTCCCCTACCATCTTTGATGAGGCCTTGCACCAAGACTTAAGTCTCTTCCGCAGCCAGCATCCCCAGGTTACTATGCTACAGTATGTGGACGATTGTTTAATTGCAGGAAAATCTGAAGAGGATTCCAAGCAGGCCACCCATGACCTGCTAAAGGAACTTGCTCGACTAGGGTAGAGCATCAGCCAAGAAGGCGCAGCTGTGCCAGAGAGAGGTGATGTTTCTGGGATACACGCTATGAGAGGGAAAACGATGGTTGACGGAAGCCCGGAAGAAGGTCGTTGCACAAATCCCAGTGCCTACCACCCACCAGCAGTTACGTGAGTTTCTGGGGACAGCAGGTTTCTGCAGCCTCTGGATCCCTGGTTTTGCCAGTCTGGCAGCCCTACTATATCCCCTTAATGAAGGGGGATGCCAAGTTAGAGTGGACCAATGAGTGCCAGAAGGCGTTTGACTCTATCAAAACAGCTCTGCTCACAGCCCCAGCCCTGGCTCTCCCTGATGCTAGCAAGCCCTTTATCTTATATCTAGAAGAGAAACGGGGAATGGCAAGGGGAGTGCTTATGCAGACGCTAGGTCCTTGGAAAAGGCCAGTTACTTACCAATCAAAGAAACTAGACTCAGTGGCTAGCGGGTGGCCTAAATGCTTGAGGGCAATAGCCGCAGCTGCACTGCTGGTAAAGGATGTGGATAAAATTTCCGTGGGACAGAAGGTAAGTATAATAGCCCCTCATGCTCTGGAAAGTATAATTTGGCAGCCCTCCAACCATTGGCTCTCAAATGCTATCAGAGTATCCTTCTAGACAAAGGCAGAATAACCATTGGCCTACCTGTGACCCTAAATCTGACCACCCTGCTCCCTGAAGGGTCAGAGACACCAGTGTTGCATAACTGCCAGAATTTGCTGGCTAAAGAGAGTGGGCCACGGAGGGCCCTACAGGACCAACCATTAAGGAACTCTGAGTCATATGGTACACAAACGGAAGTAGCTTCCTCCAGAATGGGGAGAGGCAAACCGCAGCTGCAGTGGTGAGTGACCATGACATTATCTGGTCCCAGCGCCTAAAAGAGGGAACCTCTGATCAGCGAGAGCACTGGAAATGGCAGCGGGAAAAAGAGCAACTATCTACATGGATAGCAGGTACGCTTTCGAAACTGCCCATGTCCATGGCGCTATCTACAAAGGAGAGGACTCCTGACCTCTGCAGGAAAAAAAAAAAACAAAGAAGAGATACTGCATCTTTTATCGGCTCTACTCCTACCCAAAGAACTGGCCATAGTTCACTGTCCAGGTCATCGATCGGGCAAAGGGACAGTTTTGTTCGAGAACCAAAGAGCTGATGGAGCGGCAAAGGCAGCAGCATCCCACACGAAGGGGGGCATCTGTGCTTACTGTTATTGAACCCTACAACCTCCCTCCAGTGTCAACTGTAGACTCCTTCCTTCTGACAAAGTACAAGAAGTCAATCAGTATCTGCAAACTCTTCACCAACTCACCCATCTAGGGGCCAGAAAAATGATGGAGCTAATTAGAGAATGGCCCCGGGCACCCAAACCGGAGAGGCCAAAGGAAATGGCTGAAAAAATTGTAAGATCCTGCCGACCCTGTCAGCCTATCCTACCAAGATGAGGACCAGAAAGAGGGGAGAGACCAGGCCAACATTGGGAGAATGATTTCACTGAGATCAAGCCTGCCAAATATGGACTAAAGTATTTGCTAGTCTTTGTAGATACCTTTTCAGGATGGGTGGAAGCTTATCCATGCAAGAAGGAAACAGCCCTGGTGGTGGCTAAGAAGATATTAGATGACATCTTCCCCAGGTTTGGACTTCCTCAGATAATTGGGTCAGACAACGGACCTGCTTTTGTGGCCCAGGTAAGTCAGGGATTAGCCAAGACCCTGGGGATCAATTGGAAACTGCATTGTGCATATCACCCCCAGAGTTCAGGGCAGGTAGAAAGGATGAATAGAACAATTATGGAGACTCTAACCAAATTATCTCTAGAGCAGGGGTCCTCAAACTTTTTAAACAGGGGGCCAGTTCACTGTCCCTCAAACCATTGGAGGGTCTGACTATAGTAAAAACAAAACTTATGAACGAATTCTTATGCACAGTGCATATATCTTATTTTGCAATGAAGAAACAAAACAGATACAAATACAATATGTGGCTCGCGGGCCATAGTTTGAGGACCACTGCTCTAGAGACTGGTGTTGGTGACTGGACCACCCTCCTACCTTCTGCCCTCTTCAGGGCAAGAAATACCTTCTTGCCTTCTTTGTGTGAATTAACCCCCTTTGAAGTGTTGTCTGGTGCCCCCCCTCCCCCCCCCCGGTCTGAATGCTTTCTGAGCCTTATGATGTTTTTTCTCCCCCTTCCACTCCCCTAGCAGCTCGGCTGGCCTCCATTGCTGCCCTACAAAGCCAAGTCTGGAAGGGACTCAGACAGGCATATGAACCCGGAGAACTGACGGTGCCTCACCCCTTCAAGCCGGGAGACCAGGTCCTGGTGAGACGGCACTGCGCGCAGACATTAGAGCCTAAGTGAAAAGGACCTTATGTCGTCCTTCTGATCACCCCAACTGCTGTTAAGGTGGACTGCATTGCTTCCTGGGTTCACGCCTCTCATCTAAAACCTGCCCCTGCTAATCTCAATCATGATGAGTGGAAAGTGGAGAGTACTGAGAATCCCCTCAAGATTTGGGTCCAGCGGACACACTCCAGCCCTGATGCGCTCACTGACTTTGTCAATGCTCCTCTTGGCACTTGTTGTGGGAGGACTCAATCAGGCTGTACACCTGGATGAATTGGTAAAAAGACTATATGGAAACCCCTGTGACTGCAGGGGGGGGGGCTATCAACTCAACAGTAGGCTTCTATACACTCAATCAGTAGACTGTGGAACTAGAGCTGCTTACCTCCAGCCCCCTATTTCTTCCTATGTTGGGAGGGGGAAGCCGGAATGGGTGTGTAAAAAAAACCCTCAGCCTTTGCCTCCCTTTTCAGGGAGAAAATGCCCTGCTGAATGCTCTTAGTGCTATGGGGAGTATCGAGAGTGTTCCAAATATAACAAAGCATATCTCATGGCCAAGCTCACCGAAACTTACAGGGGGAGCTTGGGAGGGGGGTAGACAGTTAATAGCCATAAGTCCCCCTATGCTGCTGTAAGTTGCATGGCCGAAGTGGGAGACTTGGTCTGTTGGCCCCTAAAGGCACCCGTTCACATCTCAGATGGGGGGGGGCAACAGACAGAAGGAGGTCATAGACTGGGCTACAAAGGAGGTGGAGGCCCTAATGCCTTAGTGGCCCCAGCATCCTTCCCTTTGACCCCGGATGCCTGCTGAGAAGTTAGATCCAAATACTCAGAGCATCCTAGAGGAAACTCACAAACTTCTTAATTTTTCTAACCCTTCTTTAGCTGCTGATTGTTGGCTTTGTATGAAGATGGGGGAAATTTGGCCTCTGGCTGTCCCTGTCCAACTAGGTAATCTAACCTTTGCTTCTTTTAGTTGTACTTATGTCAAACCCTTTAAGGTAGTTCCTCTTAGCTTTGAATCTTCTGTTTGCTATTTGCATAATGGCACTGAATCTGTAGACCTAGATCCTGTGGGAGCCTCTCAGTGCTCAGAAGTCCTACCTGCCCCTCCTAGCCCAGGGTGCTTACCTCCGGGACTGGTATGGATTTGTGGGGGGAAATTTGGCTTACTCTCTTCTACTCCAAAACTGGACTGGAATTTGTGCCCCAGCATTAATACTTCCCAACATTGACATCATCCTGGGGACAGAGCCCATCCCTCTGCCTAGCATAGACCTCTTAGGCGGCACTCGTCTGTCTCGACGAGCTGTGGTGCTCCTGCCCCTACTGGTGGGGCTTGGGGTAACAGGTGGATTAGCGACTGGGGGAACAGGACTAGCAATATCAATGGATAGGTATGACAAACTCTCGCAAAAGTTAATTTCAGATGTGGAGACGGTATATAAATCTATTAATGATCTGCAGGATCAGCTCGACTCTATGGCTGATGTAGTATTACAAAACAGGCGATGGTTAGATTTAATCCTGGCAGAGAAAGGAGGGCTTTGCGTGGCCTTGCAAGAAAAATGTTGTTTTTATACCATCAAATCGGGAATAGTGCAGCACAGAATCAAACACCATAAAGAGGAGCTGGCCAAAAGAAGAAAGGAGCTATTAGAAGGTCCCTTATGGTCTTTATGAGGTGGGATTCTCCCCTATCTAATACCCCTACTGGGGCCCCTTTTGGGCCTCTTACTTCTGGTAGCCATTGGACCATGCATAATCAGCCACCTCACCACGTTCATTTGAGCTCAGTTTGGGGAAGTCAAGCTTATGGTATTACGCCAACAATACCAAGAATTAGCTCACGCAGGAAATTTTGACCAGGATTATCAGGAAATGGAGGCCCCCGATCACACTGGCTTCTAATTGAAAAGGGAAGTCATCACTACCCCGCCCCCACCAATAACTCGTATTACCTTGGCAGATGTCCCGTCCTTAAGGAAGTTGTCACTACCCCTTTCTTCCCTCTCCCCCTTCTTATGGTATAAAAGAACGAACGTAGAACAGAACAAACATTGAACCCTGGCCAGCCAGAATAAAGAACCCCACTTGAGCTTTTGCCTGAGTGACTGTCTCTTCATTTCTCCACGTCAGAGAAGCACCTGGACTGCCAAACCTTTCACAACAAATAACAGCTATTCTAATTAAATTTTAATTTTAACCTCCATTTATTTTTAATTGAACCTTCAAGGATGTATGAAGGAAAAAGGGCAGAAAAAAATAAGGTTCCAAAAATTGTTCCAAATACATCATAGATGAGGATAGTTTTTACAATTTTAAGGAGGAGCTATGCTACAGGCTTCTTGCATCTCAGCATCTCTAGTGGGTATAAAATCCTTCAAGAGAGGGAAGCGGTACACAAGTGGCCAGATATGAAATATGAAATAATGAAATACACAAAATAAATTGTATGGAGACCCGCGTCTTCAATAGATGTGAGACAATTTTTACTCTTCCATGCTGGTAACATATATACAAGTCTCTGGTATAAAAGGCATTTCGGCATTGACAAAAGGCAGGCCCTAAAATATACATATCAAAAACTAGCCAATACAGGTGAAAAGAATCCCGAGCTAAAAGGGAGAATGTAACATAAGGAGAAGGGGGTGTTCTAGTTTAGAAAGGAGGGTCTTATGACAAAAAATGAAAAACTTGTTTTGGTACAATTTGGGGGCTAGCCCATAGCAACTAGCAAGGAAAAAAGGAACTATTTTTTACTAACTAGAAGCTGAAACTAGAAAAACGGGTTTGCAGTTTCACTGACCACTTTGCTTTAGAAATGCAGATTTATCTGGTCAGTGGGGGAAACTAGCAGAGTTTTGGTGCTGAAAATTTCCCTGAGTCATTTACTGAGGCCTGTATTTTTGCAAGGGAGAGAATGTGTCAGATAGTAAGAAAGAAATTGTAATGTCACTATCATGTCATGAATATCAGAAATATTGCCAGTAATCCACATAGGGGTATAATTAACATCCACCAACAGGCCTGCTGGCTAAAATCTTTCTTGGGGGAATATCAGCTCACAGCTCCAGGAAAATCATAATAGATATATCTGGAGGTGTGCTTCCTCTAAAATGGAGGTTTCTATGCTGCATGGAGTGGCAGATCTATTTTCTGAAAATCATTTTCTTTCTTACAACCAAATATAGGGCACAAGAAAAGTCTGTCACCAAAAAAATGAAGTCTGTCTTTATCCATTAAAAACCCCAATGCAAAACAAACAGAAAACAAACAACAAAAAACAAATATAAAACCCTCAAGATCCCAGCAATGTCAACAAACACACCTTACTAAGTCTAGCATTTGAGATGTGTCTATGCATTAGAAAACAAGATGAAACTTTTCTGTTTTATGTTTCTCTCAAGTCCTGTGTTCCAAGGTCCCCTCCACACCTTTGTGACATAACATCACTCCCTAGGAAACACAGCGGTGAGCTTCTGGCATCACAGCGATCCTATTCTCTCCATTTATAGCTGACCTCATTTTCCTTTAGGCAAAAGTTGCACACACCCTGCAACTCCGTTCAAGATGAGCTGGAGGATTCAGGCTTGCTATTTCTCCCTTCCCATTGCAATTGCCTAGCTTTTGGGGCGCAACGTTGGCCAGGGTAAAAGAAGGTGGAAATTATTTTATTCTCTTATTCATTCTAAAATTACTCATAGGAACATTTGTCTTTAAGACTCTACTTGGAGTAGAATTTTGCAAGGCTGGAAAAAAGGACAGGCATGGATGTGCATAAAAAAGACTGTTTTGGAGAGCGTAAAGAACACAAGGGGTTTCCTTGTATTCAACCAAAGAGGGAGCTAGACAGTTATATCAAATAATGCAATTTAATTACCTTGACAATCAGTCTATCAAAAATATAATAATCAATAATGTAATAAGGCTTCTTCCCTTGATTAGCATCAATTCTTGCACATATACTAACCAGTTAAATTTGTTTTATTATATAAAACTATGGTAAGTTCATTGTTCTTGACCATTATGAATGAAACCTACACAGTAAAGGACATAGGGACTAGAGTAGCAGCATATGAAGAATGATAGATTTTCAGGTAGAGTTTTAAACTCTAACGAACTTGAATGTAATTAGTCTCAATAAAATGTCATGGGAGGAATTTACGTAATCTTTAACTGCTCTCTAGTCATTTAGTCACCATCCGCTCCCTATGATGGTCCATGCATTTCTTCTAAACACTGCATAGGACCCTCTTTATGCCGAATCTTTCCCCACTTTATTTTTTATTTCTTTGCTCATATCCTTGACTATATCTTCCTGGAGAAGCTGTCTTTGAAAAACTAATCTAAGATTGTGCCTACATTTTTCAACTATCAATGTTTCTTTAATCAACATTATTCATAGCTCTTATTACTTTTGGAAAGCAATATTTACTTTGCTTATTATTAAAGTCTTTGACTAATAGGGTCACTGTCTACTGGTAGGAAACTTGGCTTTTCTGTGCCTTTTGTGTATTTAGCTCAAGAACATTCCATAAATATTGCTTGTAAGTGACATCTGAGGTCATAAACAGCTCGCATTCAGATTGCTAAGATTGGCACACTTCTCAAGGGCTATCTGTTGACCTGGAAGATTGCATGGGTTATTTTTTCTCTTGCACACAGTCTACCCTTCTCAGTGTGTTTTTGCTTTTACAGCTTTTAGTATCCTATTAACTCTTTTCCTCCTTGTTCCCATAGCTAGCTTTGTAGCACCAAAATGATTCTCTTCCTTTCAGTATAGAATTTAAGTTACACAGAATTTTGATGGCCTGATCATGTATATGTTTTAAGGATTCCCTTGGCTCACTAGAAGTCTAGGATTGAGAGCAATTTGATCTAAATATAAACAGTGATTTTCTAGCAGATTAGTAGTAAAATTATAACAACAATCTGAATATATTTCTAGATACTGGATTTTTTAAAGGATCTGGAGTGCTTGTGAGTCATTTTATTAACATTGTACATCTACCTTTGTGTACATCAGCACATTGGTCCATAGGACATACACAGGTTTATCTATTAGTCTTTATCAAATTTTTTGGGGTCACACCCAGCAGCACTCAGGGCTTACTCTCCTGGCTCTATGCTCAGAAATTGCCCCCAGTAGGCTCGGGGGACCATATGGGGTACCGGGATTCGAACCACCCTCTTACTGCTTGCAAGGCAGTGCTATCTCTTCAGCCCCTATCAAATTATTTTTATGGCTAAGTTTTCTTTACTCTATACTAATGCTGAAAGGTTGCCATAAATTCCGAGCCTGAAAAATTAGTTGGTAAATTTTCTCAGCTAAGGTACCACCCATGCTTAAAGTTATTTGTGATTTACTCAATTATACTTTGACTAGAATATGCTTTGACACCTACTATAGGCCAGGAGATGGATATAATGGGATTACATGGAAAGAGGACAAAATCTTTAGTGCTGAGTTTGGAAATGTGAAAATAGGACTATCCTACAAGTGTGTGATAGTCTCAGAATCTTAGGGTGACCTTTGTAAAATGCTGAGAATTGTGTTTGGTTAGATCTTGGGATACTATGATTAAAATTTTCAGTCACAGATGGAGAACAAAGGTCCTTAGAAGTCACACTGACATTTTAGAAGGTAGAAGCAAGATTAAATTTTTTTCTTTTGGTGGATTTAGCCCACAGTAGGATAGCTAATTACAGTAAAGGGCTTAATTACATACTTTGTGACTAATGTCACTATTACAGTTTTTTGTTTTTAGATGGAACTTGGGTTCATTATGATAGTGAAACCTTTGGATAAGTCACAACAGGAAAAAGTGGTTCGGGAGCAGAGAGAAAGCACATACATTAAAAAACATTCTTTCACATGGACAAACATGGTTTAATTTCTGGCATCACACATGAGTTTCTAAGCACTGCTAAGAGTGATTCTGGAGTGCAAAGTTAGGCCAAACCCTCTGTCTCCATTAATCCATGTCTAAAGAAGAAAGTAATTTTTATTTTATGTATTGTATTTATTTTGTATTTAGAAATAAAGGAGCTTGGAGGGGAGGCCTAAGGAGACAGTTGGGCTGAGGCAGTTGGACAGAGGCAGTTGGTCAGAGGGAGTTGGAGAGAGGCAGTTGGAGAGGGAAGATATAAAGGGGAGAAGAGAGTAACAGAGGGGGAAGAAGACACATTTTTGGTGGAGAGAGATTGAACCAGGGAGGAATAGGCTCTTTTGGCCAAACCTTTTGTCCCCCAAAACCTCTTTGTTTGGATCATTTATTGTGGATGATTATTGCCAAGGTCTCCCTGAGAAGGGGAGTTAGTTTCTCAATTTGGGAGATATTTGGGGACCCTGGAATTATCAGCAGTGGACTCAACTTCATGCAACAGTGTTGATAGAATTTTCTTGGTTCATTTCTATATTCTTAGTCCCATAGTCCTTGACAGGAGACCTCAATGAAAATCAATATTGTGCAGAACAGATGCTGTGAATACAATGGTGTAAGAATTGCCAAAACAGTGCTTTCTCTCCACAATCATGATCTCTTACACGTGTCAACCACATTCAAATAATTCATCACTACAGATAAGGGCATGGGTTGGTGTTCCCTATTGCAGATAATGAACCTGCAGATGGTTCCAGTTTTTTTATTGCCTTATTTAAACACAGTGGTTATAAGGTTTTTCATAATAGTTTTTTCCCCATAGTCACAAAGTTGTTCATGATTTTCAGTAGTACAATGTCTAGTACCCTTCACCGCACATTAACTGCCACCAGTATCCTCAGTTTCCCTCCTGCTCTCCCCCTCAGCCTTCCCCTCAGCCCTCTACCCTGCCTGCCTCTGTGTCAGACATTTTTCTTCTCTGTCTCTCTCTTTCTCCAATTTTTTCTTTTAGACACTGTGATTTGCAATTTATTACTGAAGGGATATCCTACATATCACTTTATCTCCATTCAGCTCTCAATTCTTATCTAGACTAATCATTTCCTACTATCACTGTCATAATTCAGGTTTTCTTTTGTGTTTTTGAGTGAAAAGTGAAAATATATGTCAGAGAGAACTTGGAATCAGGTCTCCAACTTCAATGCATGGCTCTTTATTTAGTAATGACTTGGGGGGGCACCCCTAGTGGTGCTTAGGGTATAGCCCTTGTTCTACATCCAGTCATTATGCCTAGTGGCACTCAGGGAATCACAGGTGGTGCTAGGGAATCTAACCCAGGTCAACTAAGTTCAAGACGATTGCCCTACCCACTGTACTATCTGGCCCACAGAAGTCCTAACGTGGGAATATGCCAGGGCATGCCTAAGCGTTTAGGGGGGCTCAGCCCACCAGATGTATCCTCAGATTTTCCTGGTGGGTAGAACTAATTTAACCCCATGAGGTTCCTCAAAAGGCCCGCTGTGGATGGTTGAGGAATTTCCAAAGAGACGCCTGGCATTACATTTTCAGCCAGGATTTGACGATCTCTCCTTTGTATATATCAGGCAAAATCATAGCCTCTATCAAATAATTTGGCTCAGAAATTCCAGCACCAAAGTTTATTTTGAGAACCCCTTTTTCTGGATAATCAGCCCTAAAAGCAAAGACAATTTTTCTCTCCTTTTCAAATATGTCCTTTGCAGCTGCAGTTTCTGGTAATCAAGGGTGTAACCAGAATACAGATTTTGACTTTTGACCCTCCTTTAGAAATAGGGAAGCTCATTCTTAAAGATTTGGTACCTCTCTTCATTTAACCTCTAAAACAATAGAGTCCAGCCTAGAAAGACCAAGTTTCTAGACATTCCTATTTTCTCCTAATCCTGATTTTGCATTTAAAGCGAGCTTGCTAAGAGTTACCTTGATCTGTGACCTTCTCTCTTGTAACTTAGAATTTTTATAGTCACACCCATAGCATAGCTTACGTATTGGTATTGTTATACTAGGCTTTGTGATTACAATTATTCTTCACCTGTGGCTAATTTTACCCCTATAAATTCCCCTGCTCAAAAAATTAAACTTGTCACACTCCTGCCAGAAACGTGTTGACCCCACATTCTCTGTGTGGTTTCATTTATTTCATATTTCATATTCAGCCGCTCGTGCTCCTGCTTTCCTATCGTGTAGTGCTATGACCCACTAGAATTGCTGAGAAGCAGGATGTCCATGGCAGGAATATGAGTGGAAGAATATTTAATGATACCTGGGAAGTAAACACATTTTGAGAAACAAGGTTTTGATTGTAGATTGAATAACTTTTTAAATTTGTTTTCCCTTGTACTCTGCTTTTCATTCTCTCTCCTTGCTAAGGGGGACTATTGGTCAGATTGAGACCTATTGCATTCATCTTGCTTACATTTTTATGGCGTATTTTCTTTTGGCATGGTCTTTATCTAGCCATTTAAGTGACAGTAATTTGGAAGCTAGACTATATCTGAACTAAAAAGGATGTAAAAAAGTTGTCCCTGTTTTCTTTGCTTCTAAGTCTCATTGCTGTCACATTTGAGGGAGAGAATTTCATGCTCTGGTCAAGGTTCAGTAATGGTTCTGGACCCAAAGTTCTGCTTAGTTAAAGATTTATTTAATGTTGGGGCCAGAGAGATAGCATGGAGGTAAGGCGTTTGCCTTTCATGCAGGAGGTCATCGGTTCAAATTCTGGCATTCCATATGGTCCCTCGTGCCTGCCAGGAGCAATTTCTGAGCCTGGAACCAGGAATAATCCCTGAGCACTGCCGGGTGTGACCCAAAAACCACACACACACAGACACACACACACACACACAAGATTTATTTAATCTTGGCACAAGACAATCTATTGATAGGGTACTTATCTCCAGCCACATAACAAATTGTCTCCAAACTAGGCTGCTAAAACGCTAGTGTCTGTGTGATTCTTTTATTTTCAGCAGAGATTAATTTTATATCCTTGTTCCTTTTCAACTAGGTGTGACCTATAACTGAAATTGCATTGGTGGGATATGAACAGAAGTGGTGTATACTTCTATTCAGCTTGGTCCAACCAGAGAGCATTTTGCATCATTTCTTTTTCTGTATTCCATGGAGATTATGGGAATGTGGTGAAGATTTGCTTTCAATCTAGAAGGAGCTTTGTAGAATCAATCTTCTGATAGCAATGGTCTATGACTGAGAGAAAAATGCACTTTTATCATTTTAGGGTGCATGCTTCTGCATTTATCTCTGCTAGATTATTTACACTACAAGAATTTCTTCCTAGGAATTTAGAAAAAAATGTGAGGATGTTTTTATCAGTACATGACAGCTATGCAAAAATACAAGTTAAAGTTATATAAGACAGCATCATAATGCAAATTTATATATCTTTTTTTCAGGCCACACCCATTTGATGCTCAGGGGTTACTCCTGGCTAAGCGCTCAGAAATTGCCCCTGGCTTGGGGGGGACCATATGGGATGCCAGTGGATCGAACCACGGTCCTTCCTTGGCTAGCACTTGCTAGGCAGACACCTTACCTCTAGCGCCACCTCGCCAGCCCTGCAAGTTTATATTTTAAAAAAAGAATGAAATTTACTGTAGGCCAAAAACCTAATAACTGTTTAGAGTAAACTATTTATTTATTTTGAGCTATACAATATTGGTTGTAATTTTTACATTTAACATCTTTAAGAAAACAAAATTTATTCCTTGTCTCTATGCTTGTTTTTATTGCTATTTTAAAATTTCCTCTCACTTTGATGAGTTAATTTCTTCAACTCTTAGTATCTTGTAGATTTCTTGTACAACGAGACTAGCTCTTTCATGTGCTAGTTCAGCTGAGATAGATGTCTTAACAAGATGATTCTGGGCAGGAGAGATAGCATGGAGGTAGGGCATTTGCTTTGCATGCAGAAGGACAGTGGTTCAAACCCTGGCATTTCATATGGTCCCCCGAGCCTGCTAGAAGCAATTTCTGAGCACAGAGACAGGAGTAATTCCTGAGGGCTGCTGGGTGAAACCCAAAAAACCAAAAACCAAAGACCAAAAACAAAAACAAAAACAAGATGCTAAATCAGAGTATCTAATAAGATTTGAAGGAATAGATTTGACCGAGAACTGTCAGGACCTAGGTTCTAGGTAAAGAAAAGTGTCCATGGACTATGGAATAGTTTTGGTATGTTCTTAAGTTGGTCTTTGTTTTGCTTTTACATAGAATTCTTTGCACTTACATCTTATATTCTTCTTTCCATTTTCAGAAGTTTCTAGTATACATCTTATTTTTATAATTTTTTAAATTTTTCCTTAAAGAAAATGCATCACATAGTTGACATAGCTGATGGTAATACATTTGTTTCAAGATAAGGGAAAGCAAAGTTATTGAGAAAAATTGAAAAAAAAAATGGAAGAGAAGAAAGGAGAAAGCTCAGTAGCAAGTATATTTGTGGAAATTATTGTATTTCCAAAATGGTTATTAATACAATAGCAGAAGTTTTAGTAGCTTTGTTACTTTTTATTTTAAAGATAAGAGATAAAAATGCAATAACAAAGATGTGTGTGTGTGTGTGTGTGTGTGTGTGTGTGTGTGTGGCAGTTGTTGCATAGGCACAGCAAAATTTGGGGATGATAGAAAAGAAAAACCTTTGGCCTAAAAACAGGGAGACCTTACCCATGAAGTATGCTGGCATAAGACCAACTATAAGTTCCAGGTATGCTAAATTGTCTAATCTCAAAGTCTTTCTCTGTAATCTTCACAATCATGGATGTTGCTGACAGGTTTCTGTAGTTAGAGATCCTGGTTTCTATACACAGATCCTATGTTGAAGTCAAGGTGACTCAGAGGGTTTTCTTGTTTGATCTCACCATTAGTTGGCAATGTAGAGAACCCTGAAAACATGTAGTTGCTGTTAATCACGTCATCATAGTGTCATATGAATCCACTTTGGAGCAAGTTGATGCTGGGGCATCATAGGGCCTTCCCTGGTTGAAGTCCAATTCCTGATGCTGGTCTACAAAACCATGCTGTTTCCATAGATGGGATCCAAGTTTCAGGGGTGAATGGTTAATGTCTGATCTTCTGAAGCCTAAGCCAAATCACTATGACAAGAGTGTAAGGCCCAACTTTAGTATAAAATTTATGTGTTCCTATCGCTATTAGATAAAAACTTGTTTGCACATAAAAGATTTCCCCATTTTAACGTGCCTATGCAAAAAGGAAAAATGCCACATGGTACAACTGGTGCATATGGGAGTAAAAATAACAAGCTAAACAATCCGTATATCCTTGTTCTAATATAAACTCAGAACACTAGAGAAACTACTAGAATTCCTTATTAAATAGATCCTAAAAATTGGGAAAATTGCAGCTACATAAGATAGTAAGGGTTGGGGGCCGGGCGGTGGCGCTGGAGGTAAGGTGCCTGCCTTGCCTGCGCTAGCCTAGGACGGACTGCGGTTCGATCCCCCGGTGTCCCATATGGTCCCCCAAGAAGCCAGGAGCAACTTCTGAGCGCATAGCCAGAAGTAACCCCTGAGCATCACAGGGTGTGGCCCAAAAACAAAAAACAAAAAACAAAACAAAACAAAAAAAGATAGTAAGGGTTATACCTATTTAGGCAATACATCTAAAAAAACATTCAGAGGAGATATACATGTCCCTTTAAGTCTTTTAAAATAGTCGGGGGGGGGGGACAGGAATAAAGTCAGGATCACAGATTCAGCCTGTGAGTTGGTCTTGTGAAGTCTAAAAAAGTGCTCCCAGCAGCCATATTCAGAAAATGTCCTTGAGCTGGGGTCTTCTCAGAAATCGAATCTGGCATAGTAAGCAACAGTGGCAGCTTCTTTCTGGGCTGAGAATCTATTTACTTTGGAATTGGTTGGCAGCTGGCTGAAGTGGGGAATGTTCTGCTTCCTGACGAGTTAAGAACTGAGGTTATAAAGAGTTAAATGGGGGAAAATAGAAGAGGGGATTGAGAGAGTGGAGCGTTAGAAAAGAATTTGTGGGGCTGGAGCTGTGGCGCAAGTCGTAAGGCATCTGCCTTGCATGTTCTAGCCTAAGATGGACCACAGTTCGATCCCCCAGTGTCCCAGATGGTCCCCCAAGCCAATAGCGATTTCTGAGCGCCTAGTCAGGAGTAACCCCTGAGCGTCACTGGGTGTGCCCAACAAATAAAGAAAGAAAGAAGTTGTAAGGTGGTAAGCCTTATGCATATTGCAGAAAAATATCAGACAGACATTGAGGTGGCCAACACATACACTCATGTGCACACATAGACACTGAGGATCGATTCATAGGTTACAATTGAAAAGCTGACCCAGGTGAAATAGGACAGAATGTTTAAAAAATATAAAGCTGGCAAGTCAGATAGAAACGTTTCCCATTGTCTAGGCCAATCATTATTGGTGAGGGCAAACTTTACTGAAGAAAAGCTTTGTACATTAGATTGTGTATAGAGCAATCTAAAAAAAAAAAACAATCAGGAGGAGTCCACACCATAAAAAATTGTCTAACAGGTCTTGAGCTTCCAGGTTCCTTTCCTAAAAGCAATCTAAAATCCGAGCATTATTGTGTAATGGTAAACTACCTACAGTTAAAAACAGATTTCAATAACATATTCAATGAATGAGCTCTGTAACAAAAGTTCATGGCATGCAGTTGCATATTTCGTTGCTATCTATGGACATAAATATTAGATTATATTAGAAGGCATAAACAAGTAAAAATAGATTAGAACTTTTGTCATGACATTAACAGAATGAGCTTTGACTTCTAAGTCTAACATGGTATAGCATTGCAATGTTGTTGTGGGGTGACCAACCTATATCTCCAAGCACCACTGTGGACAAAAAGATCAAGGAGTTATTATATATATAGTAAAATTAAGACATTGAGGTACCATCTCATGCCACAGAGACTGGCACACATCTCAAAGACCAAGAACAGTAAGTGCTGGCGAGGATGTCTGGACAGGAACTTTCTGGTTCCCACTGCTGGTGGGAATGCTGCCTAGTCCAGTCTTTATGGAAAACAATTTGGAGATTCCTCCATAAACTGGAAATTGAGCTCCCATATGATCCAGCTATACCACTCCTAGGGATATACCCTAGGAACACAGAAACAATATACAAAAATTTCTTTCTCACACCTATATTCATCGCAACACTATTTACAATAGCCAGACTCTGGAAACAACCAAGATGCTCTTCAACAGACGAATGGCTAAAGAAACTGTGGTACATATACACAATGGAATATTATGCAGCTGTCAGGAGAGATGAAGTCATGAAATTTTCCTATACATGGATGTACACGGAATCTATGCTGAGTGAAATAAGTCAGAGGGAGAGAGAGACACAGATAATCTCACTTATCTGTGGGTTTTAAAAAAAAATAAAAGACATTATTGTAATAATGCCCAGAGATGAGGGCCAGAAGGACTGGCTCTTCATATGAAGCTCACCTCAAGGAGGGGTGATTGCAGTTAGAATACTAACAACTACCATTACAATGAGAAAAGTAGAATGCCTGTGTCAAATACAGGCAAGGGCTGTGGGTGGAGGAATAGGGGGTGAATTAGTGGTGGAAGGGAGGTATTTTTTGTGACCGAAACACAACTACAGTCATGCTTGTAATCATGGTGTTTAGATAAAAAAAATAATTAAAATAAACTACTTATAGTGAGCACTATAATGAGAATCCATGGCTTCCAAATACATTCTGTACCCGTTTCTGTGGATAAAAGCATTAGAACATTATCACAGATAAGTATAATGAGTAGTTTATTGGACACATGTTCATTCTAAACAGCTGTATCCATTCTTGATGGGACAGTTTTTTTTTTATTAACATTTAAGTTAACTATTGACAGAAAAGGCTGTTAGGTCATTATATTCTGTAGGGTTATTATTGCTACAATTGGGAATTTGGTTTGTGTAATTGCTCTTTGAGTAGCTCATTCAGGGTAAGTTTAATTTGCGCAAATATTGTGAGTTCCTTTTTTGTCTAAGAATGTTTTTAAACCTCCCTCCCATGTTAATGAGAATTTTGCTGGGTAATGGACTCTAGGTTGAAAGTTTCCTTCATTCAGTAATTTGAATATGTCATTCCACTTTTTTTTTTTTTTTGGCCAGAATTATTTCAAATGGAAGATCTGGTTTGATTCATATGTTTTTCCCTTTATACTTGAGGTTTTCTTCTCCGTTACTGCTTTAAAGAATCTATCAAAAATAGGAGCACTATCGGGTCCCAGAAAGGAGGGAACATAAAGATTCCTGAACTTTGAAATGTTCCCAGTAGAGATTTGATTATTTCTTTCACTGTCTGGGAAACCTACACACACTTATTTCCGTGATAAGATGATGCCAATTATCATGAGAATAGACTTGAATGAATGTTTACACAGAAGAATCCAATGAATCAATATATTGCTCTTATTTTAATAGACAAAATACATTCCATTTCAAATGATCCTGCCTGGCTATCTCTAGAGAAAAGTATACTTGATGTTTTCACTCTTTTTTAGGTTGCTTTTGGACAATGGAATCATATTTTTAGTAAACTGATGAGAAGTAGCTTGCTTCGCCGTAAAATACTGCCATGCCAGTTTCTCCTGAATCTCCCAGGTTTCCTCTCTTTAGAGACATTAATATGCAGCTCAGTTTGTGCCTGTCTCTGCTCCAGCAGGGATATGCAGACGAATGTGAACCTGTCAGCCACTTTCCAGGACCCGTATCCTCTTTCTGGCATTTTCCAGACTGTTTGTTCACTACACCTTTTGGCAGCCCAGTTGCTTGCGAAAATGAGATATTTTGTGTAAGACAGTGCCAGAGACATTTCAGGACTTGTATTATAACAGGTTGCTGGCCTGCTCTCTGAGAACAGTTGACACTAGAACATTATTAGCAATTGTGATGGACATTTTATGGGGGAAGGTAAGTTCTATATACCTCAACACTTCTTTACATAAATGCAGAGATACTGAGAGTGTCATTCTCTGTCTGCATTCCTTGCTCCCTCAGGGAGTCTGACAGAAAAAAGATGGTACTTTCTTGTTGGTGATACTTATAGTGTAGAATGCATCAAAGGCAGTAGGAAAGGAAGCTTCTCTGTGAAATACAGAATCTGGGGCGAGAGAAAATAATCAGTGTGGCAGAAGAAATTTCAGATCTTGGGGCTGGAGGATAGCACAGTGGTAACGCATTTGCTTTACATGCAGTTGACCCAGGAAGGATGTGGTTTGATCCCCGGCTTCCCATATGGTTCCCCAAGCCAGGAGAGATTTCTGATTACATAGCCAGGAGTAACCCCTGAGTGCTTCCATGTGGCCCAAAACCAAAAAACCAAAAACCACACAAAAATTTATGGAGGAGGTAGTTATTCCCATGACAGTATACTTCAAGGTCGGAGAAATGCTGTATCTCTTAGGCCAAGGGAATTCCCTTTCTAATTTCCCCAATATTTAATGTGCCTATGCAGGAAAAAAAAAAAAGCACAAAATAATTTTTATTGTTATTGCTATTGTTGTTGTTTTCATTTTTTCATGCTTTGTTTTGTTTTTATTTCAGGACCATGGCTATTGTGTGGTGGCTATCTTTACTGCTGTGGTGCTTTCTGGAGTTTTTTATTTGATTTTTCTCTTTGTATTGTTGTTGTGTTTCTCTTCCTTTTTCCCTTCTCTCAAATTGATATTGATAGCCTCTAGAAAGACTCCACCCAGTTTTTGCTTGAAAATTTTAGATCTGTATTTTCCCAAAGCAAGTAAGGAGTAATTCATTACATTAAGAAATCGTTGAGTGGACCTATTGGAGCCTATTGGCTATTATTAATCAACTTGGTTCCCCATTACAACACAGAATTGAATGATTTTAAAAGCAGAAATACATTTTGGGGCCTGCATTCCAAGTGATGCTTCAAGGAACTCTAAGGGGTTCTAAGCTCCCTGAATGGACTGTTCACTGCTAGGACCCAGGGACACAGAATTTCCTTAGCTTTGCTGTGTCAGAGACCACCAGAACTGCCTCGTAGTGTTTGAGGTCACCAGGGCCACACGTAGAGCAGGTGTTGAATTAGGGTTCCATATACACAAGGCATGCACTTTAATTCATAATAGCTCTCAGTGTAGAAATTGCTTTTTTCCTCACAGTTATGGAAATTGGAGGTTCAATATCAATTGATTTGTGGTGGCACTTAACCCCCAGTGTGCAAACTGCTGGGCGATCTCATAAGAATACCCAGACTGTAGGATAGGGGCTATATTGCAACCATCTCATTTAATCTTTTGTTACTTCAAAGTTCCTAACTTCCAATATAATCACATTAGGGAGTAGAGGTCAGTGGTAAATGTGGACAGAGAGTCACAGTTTTGTCCATATGACCTGACTAGGAAATCAAAAGTCATGGTGTTCAGAGCTAGGTAGTAGAGCATGAAACTGATGACAAACCAGTCCTTGGACATTCTGCTGTAGCAAATATAAAGGCATAATTTGCGGCTGCTTCTAAAATTTTAACATAGCCTGCCAGTTTTTGGAAGGATCAGAAAGAAGTGTCTTGGAAACCTGGATGAGGACAAAGAGGTAGTAGAGTGGCAAGGCACTTTTCTTACATACAGTGGATCCAAGTTTGATCCCTGGTACACATATGGTCCCCCAGACCCTGCCAGAAATGATCCCTGACCATATCCAGGTGCACATACACAAAAAAAGAAAAAAATGTAAAGGAATAAAAAAGAGAAACTAGAATCCAGGTACATAGTGGGCAAAGCAAGCACCCTTCCTGCTGTATTATCATTCTGACCCCTTTGGCATTTAAGTTTGGTTGTTATAATTCAGATCTTATGCTTTCAGTGCTATTTGGTGTTTTGATGGTTTATATAAATACATATATACATACACACATATATACTTACATTATATTACATTTCTATACTTCCAGAGTATCTGAGGTTCTGTCTCCTGTCCTGTTCATTCTGTCTGCTTCTCCTTACTATACAACTTGATCTCTTTCCATTTTCTTCTTATTTCTAAAATCTAGGGTTAAGGGTAAGGTAAGGATCTCTCACTTTGATACCTTTCATTTTCTCATCCTGTTATTCTATAAATCACAAATAAATTAAGCATTTTCTATTTGCCTTTCTTCTTTTGACTTACTTTATTTAGCATGAGCTACCCCTCAGTTTTATCCAAGTTGCAATGAGTAGCATGATTTCATCATGCTTTGAAGCTGCATTTCTTCCATTGTGTATACATTACACATTCATTATCCACTCACCTGCTGTTGGACACCTAGGTTAATTGCATTTCCTACTTATTCTAAGAACTGCAATGAAAAATGGCGTGTGTGGATCTTTTGAATTAATGTTTTTGTATCTTGGGAATAGATACCAAGAAGTGGTATTGCTGCATCATTTGACAGCTCATTCTAGTTGTTAAGATTTCCTAACACCATTTGTCAAAATGGTCATCTCTAATCCATTTCATGTACCAACTCCTTTGCAAAAATTTAGTTTACCATTAATCTATGTACTCAATTTTAACCTATTGGCCAGATAGTCTATGCTTGTCCTAGTTTCTTGCTTTGTTGATCATTCTAGTTTTATAGTTTCAAGTTAGGGACTGAGATACCTCACAGTTCCTTATTTTTTAGAATGGTTTGGCTATTGGGAGTATTTTATTATAATTATTCACTGCTTTATATACTTAAAGAATGTCATTGGATTTTGGATGAGAATTGCATCAAATCCATAATTATAATTTAGGTAGGATTCTTATTTTGATATTGGTTCTTCCACTCCGTGAACACAAAATATTATTCCATTTAGTAACTATTCTACCTCTGTAGTGATTTAGTGTCTTTATGGTTCAGGTCCCTCACATTTTTGTTAAGTTAATTAAACTTAATCTTCAAGGTTGCGGACAGGGTTCTCTTTAGGACTTACTATTGTGTTCTTTAAGTTTTAAAATTCCATTTGTATAGATTCTTTTATATTCTGAATGAATTCTTGTTTGAGTTGATTAATTACTCTTCCAGTAATTGCTAAATTTCCAGATGTCCTCCTTTCAAGCACTTTGAACTTCTGTTCTTGTCTGCCAGTGCAGCTGAATCTTTTCATTTTCCTGTTATACTTACAATTTTGTAGGTGCTGACAGTGAAGCTAGATTCATGGTTAACATAGCCTGTTTTTTTTTTTTTAATTTAGGGAGGCATACTTGATTGTGCTTATGGCCTATTCCTGGCTTTGTGCTCAGGGATTACTCCTGATGCATAGGGGAACATATGTGGTGCTGAGGTTGAGGTTGGGCTGGCCATGTATAAGACAAATGCCTTAATTTTTATCTCTTCAGCCCTCACCCTTCTTTTAAAAACAGGTGTCTTTGGAAATATATTTCCAGGTTCCTGTTGGCCATGATAGAATAAATGTTACAAATAAACCTGAGTATCATAATTATAAACCCATGGATATGTAAGTTATTTCTCTGTCAGAGAGTTCATAAGCAATTCCAGGTCAAGGTAAATATATTCTTTTACCTCTGTTAATTCCCTCTATGACATGATTCCATTGTCTTCATCACACTTTTAAGTTCTCAAGAATATAGTTACTGTGATACGAGGCTACAAGGATTAAGCCCATTCAGGTTCAGGGTTCACCAGAGCTATACCTGCTGCTACTCAGAGGACTTCTAAGTCTGGCAGAACTTTGAATATAAAAATTATGTATTCTACCAGTTGAACTCTTGAAACAGTCCACTCTTTTTTTATTAGTCACCATGAAATTACAAAACTATTCATGATTGGGTTTCAGGTGTACAATATTTCTTTTTTTTTTAAGAAATTAATTAGGTTTATTGAAAATGTTATCCAAGTACATTTGAAGGTGATTAAAATAGATTTAGTACTTTTGCAATACCATTGTGTATATATTGTATAGTGTATGTATACTTATATACACATATATAATATGTGTGCCAGACTCATTCAAATTTTTTTTTATATTTTATTTAAACACCTTGATTACATACATGATTGTGTTTGGGTTTCAGTCATGTAAAGAACACCACCCATCACCAGTGCAACATTCCTATCAGCAATGTCCCAAATCTCCTTCCTCCCTACCCAACCCCCGCCTGTACTCTAGACAGGCTTTCCATTTCCCTCATACATTCTCATTATTGGACAGTTCAAAATGTAGTTATTTCTCTAACTAAACTCATCACTCTTTGTGGTGAGCTTCTTGAGGTGAGCTGTAACTTCCAGCTCTTTTCTCTTTTGTGTCTGAAAATTGTTGTTGCAAAAATGTCTTTCATTTTTCTTAAAACCCATAGATGAGTGAGACCATTCTGCGTCTTTCTCTCTCTGACTTATTTCACTCAGCATAATAAATTCCATTTAGGTGTACAATATTTCAATATCTATCCCGCTACTAGTGTCCACTTTCTTTCACCGAAATACACCCTCAAAAATTTTCTTCCCTGAGGAGCTTTTTACGGTTTTGTTTTTGATAGGATTTTATACAAATCTCTACCACCTTTCAGCACCACTTCTTCCTCCTGGTTGAACACTTGCATCGTATGGATGTTGTGTTTTGCTTATAGAATATGCTTAACATTTGTAAAATGTGGATATAATCTTGAAGTCCTCTTCATTTAATTCAGAGTAGAATGTTATTTTCTTGAGATATCCATTCTATGAAGTTGTAGCATTTTAACTCTCACATGAATTAGTTATTTTAAAATGGAACTTTTTTTTTCAGATTCGAGAAATGGTACAAGAGATAAAGCATTTCCCTCGCATGTAACATGTTTTGGAAAGATATTTTAACAGTTCAGTTGTGCAATTATTTTCTGTCTTCACAACAATGTAAGTTCAAGTATCTATATCCCATGGTATCACTCAGAGGCTAAATGTTAAAACAGTCTTAAAAAGGTGCATTGTTTCTTTTTTGTTTTCAGAGTTATCTCATAAATATGCATCAAGATAAATTTTGAACCGCAAGTCAAATGCATGTAAAGCAAATGCTTGCCTATATATATATATATAATATACTTGAGGTTACATTAGTTTTTCTTGACACACCTCTTTCACACATTAGAGGTTATACATTGCTGTACATAATAAGACAAGGAAATTGGTGGGTTTTTTTTAAGCTCAATGGGGGAAAAACTAAAAGCTTTCCTTCTGAGATCTGGCACAAGCCAGGATTACTTTTTCTATCCACTTCAACATAGTACTGGAAGTGATATCATGGGCATCCAGATAGGAAAGGAAGAAGTCAAGCTCTCACTGTTAGCAGATGATATGACACAATATTTAGAAAATCTTAAAGACTTACCAAAATACTTATAGAAACAGTAGATATTAAAAAATGCCAAACACAATTGAAATTTCATTTGAACTTCAGATTCAAATACCTTGGAGTCAACTTCAGAGATGAAAGAAAATCTGAAAAATGCTGCTTCAAAAAATAAGATGACACAAGGAAGTGGAGGCATGTACTCTGCTCATGGATTGAGAAGAATAACATATTTAAAGTGTCAATATTTCTTAACCTATTTTAATGGCAGTATTTCCAAAGCATTGTACAGATTTAATATGATCCCTCTAAAGACACCCATGAAGATACTCATGACATTTTTTTTTCAAAGAAGTGAATGAAACACTCCTGGAAATCATTTGGAACAATAAGTGTCTACTAATAGATAAAGAAATGTTTGGGAAACTAAATTGTGAGACACCACTTTCCATAACCTTAAACTGTACTATAAAGCAGTAGTTATTAAAACAACATGGTAGTGGAATAAAGAAGGACTCTCAGATCAATAGAAGGGCCTTAAATTTTCTGAGACTGATCTCCAGGTATATGATCAATTAATCTTTGATTAAAAAAAAAGAAATACAAAATGGATCAAGGGAAGCCCCTTTGAGAAGTGTTGTTGGGAAAATGGGTCAACTACATGCAAAAAAATGAACTCATGTTTTTCTTTAGCACCATGCTCAAAGATAAAATCAAAATAAATTAAAGGCCTTGATATCATACATGAAATCATAAGGTACATAGAGAAAACATAGACACAATACTCTATGACATTTAAGATAATGATAGGTTTCAAGGATGAAACACCTACCAGTCAAGCAAGTAGGACTACATTAAACTGAGAAGTTTATGCATTTCAAGGAAACATTACTAGGTTACAAATTCTACCCATGGGATGGGAGAAAATACTCACCCAGTATCTGATAAAAGGTTAGTATCTGTGATACACAGGACACTGAAAAAAATGACATCTATCCATCTATCCATCCAAAAATGAAGAGAAGAAATGAACAAATATTTTCTTAAAGAATAAATATGCATGTCCAAAAGGAACATGAATATATGTCCCACATCACTAATCATCAGGGAAATGCAAATCAAAACAACAGTGAGATATCATCTCACAGCAAAAAATTGTTACACACCAAGAACAAGAACAACCAGTGCTAGCATGAATGCAGGGAGAAAGAAACTCTAATTTACTACTGTAGAAATGTAGACTGATCCAGGATTCTTGAAAAACAATGTGAATATTTTTCAAAAACTAAAAATTGATCTTTCAGGTAATCAAGCAATAACATGAACCCAAAATCCCCACACAGAAAAGCCACATGCATTCTTATATTCATTGTAGCACTATTTACAATAGTGAGAATCTGGAAACAACTCAAGTGCCTGAGAATAGATGAGTGTCTAAAGAAACTGGTATACCCACACAATGGAATACTCTGCAGCTTTCATAAAGACATGAAATTTACATATGCATGGATGGATATGGAGAATATTAAATTTGACTTTATGAGTCAAAGGGAGAGGGAGATATAGAATAATATCACTCATTTGTATAAGAAAAATAATACTGTCATAATAATATGCAGAGAAGATAGATATGATGGTCAGGAAGATCAGTCCATGGTAGGAAACTTGCCACAAAGTGTGGGGGATTTCAATTAGAGTAGAGAATAGTCCACTATGACAATGGTAGTTGGAACTGATCACTCTGGACCTGATCTGTATGTTAGGGGCCAGAGTGATAGCACAGCAGGTAGGGCATTTGTGCATGAAGCCAACTGAAGACCAACTTGGGTTCGATCCCCAGAATCCCACTTAATACCTCGAGCCTGCCAGGAATAATTCCTAAGTGCCATCAGATGTGGCCCCAAAACAAAAACAAATAGATCTGAGTGCTTAAATGTGATAAAGTGATATGCATGGTACCCCTGCATTAACAATAGTCCAAACTACAGTGATAAAAAAAATAAGGAGAGCTAAAATGTCTGATTGAGAGGCAGGAGATTTCAGGGTATGAAAGAGAAATGGCGCACATTGGTGGCAGGAGTGCACTGGTGAAGATGGTGTACATTGTGTGATTGAAAATCAAGTGTGAACAATTTTTATAACCAGTGTTTTTTAATAAAGCAATTATTTTTAAAAAGGATTTATGGCAGATTTACCCCTGCATAAAAAAGTTGAAATAAATGCCACATCAAGAATACATTACCTTAAAATGGCTGGGATCCAGCATGTGCAAAAAATTAAAGCTGTATCTTAGGGGCCAGAGCCATAGCACTGAGCAGTAGGTTGTTTGCCTTGTACATGGCTGACCCAGGATGAACCTAGATTTAATCTCCAGCATTTTATATAGTCCTGAGCCTTCCAGAAGTGATTTCTGAATGCAGAGCCAAGAGTAACCTTGAGCACCACAATGTGGCCCAATCGTTCCTCCAAAAGAAATTAAAGCTGAGCCCATATCTCACACCTTACACAAAATTTAATTCAAAGTGGATCAAAGACCTTGATATCAGAATGGAATCCAAAAATTACAATGAGGAAAATATAGGCACAGCACTCTAAGACCTAGACCTCAAAGGAGCCTTCAATTATATGAGGCCAGTGACATCTATTCATTGAAGCACTCAGTTTAAGATTTGGAATCAGCTTAGATGTCCAACAACATGCAAGTATATCTCATGAAGATGTGGTAGATATATACGATGGAATATTATATAGCAGTAAGGCTCTCAAACTATGGCCTCAAAAAATGGGCCACGTGAGGCCTGCCAAAGTCATTTATCTAGCCTGCTGCATGTTTTTGTCGCCACTGCCTATGCTGCTAAGCAGCTGTCTCATTCCGGGCTACAGTGTGCATGTGTGGAATATGCATCACTCCCCAACTCTACTCCTCTCTGTCTCTTGGCACCTCTCAGTCTTGGGCAGGTGTCCTCAAACTATGCCCAGGGGACACTATTGCTTTAGGTACTTTTTAACCTATTGTCTTCTCTACTTTTTAACCTATAATCCAGCCCTCCAACTGTCTGAGTTACAGTGAATTGAGAACCCCTGCTATAAAAAAACCATGTAATCATGCTATTAGTTGCAGCATTGACTGATCTGGTAGCTATTATGTTAAATGAAGTAAGCCAGAAGAAGGATAAATACAAAATCATATCACTTACATGCGGTATTTAGAATACTTCATGAAACAAAAAACAATGGTTTTGATGAGAATTGCCAAGAACACCTTAGGCCCCAGAACATAGTGACGAGAAGGAAAGAAATTGAGTGGAAGAGAAGAAAGACACATATGAAATAATGAGGTCCAGGGGTCACAGGGTTTTAGGTGCATTGGTGGTATTAATAAAGGACAGAACTAAATATTCAAGCCATAAAACCCAAACTTTTACAACTAATCTTGCCCACTGAGCGCTGGTCATTTGCCCCCTGCAGCTACTCACGTCTGAGCCTGGACAGGAACAGGGAACCTCCTGGCTTCCCATAAACCCTCCTTTTTCCAAACCTAGTGGATGCTAGTGTATCTGATTTGTATGAAGTCATTTCAATTTTATCTTATAGTTCCTGGCATATTGGATCTAGCACTTTTTTCTTTTAGAAAATATACAGCTCAAAAGCCAGTTGAACAAACCAATGAATTAATTTGCAATATTTTTATAATACTTAATCTTGATTGTTTAAAAAATAACTTCTAAAGAAGATATACCACAAGCCATCTTTTATACGAACAGTTCAATAGATCACTTTCTTGAACACTCTGACACTCCAGCATTCCAAACCATTAAATCTTTAGATGAATGAATCTTTAGATCAATGGGGGATATAAGGAAGACACCTACATTTGGGGATATGGAGAGAAATACTGGAAAATGTTCAAGTCCACCCAAATGCTTATAGATATAAACCTAAAATCAATACATAATGTTTTAACAATGGAAATCAAGGAGTCACTAACCTACAAAACTAAGAAATCTATACATGAAACATTCAACTCAAAGAAATCCAAGAAGCAAAAAGAGTGTCAAACAAAATAGATCCTAACATAACATTGAGACATTAAGTAATCCAAATGGCAAAAACATAGATGAACTCTTAAAAGCAGTAAGGGAGAAGAAAAACCTCAAGTATAAAGGAAACAACATATGAATCAAACCAGATCTTTCATTTGAAACAATCCAGGCAAGAAAAGAGTAGAATGACATATTCAAACTTCTGAATGAAAGAAGCTTTCAACCTGGAGTCTACTACCCAGCAAAACTCTCACTTACATGGGAGGATTAAAAACATTCTCAGACAAAAAAGAACTCACAATATTAGTGGCTAACCACACTGATGCTATATCAACTACTCAAAGAGCAATTACACAAATCGAATTCCCATTTACAACAACAACAATCCTATACGATATAATGGCACAAAAGCCCTTTCTGTCAAGTTTCTTTAAATGCCAATGGAATAAGCTCTCTCATCAAAAGGCACGAAGTAGCAGATTGGATCAGGAAACAGAATGCAGCCATCTGCTTTCTACAGGAAATACATTTAAAAGTTTAGTATAGACACAGGCTCAGATTTAAAGGATGAAAAACAATTGTACAAGCCACTGGAAAGCAATAAAAAGCTGGGACAGCCATACTCATATCAGACCAAATTTTATTCAATCTCAAGAAAGTACTTAGAGGGGCCAAGTAATACCACAACAGTGGGGCATTTGCTTCGCAGTTCTATCCCTTGGGTCTCATATGGTCTCCTGAGCCTGCTAGGAGCAATTTCTGAGCTCATAGCCAGGAGTAACCCCTGAGCATCACTGGGCATGGTCCAACAAAAAAAAAAAAAAAAAAGAAAGAAAAGAACAGAAAGTAGTCAGAGACAAAGATGGACACTATTTATTGACCAAGAAGTATTAACTCTGATCAATATTTATGCACCAAATGTAGAGTTAGCAAAATATATAAGGCTTTTGCTCACTAACTTACATAAAGTAACAAATATAAGAATTATACCAAGTATCCTATCAGATCACAGTGCCACAGAAATCAAGATCGAAAAACTAAAAAAGAAAATGTGGAGAAAATCTAACACCTGGAGAATGAGCAAAGAAATTTTCAACAATAGCTGTATCAAAAAATAAATCAAGAAATAAAGAAATTCCTTGAAACTAATGATAATGAAGAAATATATTTCCAATCTATGGGACACACCAAAAGCAGTAATTGGTGGGAAACTTACAGCAATACAGGCCTACATTAGAAAGTAAGAAATAGACAAAATCAATGATTATCTGGAAAACCAACTGTAAAGAAACTCAAACACAAGAAGAAGAAAAGAAATAATACAAAAACAAAGCAGAAATCAACAATAGAAAAACAAAGAAAACAATACAAAGAATTAATGATCACAGACTGATTAATCCTACTATAAGAAATTTTCTGGGTTCCATTGGAAAGGTGGGTGCACAGAACTTGGTGAATGGAGACAGAGGCCAAAGACTCAAGTTGGGTTCAAGATCTGCTCCGTTTATTCACAGCAAAAGGTGAAATACTTATACTCATTTCTTGGCAAGGTGTATTTCCAGACATAACTATTTTACCAAGCAAAAAGCACAGTGGCAAATTATTCCATGTATTTTGTATGCTTATAATTTTCTGATTTAGAGCAGTTTCACACACTTGAGCGACTTTTATTACCTTAAGTTTTAGCTAGCAAGATCAGTTTCCAGAGACTAATATTATTTGTTGTTTTGGTCTTTGGGGCCTGAAATATTAACCCTTGATATGACTGAATGTAGGCTAACAGCAAAGCTAGATTTGACAATGGTAATTATTCATTTTTTAAAATATATTTTATTTTAAACACCTTGATTACATACATGATTGTGTTTGGGTTACAGTCATGTAAAGAACACCACCCATCACCAGTGCAACATTCCCATCACCAATGTCCCAAATCTCCCTCTTCCCCACCCGACCCCCGCCTGTACTCTAAACAGGCTCTCCATTTTCCTCATATATTCTCATTATTAGGACAGTTCAAAATGTAGTTATTTCTCTAACTAAACTCATCACCCTTTGTGGTGAGCTTCCTGAGGTGAGCTGGAACTTCCAGCTCTTTTCTCTCTTGTGTCTGAAAATTATTATTGCAAGAATGTCTTTCATTTTTATTAAAACCCATAGATGAGTGAGACCATTTTGCGTTTTTCTCTCTCTCTCTGAGTTATTTCACTCAGCATAATAGATTTCGTGTACATCCCTGTATAGGAGAATTTCATGACTTCATCTCTCATGACAGCTGCATAATATTTTATTGTGTATATGTACCACAGTTTCTTTAGCCATTCGTCTGTAGAAGGGCATCTTGGTTGTTTCCAGAGTCTTGCTATGGTAAATAGTGCTGCAATGAATATAGGTGTAAGGAAGAGGTTTTTGTATTGTATTTTTGTGTTCCTAGGGTATATTCCTAGGAGTGGTATGGCTGGATCGTATGGGAGTTCGATTTCCAGTTTTTGGAGGAATCTCCATATCTCTTTCTATAAAGGTTGAACTAAACGGCATTCCCACCATCAGTGGATAAGAGTTCATGTCTCTCCACATCCCCGCCAGCACTGTTTATTCTCATTCTTTGTGATGTGTGCCATTCTCTGTAGTGTGAGGTGGTACTTCATTGTTGTTTTGATTTGCATCTCCCTGATGATTAGTGATGTGGAGCATTTTTTCATGTGTCTTTTGGCCATTTGTATTTCTTCTTTGTCAAAGTATCTGTCCATTTCTTCTCCCCATTTTTTGATGAGATTAGATGTTTTTTTCTTGTAAAGTTCTGTCAATGCCTTGTATATTTTGGAGATTAGCCCCTTATCTGATGGGTATTGGGTGAATAGTTTCTCTCACTCAGTGGGTGGCTCTTGTATCCTGGGCACTATTTCCTTTGAGGTGCAGAAGCTTCTCAGCTTAATATATTCCCATCTGTTAATCTCTGCTTTCACTTGCTTGGAGAGTGCAGTTTCCTCCTTGAACATGCCTGTAGTCTCAATGTCCTGGAGTGTTTTGCCTATACGTTGTTCTATATATCTTATGGTTTTGGGTCTGATATCGAGGTCTTTAATCCATTTGGATTTTACCTTCGTACATGATGTTAGCTGGGGGTCTAAGTTCAATTTTTTGCAAGTGGCTATCCAGTTGTGCCAACACCACTTGTTGAAGAGGCTTTCTTTGCTCCATTTAGGATTTCCTGCTCCTTTATCAAAAATTAGGTGATTGTAATTCTGGGGAACATTTTCTGAGTATTCAAGCTTATTTCACTGATTTGAGTTCCTGTCCTTATTCCAATACCATGCTGTTTTGATAACTATTGCTTTGTTGTAAAGTTTAAAGTTGGGGAAAGTAATTCCTCCCATATTCTTTTTACCAATGATTGCTTTAGCTATTCTAGGTTGTTTATTGTTCCAAAGGAATTTAAAAAGTGCCTGATCCACTTCTTTGAAGAATGTCATGGGTATCTTTAGAGGGATCACATTAAATTTGTATAATGCCTTGGGGATACGTATTGCCATTTTGATTATGTTAATCCTGCCAATCCATGAGCAGGATATGTGTTTCCATTTCTATGTGTCCTCTCTTATTTCTTGGAGCAGAGTTTTATAGTTTTCTTTGTATAGGTCCTTCACATTTTTAGTCAAGTTGATTCCAAGATATTTGAGTTTGTGTGGCACTATTGTGAATGGGATTGCTTTCTCAATGTCAATTTCTTTCTTATTACTACTGGTGTATAGAAAGGACATTGATTTTTGTGTGTCAATTTTGTAGCCTGCCATCTTGCTATATGAGTCTATTGTTTCTAGAAGCTTTTTGGTAGAGTCTTTAGGGTTTTCTAAGTAGAGTATCATTTCATCTGCAAACAGTGAGAGCTTGACTTCTTCCTTTCCTATCTGGATTCCCTTGATATCTTTTTCTTGCCTAATTGCTATAGTGAGTACTTCCAGTGCTATGTTGAATATGAGTGTTGAGAGAGGACAGCCTTGTCTTGTGCCAGAATTTAGAGGAAAGGCTTTTAGTTTTTCTCCATTGAGGATAATATTTGCCACTGACTTGTGGTAGATGGCCTTAACTATATTGAGAAAGATTCCTTCGATTCCCATCTTGCTGAGAGTTTTGATCAAGAATGGGTGTTGGACCTCATTAAATGCTTTTTCTGCATCTATTGATATGATCATGTAGTTTTTATTTTTCTTGTTGTTGATGTTGTGTATTATGTTGATAGATTTACGAATGTTAAACCAGCCTTGCATTTCTGGAATGAAACCTACTTGATCATAGTGGATGATCGTCTTAATGAGACACTGAATCCTATTTGCCAGGATTTTGTTGAGGATCTTTGCATCTGTATTCATCAGCGATATTGGTCTGTAATTTTCTTTTTTCATAGCATCTCTGTCTGGTTTCGGTATCAAGGTGATGTTGGCTTCACTAAAGCTATTTGGAAGTGTTTCCGTTTGTTCAGTTTCATGAAAGAATCTTGCCAGGATTGGTAGTAGTTCATCTTGGAAAGTTTGACAGAATTCATTAGTGAATCCATCTGGGCCTGGGCTTTTGTTTTTGGGCTGACATTTGATAACCGTTTTAATTTCATCAACAGTGATGGGGGTGTTTAGATATGCTACATCCTCTTCCTTCAACCGTGGAAGATTATAAGAGTCTAAGAGTTTATCCATTTCTTCCAGGTTTTCATTTTTAGTGACATAAACTTTCTCAAAGTAGTTTCTGATTACCCTTTGAATCTCTGCCATATCAGTAGTTATCTCTCCTTTTTCATTCCTAATACAAGTTATCAAGTTTCTCTCTCTCTCTTTCTTTGTTAATTTTGCCAGTGTTTTATCAATCTCGATTATTTTTTCAAAGAACCAACTTTTTTCATTGATCTTTCGGATTGTTTTTTGGGTTTCCACTTCGTTGATTTCTGCTCTCAGCTTTGTTATTTCCTTCTGTCTCCCTATTTTTGAGTCTTTTTGTTGAGCACTTTCTAGTTCTATTAGCTGTGTCATTAAGCTACTCAGGTAAGCTCCTTCTTCCTTCCTGATGTGTGCTTGCCAAGCTATTAATTTTCCTTTCAGTATTGCTTTTGCTGTGTCCCATAAGTTCTGATAGTTTGTGTCTTTATTGTCATTTCTTTCCAGGAACCTTTTGGTTTCCTCCTTGATTTTATCTCCGACCAACTGGTTATTCAGTATGAGGCTGTTTAACTTCCAGGTGTTAAAGTTTTTCTTCTGTGTCCCTTTGGAATTCACAAATACTTTCAGAGCCTTGTGGTCAGCGAAGGTAGTCTGCAAAATTTCTATCTTCTTGATATTATGAAGGTTTTTTTTTTGTTTTGTTTTGTTTTTTTGTTTTGTTTTGTTTTGTTTTTGGGCCACACCCGGCAGTGCTCAGGGGTTACTCCTGGCTGTCTGCTCAGAAATAGCTCCTGGCAGGCACGGGGGACCATATGGGACACCGGGATTCGAACCAACCACCTTTGGTCCTGGATCGGCTGCTTGCAAGGCAAACGCCGCTGACCTATCTCTCCGGGCCTGGAGGTTTGTTTTATGTGCCAGCATGTAGTCTTTCCTGGAGAATGACCCATGTACATTGGAGAAGAATGTGTATCTAGGTTTCTGGGGATGGAGTGTCCTATATATATCCACTAGGCCTCTTTCTTCCATTTCTCTTTTTAGGTCTAGTATATTCTTCTTGGGTTTCAGTATGGTTGACCTATCCAGTGTTGAGAAAGCTGTGTTGAGTTCCCCACAATTATTGTGTTGTTATTGATATTATTTTTCAGATTTGTCAATAATTGTATTAAATATTTTGCTGGCCCCTCATTTGGTGCTTATATGTTTAGGAGAGTTTCTTCCTCATCTATGTACCCCTTGATTAATATAAAATGTCCATCTTTGTCCCTTACAATCATCCTGAGTATAAAGTTTGCATTATCTGATATTATTATGGCTACTCCAGCTTTTTTATGGGTGTAGTTTGCTTGGATAATTTTTCTCCAGCCTTTTACTTTGAGTCTATGTTTGTTCTGACTATTCAGGTGCATTTCTCGTAGGCAGCAAAAATTGGATTGAGTTTTTTCATCCATTTAGCCACTCTGTGTCTCTTAACTGGTGCATTTAGTCCATTGATGTTGAGAGAAAGAATTGTCCTGGGATTTAATGCCATCTTTATATCGAAATTTGGTGTGTCTTTTGGTTAGCCTTGTCTTAAATTAGGTCTTTCCGTTTTTCTCTTAAAACTGGTTTTGAGTCTGTAAAGTTTCTGAGCTGTTTTTTGTCTGTGAAACCATGTATTCTTCCGTCAAACTGGAAAGTGAGTTTTGCTGGGTACAGTATTCTAGGTGAAGCATTCATTTCATTCAGTCTTGTCACAATATCCCACCACTCCTTTCTGGCTTTGAGTGTTTCTGGTGACAGGTCTTCTGTAAATCTCAAGGAATCTCCCTTGAATGTAATTTCCGTTTTTGATGTTGCTAGTTTCAGAATTCTGTCTCTATCTGTGGGATTCATCATTGTGACTAGGATGTGTCTTGGGTTATTTTTTCTGGGGCCTCTTTTGGTTGGTACTCTTCGAGCATGCAGAATTTAATCACATATTTTCTTTAGCTCTGGAATTTTCTCTTTAATGATGTTCTTGACTGTTGATTCTTTCTGGAAATTTTCTTCCTGTGTCTCTGGGACTCCAATGATTCTTAAGTTGTTTCTGTTGATCTTGTCATAGACTTCTATTTTCATCTGTTCCCATTCTGTGATTAATTTTTCCATTGTCTGCTCATTTGCTTTGAGTTTTTTTTTTCCAATCTCTCCCACTGTATGGAATTGTTATGTATCTCATCTTCCACAACACCAATTCTAATCTCAGCTTCTGATACCCTGTCCCAGAGCTTATCCATTTTGTCATTCACTTTGTTTACTGAGTTTTTCAGGCCTGTTAGTTGACATGTTATTTCAGTTTTGAGTTTTGTGATTTCTGTCTTCATATTTTGTTGGTTCTTATTAGTGTTCTGTTCAACTCGATCCATGGTTTCTTTGAGTTCATTGAGCATCTTTCATATTGCTAGTCTAAAGTCCTTATCTGAGAGGTTGATTAGTTAGTTGGTCATTATCTGGTCATCAGAATTGTCATCTTCGTTCTCTATGTCTGATGCTGGCCTGCATTTTTTCCCCATTTTCACACTTGTATTGTGGGTTTTTCTATGTGTTGTGGTCGTATTCATTGGCTAAATGATGCAGGCAGCCACACTCCTCTGGCTCCGCCCTTTCTGGATGGGTTGACTTGCCTCCAAGGGAGGGGAGTCCTTCGTGGATGAAGCCTCACACAGGATCAAATCTTAGGCCTGAGCACGCAGCAGAGAAGACATTCCGGAGAGAAATGCTTGGCTTCAGTGATCCAGCACAGTTCTTAGTGTGATTTTTTGTTCTTGTTGTGATGGTGTTCTTTTCTTAGAAAGAGCGCATGGCTGTGTAGCAAAGCAGAGCTAAGTGCTCTTCTGGACCCTCTTTTTGCCCCACTCCCAAGAGGTTCACGCAAGAGGACAGTAGACAGACACACACAGGCAGCACTCACAATTTTTCACAGTTGGGCCCCTCTGCCAGCGTAGTTTTGTGGATTTTCCCTGCCTTGTAATTATTTTTTAAGAATAAATAAAGAATATTTGAATCTACACAAATGTTCCTAATAAGGTGTTTTTATATAAATACGAACAATCCTTAAGAGAGGCTCTGAGAAAAGTCTTTAGAATGTTAGCTGAAGTTATGTCTCTGTTGCAAGTCAGTCCCTGAAGAGGTTGACTGATGGAGGGATGGAGGATGAGGTCTTTCCCCTCCAGCTCGGAGCACGCATCTGCCACCCTGTCAGCCAACGGTTCCGAGGTAAATCGGCAGGTAAACAGCTCGCAGACAGTCAGGCCTGCGGAAATATTAGCTTTATTTGGTGGACAAGATTGAAGTCCAAAGCCTCAGCATCAGTTCCTGCCAAAAGCCTCTTGCCTTCCAGAGACCCTTGTTTTTATCCCCCAGAATCAGGTTCCACCCAATGGTGGGATGGATCTGATACCAACAATGGTGGAAGCAGAATCAGATACTACCCTAGGGTGGGGGCAGAATGCTAGGTCACACCCTAGGGTAGGGCACAATCACCGATTAGGGTAGGGTCAGTAATATAATAATCCCCTAAAATATTTACATACACAACATGACTCTAATAATATTTATGTTATATCCCTTTTTTTCCTGAGTGCTTCATGGACAGGAGACCAAGGTTTTTCAGTGCCTTAATGCCTGTGAGTACAGGTTACTTTTCAAAGGTCCTCCCCTACAGGTACTACTTTTCAAATGCCCTTTCTGCGATTACATGCAGCTTTGAAAAGATAATGTAATACAGACAGCTTTGAAAAGACCCCCCCTTAGGTAGCAAGGGCCTTTTCATACTTAGTGCCCTTCTGCATATCAGGGTTAGAGTTTACACGGGGAATGATGTAGCAATTAATGAGACCAGGAGCTGGTATTTTGAAAGAACAAACATGATTAAGAAACTTCTGGCAAGACTCACAAGGGAAAAAAGGGAAACTACTAAAATAAATAGGATCAGAAATGAAAGAGAAAAACTCACATCACTATTCTAAGAAATCCAAGACATTATGAGAGCTTATTATGAACAACTGTACCCAGTTAAGCTAGAAAATGTAGATTAAATGAACAGATTTCTGGAAAATATCATCTCCTGATAATGAGGAGGAAGTAGAAAACATAAACAGGTCAATTTTCCATAAGGAAATTGAGACAGTATTAAGAAACTCTCAAGAATAAAAGTCCAGGAATGGACGGGTTGACAGATGAATTTTATCAAGCCTTCAGAGAAGAGTTTCTACCATTGATTCTTATATTCTTCCAAAACATTGGAAAAATGGGAATCTTACTTAATACTTTCTATGAAGCTAATATCATGCTCATCCCCAAAGCTGACAAAATACCACCAATAAAGAAAACTATAGATCAATCTCATTGATGAACATGGATGCAAAGATCCTTAATAAAATCTTAATCAAACTGAATCCAACTACACATCAAAAAAGATTATACATTATGCCCAAGTGTATTTCATCCCAGAGATGAAGAATGGTTCAATATATGCAAATCAATCAACATCATACACCACATCAGAAAACAATATAGACATTCTTCGAAAAACTAGAAATTGAGATCCCCTGTGGCCCAAAAATACCAGATCTAGGAATTTATTTTAGGGTCCCAAAACACAATAGAGAAATGGTATCTGCACTCTTTTGTTTATTGCAGTACATTCACAATAGCCAAATCTGGAAGCAACCTAAGTACCAGAGAACAGATGAGTGGCTAAAGAAACTATAATACATCTACACTATGCTATGCAGCTATTAGGAAAAATGAAGTCTTGAAATCTTCTTATATGGATATGGATATGGAGGGTATTATGGTGACCAAAATTAATCAGAGGGAGAGGGATAAATGTAATCTCATTATTTTGTGGGATAAATATAGAAAAGATAATATAGTAATAAGATTCAGAGACAATAGATATCAGGGCTAGGGGAAACATTCCATAGTAGAAAACTCATTACAAAGATCAGGAAAGTGCATTTTGGGCAGAGAAAAGGCTATTTTGATAGAAATGATTACACTGAACAAGAAGAACATAAAGTGATATGCATGATACCTTTTCAGTAACGATGTTGCAAACCATTGTCTAAAAGGAAAATAAGAAGAGAGGGAAAGAGAAAAATTTTTGTCTTATGGGCAGCTGGGAACTGGGAGAGAGCTGGAGGCATGCGAGGCCTTGGGTGACAAGAAATGTGCACTGGTGAAGACATGTATGTCTGAAAGTCCCACTCAAGGATATGCTGCACAGACCAGACAGTTATATGGGGAACAAAGTTATGACAGCTTTCTATGGACAACCTACAACTGCTTAAACTCCTCCAACTGCTCCAAGTTATTTAGTTAGCCTGTTCAGGGTTTTTATGATATTACCCTTACTATGATCAGTAACATCCAGCTATTTATTCAGCTCAGTCTGCATGTGGCAGTCTGCTTTTTATTTATATAATAGGAGCTAGCAACCAATACACTGCAAGAGCACAGAGTGGGGATAAGCTGTCAGTCAACTTCAATCTAGCACAGGGGGTTACAATTAAAACAGCCTAGTATATGGACCAAGTAACTACAGTTCTCTTCAGGTACCTGGAAATTCTCCCATTCAGTAAGTGATGACTGCATACCAAAGGGTAACTGAGCAGTTATGTATAGCAGAGTAGTTATGGTCACCAAAGTAGCCCCAAGCAGTAGATGGCCACTAATACCTCTCCCCATAACACACACCAAAGTGGATCCTATTGCCAGGCTCCAAGCCATTATAGCCAGTAGAGCAGCAGTACAGGAAGTAGTGTTCATTGTAACAGGACCACTCTAATAGCAGGGTGTTTTGGTCAGGAGTGTAAAGGTGACTTCAATGAGACTGGCTTGACCAATGGATAAAGAACCATGATCTAGATGAAGACTCAAAAGCTTTTTTTTTCTGTCAAGGATGAAAAGATAATAGAACTTTACATAATCTGCAGACTTTTTTTTTTGTTTGTTTGTTTTGGGGTTACATCTGGGAGTGTTGGAGGTAGTCAGGGATTATTTCTGGTTCTACACCCAGGAAAGACTTCTAGCAGTGATTGGGAGAACATATGGATTCTAGGATCAAATCTGCTCAACCTTGTACAAGGCAAGCACACCACCCACTATACAATTGCTTCAGCCCCGGTGACAGCTTTAAGTTGTGTGGAGATGATCAAATGAAAGTATGGCCAACCTGTGATTCATATTTATGTGGACAAAGAAATAGGACAACACAAAGATGATTCTACATGTCTTTGAAGAGCCACACACTGGGTCAAGGCTGCTGTGATATGGTTTCTTGAGAAATATTTTCAAAGAAGCAAACCAGATTTTTCTCTTGATTTAAAGAAACCTCCACTGAATAGCTGTGAGGTGGTACAGCACCCCATGGAGCAAGTGGATGCCACATTAATTTTGTAAAGGTACAGGAGGCTAGAGCATCCAGGAGATCCAGAGGACCCATGGATGGCATGGGAGGTTGAGGGGGAAGACAGAGAAGGCTAATTCCCCAAGAGGGCCCTGGGGTTCTCAAGAGCATGAATTTTTCAGGAGGAGGAAATATCCAACACTGAGCTGAACCCTGACAGTGCCCTAATTCAAGAGGTGGAAAAGAGAACTTTGCTGGAGAACAGAAAGAACCAGCATAAAACTCCAAAGTCTGCAGGTTCTCTGCCAATCCTTTTCTGTCACAGGGTGGTAGCCATAACAGAGGTGGCCCTGCTGGCTTGTAGGGAGGAAGAGGCAGTCTCATGGACTGCAGTGAGCCCAAAGGAATGTGTAGAGGTTTTCATTGCATATAGAGAGGTGGTTTCTGTGCTGGCCCTGGGAAAGCCCCCCTTGCACCTTTGATGGAACAGAAGGGTAGAATAAATGGTGGATGTGGAGGACTTGAGAAATTGATAAAGGTGAATAATGCCTGAAAAGCAGAGACCAGTTCTACTAGCTGCAGACCCCAAGATCTGCAATGATTACCAGACTTATTTTTATTTATTTATTTATTTAGGCTTTTTGGCCCCACCTGGGGCACTCAGGGGTTACTTCTGGCTCTGAGCTCAGAAATAGCTCCTGGCTTGGGGGACCATAGTGAATGCCTGGAATCAAACCAGTGTTCATCCAGGGTTGATGGCTTTCAAGACAAATCCTCTACCACTGAGCTACCACTCTGGTGCCCCCCCACCGAATTATTTTTAAACAAAAATGATTTAAATTTATACTACCATAATGTTGGCTAAAACAGTATTTCTTGTCTGTATATTAGTATTTATTACCATTTGTAAAGAAAGTTTAATCCAAGTTATGTGGTTAAAAAAACCCTACTTATAATTCATCTGATAAAACTAACCCAGAACATCAATTACTTTTGACTAAAGGATACAAAAGATTGTGAAATTGCTCATAATTTATGCAATGAAGTATAACAGAGGTCTTACATTTGAATTACTAGATGGGTAAGTATTAGGACTTTATAATTATCTTGTAGGAAGTTTGCTTTAACATTCACACTATTACTATATTGTTTAGGGTCCTCAAAAACTGACAAAATAATATCCAACAGCATGCAATTAATCACAGAAACTTATTCTAGGAGCATTATGATCAATGCCAAGCTTAATATTTAGAGGCAGCTTTTTAAATAACTATCTAGAGTAATAGCAAGACTAAAAATGTTTGTATTGATCTAAATACCACAAAAACAATATATCTGAAATAAAATTTAAAAATATTGACAAAAGGAATAATATGAAAGTTTAAAAGTTCTATGCTATATAACTAGGCTAAGAAATAAATTTATGAAAATAAAAATATGATTAAAGAAAGTATTTCATTAGATGATAAAGAGCAACAGATCAGGGGCAAGGGAAGAGTAAGAGGTGCCAGAGACCAGCCGTGGGTGAGCAGGGGCACCTGAAGATTAGAAAATACAGCCGACATTAAAGAGAAAACAATAGGGTCAGAGGTTAACAGCCTCCATGAACTGAGAACCCCAAAACCATCCTTGTTGTAAAACATTATTTAGAACCAGTAAATTCAAGAAGGGCAAACATTAACAGACAATTGACTATGCTAATCTAGCCAAGCTAGCCTTTACATATCAAAGACAGCTAACAACTTGCCTGGGCAGCTATTATAAGAGTCTATGGATCGTCTCTTTCTGGAAGGGGGGGGGCAGATTAGAGTGAATACGGGACTCCCACCAAGTGGACATTTCAGTAATTAGTAATTAAGGTCCCCAAATCACCTTTTCAAACACTCTCATAACATTATCATCTTTCTACCTAAGTGCATTTTCCCCTGGATATCTGTTTATCTCCAACAAAGGTTGGATATCTCCAAAAAAAAAGGCTGGGATGGGGACCACAGAGTGGGAGGCTGGAACCTGGGCAAGTAGTGAGGAGGAGGAACAAAAGGTGGGGAATTGGACATGGGCTCTCTTGGTAATGGTAATGCAGCTAATGGTAGAGGCAGAGGATGGAAAAACTGAGGGGAAATTGGCTTAGGGGGGATCTACAAAAAATACAACCTAGCAGATGTCAGGTCTTGGCAGGTGAGTTTTTGCTGTATAGACTGGGAAGAGGGGCACATGTGATGTCTTTGAGCCAAAATGACAAATTTCTGGAGCTGCAGCTGCAAAAGCCTGCTCTATCAGCTCAGTCAACACAGACTATATCTTGGGATCTCCTGGATTAATACACTGTTGCCTCTGGGGCTTAAACACAAGCTTTTACCTTGGGCTTGGAAAGACAATTTTTATACTTGTCATCCATGATATCCTCTGAGAGAGTGGCTCTCACAAGTCCTGACAGCAAACTCTAGGGCCATCAGTTAACAAGAATTTTTCCAAAATTCCAAAGAAATAATTGTTTGGCATCTGAGGGTTTTGAACAGTCGGTGCCAAGATGTAACCAGGAGGATGGGGGAGGTGGCTGGGTGGGACCCACTACTTTGCTGTGTCCACTACTCCAAGGAGCAGGCAAGCATGGTTCCTGCCCACCAGCACTGAGATCTTGGGACCAAGGCACTCTGGGCCAGGACCATGATTGCAGTGACAATGCTGATGTCTGTGGGCTAAAATACAAACATGCCTTGCAAGCCAGCATGAGTCATTGGTGGAAAACAGAGAAACATGGGGTCATGGAAAGGAGGGTGTGCCAGGAAGAGAGTCTCGAGGTGGTAAACAGTATCAGCAGGACATGGGGGCAGGAGGGCAGGCAAGAAAGGTCAGGTGGTCAGGCAGGGAAGTGGCTTTGATGTTGGAGAGTAGGGGCAGGAATGAGGGAGAGTGGGCAGAGAAGAAGGCAGGCAAGAGGACCTGAAGTTGGAGAGCAGGAAATGAAGGTCAGCTGGAAAGAGGAAGAAGCGGGTGGGTGTGCGGAGAATGGGGAGTTGTGACATTGATGTTAGAGAACCAGGTGTAGGAGAAGGCTGAGTATGAGGAGAAGGGCGACAGGGAACAGGGGGCAGAGGCAGAGGAAGGGAGGTTTGTTCCCCTGGGGGAGAGCCCATCTGGCACGTGTGACGGTGGAGGGCACCCAACAGGGTCCTAGAGGGCGCTACAGTAGCTGCACTATAGGGACCCCAGAAGGTGATGCTCCGTGGTTTGTCCCGAGCAGCAGGAAGTCCGGAGTCAATGGGTGATGCTGGCAGGTGCTGTTCTGTGTCCAACCAGTGTCTGCGGAAGGCACAGAGCACAAGGATGAAGCCAGGATGAGGAAAAGGAAAGAAGCCTCTTCATCCTGAAGGTCTGACTAAGGGAGGGACATTACTCTCCCCACTCCTGCTCTCCCTTTTCAACCTTAGTTCCACAAGGTTACAAAATTCTCCTGCATCCCATGGCTCCTGGCCTTGTCCAGTGTAGGTAGCACCAGGCCCTGAGTAGATGTGGGAAAAGGCGATGAATAGTCACAGATCTACATGACGGTTTGCAGGATCTCCCATCTACAGTGTATGTGACCCCCCCATATAGGGCAGGGAGGGAGTTCGTGGGGTAGTAGAGCATCTCAGGGTCCCACAGATCCTAGATCTCAAAAGCATCAAGAGCGTCGGGATCCACCCAACCAATACAATGTCCTGAGACTCATGGAAGTTCCTGCTTCCTGAATACAGGCATGTCACACCATTTCAGGGGACTCAGAGGCAGCAGTTCCCTCCCGAATGTACCTGCAATACTAAACCTCAGAGACCTGTGTCCAAATCAAGGGACACAGGGTCCTGTCGCTAACTCCATGCCCATGTTGAGGGCAGGTTTCTTCTTACCTCATGCCAGGTCTGGGCAAGAAAGTCTCCCCCAAATATTTCAGGTTCTGCCAATCCTCTCATTGCCATTGCTCCCAGGACACTGTTCTCAGAGAGGCTCTGAACTGACACCCTCAGCCTCTTCTCCTACTGGATGCCCTCAGTGCATCCCTCTCTCATGGAGAGAGAGGGAGGGAGGGTGTGGAGCTCTCTGGGAAACTCAAAGATCATCTAACCAGCCAGCTCAGCCAACATCCACGAACAAAGGGCCTGTTTGTTCCTTGATTTTACAACGATGCTGAAATATTTTTAGTATCCTCAGACAGGCACAAAACCAATGATGCCAACAGAACTCTAAAAAGCAAGGCCAAAACACAAGGTCCCTGGTCATGTACTACCTCAGGGAGGACCCTTATTCCCTGTTACTCAGAGAACCACTGAGGCTCATGATAATTTTCCTGATATGCCTAACATGAAGCTTCATGTGAGAGGGCCATATGTAAGCGACTTCACATCATGAGGAGCCTACAAGTCATATGTGAGATTTGTATTCTTCTGCAGAGCTGAGACTCCACAGAAAAGCAGCCAATTCTCTAGCAGAGAGCTATTCTCTAGTGGGGCTATACGTTAGAACTGATCACAACACCCAAAAGTCTCTGACCTTGAGCAAAAATGGATTCCCCTTGACTTTTTTTTGCCCTGCCTCTTAAATCTGCAAGAGGAAAGATGTTCTTACCTGATTTCTAGTTCCTCAACCTCCAGTTTCTTTGAACTGCTTCCTTCTTAGATCCACAGGCTGCTAAATCCCTCAAGAAATGCAGTATCCTTACCTGGTGCCTTGAATTGATGTTACACAGGCGGTAGGTGTTAACCAGGATACAAATGAACAAGACAGAGCAGAAAAGATCAGGGTCCATAAAATAACCAGGAGGCCAAAGATGGGGGTGTTCAGGAAATGTAGGACAACAACTATTTCTAAAATCTATTCCTGAAGAAGTTCCCTGAGGCGACTGAGCCCAGAACATGCAGCTTCTGTTCGTTTTAGAGTCTCTGTTGACATTACCAGGCACTGAAGTGTCACAATGCCTAAGGTGGGGGAAGGGACACTAGGGTCATGGAACCCAGAAGCCCTGCCCCACCCAGGGAACTAGGTGGTCGGTCTCTCAGTTCTGATCTCTGAGGTTCCTCTGCCCTACCTGCCCTCCTATTTCCCAATCTTTGCCTCTCTCTCTCAGTTGCTAAGGTTTCCCACTTTAAGGGAGCCCCTGCATTTGGGCAGACTTTCCTTCCAGTCGACCAGACTTTGTTCAGTTCCTTGGAGTGAGATGTCCTTGTCTGCAGGTTCCCACCTTGTTTTACCACATACTCCCATTCCAGATATTTGTGGAAAATTAAAGAAAATAAGTAGAAAAAAAAAACCAACAACCCTGTATAGGAAAGGGTTCAAGCGTACAGTGCAACACTTTTCACACTTCAGTTTGTCAGTGGGAAATCAGTTCTTAGTTAGGCGTCAGGTCAGCCTTTACCACCTGTCATCAGCGATGTTCAGTTTGCTGCTATCTATGAGATTTATAAAACTGAGCTCTTATGGAAAAGAAATGTAAATCAATAAATTGTGAAATTATTAAAAGAAACATAAATCATTAAACCTCAAACCAATCTCTTTTCTGATGTTACCGAAATAACTTAAAGCATTACTTTTGGGGTAACTATAGCTGAGTTCTTTTATCATCATTTTTTTCTTCACATTATACAAAACCTACACATCATTCAGCACATTTAATTGTAAAAAGAAATATTTCTACCTCGTGTTCCTTTTTCATTTGAAACAGTTTTTACTGAACCTCAAAACATGCCCAAGAGTGCCAAGTGCCTAACAGTGGTACCAATGCCTGCCTCGGATGGAGGAACACAGATCACACAGGGAGGAGCTGCTGGTTCCTGATCTTCCACTTGCAGTCTTAAGAGGTAAAAGTGGTGCTGAGAGACGGATTCCTTCCCAGGCAGTAGAAAAAGCTGTTGGGAGGCAGCTGGTCTCTCGGACTTCCATTTCTGGGCTAACTTACATCCATTTCACCAACATCCATAAACATCCATTTCAGAGTTCATTCCACCATCTGAAGGCTCCAGTTTTAAGTTCTGGTGCAGCCTTTGGTTCTTCCTTGTTCGTTGGGTCTGACCATTTATGGGTCCACTATGTTTAGCACTCCCCACTTTCACTTTTCTCATTTCCAATTGACATTCATGGATCACTGGGAACTCACATGCTATATTCTTCAGGAAAATCCACCCTTTGTCTTCAATGCTGATCACTGAGTCTTTGATCATGTCATCATTCTTATTCTGACGCTCTCTGTCTGCTCTGTCTCTTTTATTATTTTCCCTTCACTCAGGAAATACTTCACTTTTGCAAACCATCTGCCACTCTTCAAACTGGGCCTTCTGCGTTATTTTCTCAGTAGTACAACAGGCATTAGTTTCATTTCTTTGTAAAAGCAATTTCCTTACCTGATGAGCTTCCAATGTCCACATACTTTCTCTAAGATGACAGTGGGGATTGTGAGAAGGGGCAGGTAAAGGCTTTTATGTGAAAACACATTTCCTATGGAGCCAGATCTCCATTTTCAAATCTTTTCATTGGCTTCTGCTACTTTTCCTTAGCCTCACCAGGACTTCAAGCCCCATTTCTGTTAATAATGTTGGGGGATGTAGAGATGTTTCTTGGTGAGTGCCTCTGTTAGCCTGGCAATTGTGAAGCATTTTCCTACAGAAATGTGGGTTGCTTATTTTTTATTACCTCATCACTCTTTCTTATCCCTGGTAACAGAGAAGAAAGTAGAGATGAAGGAGGTGGGGAAGTTAGGAGCCCAGATGAATTAGCAAGTGTTTTGGGCCAGGCATTCTTGCTCTGGGTCAGTGCTCTGGGCTAGAGACTCTTTATTCTTTGACTTGTGTAATATGAATAAAGAGAACCAGAAGCATCTGGTTCTTTTAAGTTCTTTTAAGTTATAACTTGTTGGGGGCCGGAGTGATAACACAGCAGTAAGGCATTTGCCTTGCATGTGGCCAACACAGGACAGACCCAGGTCTGAATTCTGTCATGGTACCCGGAGCCTGCCAGGTGCAACCTCTGAGCGCAGAGCCTCTGAGTGTCGCTAGGTGTGACCCTCCCCTGCAAAAAATAAAATAGAACTTATTTTAGGGTCAGAGAGTTAGTTAAAGAAGTGGACATTTACTTTGCATGCAGATGTTTGTAAAGATAATATATACCAGTTCAAGTATGTAATTATTTCTTTTTCTAGCAATATAAACACAACTACCTCTGTCCCTTAGTATCACTCAGAATCAAATGGTTAAAACAGACCTAAAGTTTTGGGGTCTTTTTGGCCTTGAGACCTAATCCAACTGTGTTCAGGATTTATGCCTGACTCTGTGCTCTGGGATAACTACTTGTGGTGCTCAGGCAATCCTGCATGGTGTCAGGGAGGGAATTCTAGTCAGCTGCATGCAAGTTAAAATCTGACTCTAATAATTCTCTGGCCCAGGGTTGCATTGAGTCTAAGGACAAATTATAATGTGCATTCTCATACTTGTTTTATATGACATACCTCTTTTATTCAATAGAAATTATATTGCTGTACAGGAAAGGTGGTGAGATTGTCTTGAAAACAATTCTGGTTGTGTAATGAGCAGTAAGACTGTAATTATGGTAAAGGAAGAATGACAGGAGTTTCTTTACGTAAATAGTGAGTAATTTTATTTAATTATGCACCAAATACTTATTAAGAAATAACCATTAGTGATACAGAGATTAATAAAACATTGTCCTTAAAAATGAGCATAGAATTATGTAATTCTGCAAGGCAAATATGAAAGAATGTCTTTCAGGCTCATTTTCCTATTCATGAACATGAAGTATACATTTATTTAGTTGTTTCAAAATTTTAGTCAGTTTTCAGTTTTTCTCATAGAAATCTTATAATATTTTGCTCCTTTTTACTAGAAATATTTTTGGTAATGCTATTATAAATGTTATTTTTTAATTTTAAATTTTACTTGTTCATTTGTGGTATAAAGAAAAGCAAATTGACTCATGTACTAATTTTGTATTTTGAAACTTTGCTATAATTGTTTTCTTGACTATTGTTCTCATACTAAGCTGCTTGAGATTATGGACTGTAAATGGAACCAGAAAATGCATTAATTAAACCTGTATTTCTGTACAATTTCTTGATTTTCTATGTACCATTGATATGCTTAAATAAAAGTCTCTCCATAAAATAATTGTTGTTGTGTAGCTTCTTGTATCTTGCTGTGTCTGCCAAGCTTCTCTTTTTTGCTTTCCCTTCCACTATTATTAGTGAGAGTTTAATATTAATTACCCAAGTCTCGGGGTTGACATAATTAAGGCCATTTGTGTTATTTTACTCAGAAAAAGTGAAAGGAAAAAGTAAGGTGACTTTACACGTACATGACAACAATTCCCCCTAATATATGTTTAAAAGGCCTGTGGATGGAGAAAATATTGGATAGTGATCGGCTGAAGAAATAATCTGTTGATGAATAGCAGTCAGGGTGATGATCATCTCCTGCAGCTGCTAATCAGAATCTCTGGGGCAAAGATCTCAAAGAATCAGCTTTATGAGTTCAGCTCAGTGGTGACTCTCTTTTAGCATGTATCTGAAAAGAGCTAGAAAAGGAACACTTTATGTCCAAAAAGGAAGGTGTTATAGTAATAGATCAAAGGTTTTGCTTACAACAGGGACAAACATCCACACTTGATTAGTGCCCCTGATTGGCGGAGCCTTGGATCCCTCGAAAGTACCTTATGCAGAAAGTTGATGGGCACTGGCACCTGGAATACTGTTCAGAGTCTCTCAGCTTGCTCCCCTTCACGACTGTTCTGTCCTGCCTGCATGGCCCTCAGCTGGGAGAGATCAAAGATTGAATTAGTGGAACCGATGTTGATTCAAAGCATAGCGGTTGCATTGCAATTCCCCCTTGTTCAGTTACATTAGCAACTTCTAGGCCTTTCTGTTATTTAACAATGTCAAACTCCACAATCTTCCCATCTCCAATGCTGGAGATGTTTCTCTTAATAGCTGTCTGGTGAACCTAGACATCCTGATTAGTTTCTTTTCTGAAATGAATCAATAGACATTTTAAACACTGAACCAGTTAACAGTACCTAAGACTTGGAGTGCCAGCACTGGCTTATTCATCTAAGAATTGCTCATTCTACCGGGTTTTGTACCAATCCTGGGAGAGTCTTTTGAGTGAGAACTCTTTACTTTTATATCCTGTACACATTTGCTAGACATCTTTAACACAAGTTTGCTTATCCTGCTGAGTCCAGTACAAGTTTTTGAGTAAGGTCTCTTGAATAAGATCCTATACTGCTATAAAAGCATTCTTCCCTTCTTGGGGCATATGTATGGGAGAACTTTTAATGAATATGCCGTGTTCAATTTATCTTGAAAGATGTTGATAAATACTCCATAGCAGTGTGAGGCAACTCAGAAGTGGGGGACTATGTAATATGACAAGCAAGAGGGATTGACATGGCTATACCAGTTTCATTATTCAGTACCCTGAGAAATTTGTTACTTCACTCACTGTTTTAAAGTTTTCGTGTCTCTGTTCAGGTGCCAATATGCAAGGGTCTCAGCTTGTAGTTTTTCACAAGAAATTAGACAGAATCATGGAAAAAGGATCATTTCAGCCAGCAATTTTTGAGCAGCTACTTGTATCTTACTGAATCAGCCAAGCTTCTCTTTCTCTATTGCTTACCCTGCCACTTTTATTAGCATGATTTTAACATTAATCACCTGAGAGTCAGGGTTGACATAATTAAGGTACTTGCGCTAATTAACTCAGAAAAGGTGAAAGGAAAAAATAAAGTGATATTACATGTATATGACAACAATATACTACAGCTGCCTTCTTACTTTGATGGTTGCTTGTGATAGATAAATTGTAAATCTTAAGTATGCTCATTTGTATGCAATTTCCCTTATTGATCTTGATGCCTTCTGTATTCTATCCTATCTGTGGTATTCATCATTGTGAATAGGATGTGCCAATAGGTGCTTTTCTTTTAGCTGAATCTCTTTGGGCATGCAGGATTTGGTTGCATGCATTCTTTATCTCTGAGAATTTTTCTGTAATGTTATCTTTGACTGATGATTCTTCATAGGGATTCCTTTTGGGGGCCTATGAAGCTCCCATGATTCTTATGCTATTTATCTTGAGTTTATCACAGAATTCTATTTCCATCTGTTCATATTCTTTGAGTATTTTTCTCACTGTGATTATTTGTTTTAATGCTTTTTCCAACCTATTCTATTTTATGGAGCTTTTATGAATCTTATCTTCCAGCTCACTGATTCTGTCTTCAGCCACTGTTGCTCTGCTAATCAGGTATTTCAATGGGGTTTTCATTTTGCCTACCAAGTTATTTGGCTTTGAGTTTTTCTCATCTCTGCTTTCGTTGACATGTGGTTTGTTTGATTCGTTTCATGGATTCTTTGAGCATTCTTTATTGGGGAGACTGTTTAGGTGGTTGGTAATCATTGGGTCAGCAGAGGTACTAACATCATTCTCTAAGCATGGTGGTGTTCTGCATTGTTTCCCCATTGTGCCCTTTGCAGTGTAGTGTTTTCTATGTGCTGTGCTGTTGTTCATTAACAAGATATTTGCCCAAGGAAGTCAGGGAAGAACTCACTAGAATGCTGGTCAACCCTCCTGTGGGCTCCCTTCAGGCACTGATCCATGCTGCCTCCAGATGACTGGGGAGCTTTGAGAATTTACTCTTAGCAGCAGCATTTCCAGGCAGTCGGGTAACTTTTTCTAAGAAAGGGGTCACATCTGTGCAACTCCAGCCATACTATATTTGGGCCCTGACCATTGCTTTTTTCATAGTACTTGGTATTTCCTCATGTCAGGGATATGAAATGATATCTCAGGGTGATTTAACTTGTGTTTTCTTGTCTCTTAATGACATTGAGTATACTTGTATATATTAATTAGCCTTTCTTGTCTTCTTCAAAATATCCAGTCAGAGCCTAAGCTTATTTTTGGTAAGAGTATTTACTTTTTTTCTTATTAATGCCTGATCAGTCTTTTATGATATATATTTACTATTTTGTAATAACATCCGTGATACTTGGAAGCTAATCCTAGCTTAATTAATGATCAAGGATCACTCCTATTGATACTCAGGGAACCCTGGACTGTTGGAGACTGAACCTAGTCAGACCTCTTGCATGCAAACTGCAAAGTTCTGCTACCCACTCAGACTTCCTTTTATTCTGTTAAATCTGTTACAAATATATTTACCAGACTGTGCCTATCTTTACAATATTTTATGCAATCTTAATTAAATTTGTTCTTAACCTTAAGTAGTTGAATTCATTAATAGTTTAAAAAGATTTGTTCTTCCTCATATTTATATGTCTCCCTACAAACCAAGAAAAGGAAAAAAAGTAGATGGGACCCAGGGGTCAAATGGTCCCAGGAGCATAGAGTGGAAATAAAAAATGATCAGTCCTAAATAGCCAAACCAATCTCAAGGACAGTAGAATCAAGAAACCCAAACTATAACAGGCTACACCTAAAATGGAACAATTACACTAGTAGCCTAGGGGGCTAAGGGTGGAGGTATGGGATGCAGACTGCTGCGAACTATGGTGTGGGAGGTCAACACTGGTAGTGGGAATGGCCCTAACTCACTTTCACTATGTTATTGAAATACAACTGTGAAAAACTTAAAAAAAAATAAAAAAAATTAATAAAAAATAGTTTGATCTGTTTTCTGAAAGAAAAATTATTCCTCCTTTGAAGTCATAATGGTCATGATCACCTTTATATATACTTCCAGGAAATATAAAATTTTGCTATTTTCTATAATTTTTCATTAGCCTTCTTGTTTCTAGAATTGATTTTAATGTACGTTGGTAGGGATCTATGTTATTTTTTTCCCTCTGAGGTCACCAGCTATCTCTTTCTCATTAATAATTTGTTGGTCATTCCAGCCTGATTTCTACTCTTCAAGTCATTTGCAAGACCACATTATGCCAATCTCACAGTATATATAGTCCAATGCTTCAGAAAAATTCAGAATATTTTTCCTTCTCACCTGCATAGCTTTATTCCAGCTCTCATAGCTCTTATCTGAAATACTTTTATTGCATCATTTTTATAGAGACATTCAGTCACTTTCCAGGGTCACACAGCCATAACTTACATGCGAAGTAATTCAGAGATTGGTTCTGTGTTGAGCCTCCTTTCTAAATTACTAGCTATTCAGGACCTTTATGAGTCCACATTATTATTGAGCAATAATGCCCCTATTGGAAAATTACATAAAAGTTTTCACTGATTATAAAATATGGTATTCTGAATGATGCTCTTTCAATAAACACTATTTTTAATATATAGGAAAAAACAGGATGTCAACAGAGATCTTCATTTTTCAGCATCTCCTAATGATGAACAGTCTGTCACTCAGCTGGTGGGTCAAAGCCTACAGCTGTGCTTCAGTTGGCCAAGTTCACCTTGAGAGGTAGAGCTGCAACTCTTGATTATTTCAAAATCAGGAAATGGCCTTTTCTGTGTTTCAATAAAGAAACATCTTAAGAGACCTGGATTCCTCTAAACCCTGGTGAGTCTCAGGCTCTTGGATGGAGCCTGATGTCAGAAGGAAAGCAGCACTTTGTTTCAAAGGTCCCATAATTTTTAGGTTTAGATTAGGACTCTGTTGACAGATGACTGAGGACATTCATGTTAGAGATGGAGGACATCTTCTTTCCCAAATGTCTGTTAGTATCAACAGATCTGAGACAAGAAGTCTTTGTGATAATTGGTTGATTTCTCCTGCAAATAAGTGGGTATGTTCACCAGCCACTGGTAGTTTTAATGACCTTTTTATGAGTCCAGGAAAATAGCAATGCATTTCATCCATGAAATAGCCATGTATTCTGATCTCTCTACTATGATTTTCTGAGTACTATTTCAATAAGAAAATGAATAGAACAACTGCAACGAAAAAGATCATCATAATGAAAGATAATGAAAGACTCTATCCTAGGCTTTGTCCTAGGGTCAGGGCAAAAACCAAGACCACCAATTACAGAAGACTGATTAAAACAACAGTGATGGATCACAACTCTGAGAACTATAAAGAAAGACTTCATCCTAGGCTCCATCCTTTGACCTGTGCAAATATCAAGATCTCTAGCTACAGATGCATGATTTTTATCACCCATGACAGAGCAGAAAGTTTCCAGACACCACAGAAGGACCTAGGGGAGACTGTAGTTATTCCCATGACAGTATACTTCAAGAGTAGAAAAAACCTGTATCTCTTAGGCCAAGGAAATTCCCTTTCTAATCACCTCAATATTTACTGTGCCTATGCAAGAAAAAAAAGAGAAGCACAAATCAAAAAATTATTTGTGTTATTGTTGACATTTGTTGCTCTTTGTTTTGTTTTTATTTCAGGACTGTGGTTATTGTATAGCTGCTATCTATATTGCTCTGGTTCTTTTCAAGTTTTTGTTTAATTTTTTTATCTTTTATCTTATTTATCTATTTATTTTTCTTTGGTATTGTTATATTTTTCTTCCATCTTCCTCCTTGCTCTTAAACTGACAGATATAGCCTCTAGAAGGACTCCTCTCATTTTTTTACTTGTTTGATTTTTGCCCCATTTTATTTTATTATTATCTTTATTATTTTTTTTCTTTTTCCTTCAAACAGACCACACAACTTGAACCAGCTTGTTTTACCCCACTAATGGAACCACTCATGGAGGGGGAAATAATGGAGGGTAACAAGACCAAAGTCATATGAACATTAAGTAGAAATAATAAAAAAAAAAAAGGATCAAACTTAAGCACCAAATCCAAAGCCAATGACAACAGAATTGATATCCAACTTACAACATACTAGACACAGAGCGGACCACCTCTACTAACAGCCTGGGGGGTAGAAGACAGGAATATGGGATGTATGCTGGGAACGGGTGGAAGGAGTACAATATTGGTGGTGGGAACGCCCCTGATTCAATATCACTATGTACCTACAAATATTACTGTGAAAATTTGTAATCTACTTTGATCAAAATAAAAAAAAATAAGAGAAGTAGAATGCCTGTCTCGAATATAGGCAGGGGTTGGGAAGGAGAGAGGGAGGACATTGGTGATGGGAATGTTGCACTGGTGAAGGGGTCTGCTTGTAATTAATGTGCTTAAGTAAAGATTTTCTTTAAAAAACAGAAATGGCAGAGCTCCATTAATTCTGTTCAAACTTGCAAGCCACCAAATTTGTTTTACAAATCCTGGGTTGTGTGACAGCACCTCAAAACCTGATAGTAGTGTCAGCCCAGTAGTATCATAGGACCTCTTCTGGGAAAGTTACATAAAAATCTACAAAGCTCAGTGAGCCAAATAATAACACAGAGGCTCAAGTAGCACCAACCACAGCCCAGTAAATCCTTAGACACTGATGTTAGTAATGCCATAGAGAGTTATAAAAATAATTTCAAATTGACCTGTGTTAATCTAAGTTTTGATAATTCCTCTTGACTTTGTGTTGTAATAAACAATATGTAGTACATTTGTTTGTGCCTACATGAAAGCAGGCTAAAGTGTTGGGTAGGAAATTGGGGACCCTGGTGAAGTGAAGGTCATAATGGTGGTAGGATTGTTGTTTAAATATTTAATACTTGGAATAATTATATTATGAACAACTTGGTAAATCCTGGTATTACAATAAAAATTGGAAAAATAGAAATTCTCAAGACTTGGTTAGCTTTATGTAATAGTATTTAAAGATATAAAATAACAGTGATTAGTACTTGCAAAATTGTGTCCTTTTGTCACTGTGAGGTTCTGTAAGATTGTAACTGGACTTCCACTGTCTCTTTGGCACTGTCTGTAATTCTCTTCTCCTAAATCACCTAGAACCAACTTCTGATAACTGTATACCTATTCATTCTTTTATATCAACTTCTTTCCCATCTCCTCTATCTGGATGACTCAGACTCTTTTTGGTGCTGTGCTTGTTTTGGGTGCTCTGGACCAGAACTGCCAGAACACTCTTTTTCCTGAGTGCACTTGCTCTGTATGTTTCTGCTCATCGAGCAACACCCCAGGTTCCTTAACATTGGTGACTTCATTGCTATACTCAAGGAACCCAGTAAAAGTTTGTTATGTAACCATGCTGAATAAATGTCCTCCAACTGAAAAAAAAAATGAGTAGAAAGACAATTAAGCCTGTGAGGCCTTGCTACTTTCCTGAGAAGTCACTGACCTTACTGCACTTTGCCAAGTCAAGGCCCAGCCATGCTGACATCAGTCTCTTGTTTCCAACTTTGGCAACATATTCGAGGGAGACTTGGTTGTGGCCATTATAATTTTTATTTATCATCCACTATCTCTTGGTGACCCCATTTGCTCCAGTTCTATAATAGGGAATGCTTTTCCCTCTTTCTTCATACTTTAATAAGACAAATCATAAACAATCTGGTCTAGATGTCTAGTATGTTATCAAAAAAATAAAACTCACAAACTTTCCTGGTTCCCCATCCTGAACACTGGGACAAAATAGCCAGCCAATGCTCTATAAATGGAATGTGCTTTTCTATGGAAATTCCTAAAGGCTCAAAAAGATTCACTCTTCTTTTGTTTACTTTTTGATGAGTAAAATTTAGTGTTTTTCTTGTATATGGCAAGGACAGAATTTTAAAAATAAGTAAAGTGACTGGCTATGGAATTAGTAAAAAAAATTATTGGTGAATGGGGAGGAGCGTCCATCTGTTCCTTGTTAATAAGGGAGAAGTATATTAATCTTATTTTAGTTTGGATGTCCTTAAGTCGATGTAAGTATGTTTCTTATTAATCAAGCAGTTATTTACAGGCTTTATTAGAGATTACTTGATTTCAACATTTTTTCAGATATTTTTCACTTTGAATTTGTATAAATCACTGGTGAACAAATTATGATTTGACCTAAAAACCTAATGTGGTCCATATCGTGTTATACTTAGGACATATACTTTGATTCAGGAGTTAAAGATCTGACCAGGATACAGTAAGGTTCCTAAATTATCCAGAAAAAAATTTCCCCCACTTGACTGGGTGAAGGTGTAGAATAATGCTAGATTTACTGACAGTCTAGCAAGGGATTACAGGCTCTCCATGGTTTCTGGGAAGATCTCAGCATCACATGGAACCCCAAGAATTTGAATTTCATGGGGAGATGTTAAGGACTTATGATCTTAGATTCCTTTCACATGACCCATACTTTTCCTTAAATGAGGATTATAATGTAAGCCATTACTTTAACAAACACCTACAACTTTGGACAAGACAAAAGTCAAGGGCACCTTCTCTATGGATGTTTGAGCACCCATAGTTCTGTTTTTCCCTGAATGCAAATGCCAGCCACTTTTTGAGAAATGTCTGAGATTTATTTGATGGCAATTGTAAATCTGATTTATGTTTAACCATGTCCAAACTTAGAGGACTGAAGAAAGAAAAAAAAGGATACATATTGGAATATAGCTTTTGGAGGAAATCAAAAAGAAACATACTTTAAGTTATTTCTGGTACAATCTCATTATTAAATTAGCCTATAATCATAAATAATAGTTTCCTTATAAAAGAATGGAAAAGAAAAACAAAATCTAAATCTACACAAGATCCTTTACTGTGAAGAAATAGAAATCTAGAGAGTAGAACAACTCAGCCCAATAAACATGGCTGCTGGCAGCAGAGATAAGACTAACCGGCAAGGCTCAGGGCTCCCAGTATGTTGTCATCCAGGTCTGAATGTACTCCCTCAAGTCGTCTGAAGACAATTGTTTTAGGAGCTAAGCATTTATATTGAGGAATGACAGGTCTATTTTGGTGGCTAAGTTCAGGAGAGGACAAAAGGACATATAATTGCAGTACTATTTATTTTGTTGGTATCCTGCAAAGAGAGGCAGAGAGGGCAAGGAATATATAACTTAAAGATTGAGGATGGGGCCAGTACAGTGAACAGAGTTCTCGCTTTGCACACAGCTGACCCAGGTTTAATCCCTAGCACACATATGGCTCTCTGGACTCTACCAGAAGTGATTTCTGAACACAGAGCCAGGAGTAATTACAGAGTAAAAAACAAGTCTGAAATCCATTTATTATATCTGTAAAGTTGATGTCTGCCACCAAATATATAGCTTCTGTCAGCCTTGTTTCTGTTTGGGAATTGTTATAAGATTCTTTCTGCTGATTGAAAGTTTTGTTACTACATGGTCCAGGCACATAATGCAAATTTAAATGTTTCAAATATGAAAAACCTGAAAATATCAACAGTATCCTTTGGCTCTTCAAATTTGGAAAAATATTCTTTTTTTTATTATTATGGTCCCTCCCTCTCTCCTGCATCGGAAAAATATTCTTAACTTTCCCCAAGTAACAAATTAAAAAAATTGTTAGCATACAATTTCAGAGCAGGATGTGTATCTGAGATATATACCAGTCCCCTCTATTGACAGATAGCAGGGTTAGGTTAGCTACTTAATGGAAGTACCATGATTCCTTTGACAGTGGGTTATGGCTCACCCTCATGCTTACATGCACCAGAATTTCTCTAAAGGTTCTGGGTCACTTTTATGTTGTTCTTTTTATTTTATAATATCTTTATTTAAGCACAATGATTATAAACATGCTTGTAGTTGGGTTTCAGTCAGAAAAAATACACCCCATCTTTACCTGTGCAACCTTTCTGCTACCAATGCCCCCATCTCTCTCCTCCCTCACCCCCTGCCTGTATTAGAGACAGACATTCTATTTCTCTCACTCACTACCATTGTTATGATTGTTGCTTGTGTAGTTATTTCTCTAACTGCACTCACCACTCTTTGTAGTAAACTTCATATCATGGGCTTGTCCTTCCAGCCTTCATCTCAATTATTTCTGGGTATTATTACCATACTGTCTTTTTATTTATTTTTATTTTTTGTCTTTTTTTTTCCTGAAATTTTACAGATGAGTAAAACTATTCTGTGTCTATCTCTCTCCCTATGACTCATTTCACTCTGCATAATAGTTTCCATGTCCATCATGTATAGGAAAATTTCATGACTTCATTATTCCTGACAACTGCATAGTATTCCATTGTATATATGTACCAAGTTTCTTTAGCCACTCATCTGCTGTTGGGCATCTGAGTTGTTTCCAGATTCTGGCTATTATAAATAGCAATGCAATGAATATAGCTGTGCAGGAGGAGTTTTTATTGCGGTTATGTGTTCTTAGGGTATATCCCTTGGATTGGTATAGCTGGATCATATAGAAGCTCAATTTCAATTTTTTTGAGGAATCTCCATATTGTTTGCCATAAAGACTTGACTAGATGGCATTCCTACCAGCAGTGAATGAGAGTTCTTTTTTTTGTTGCTCTTTTAATATTCATTGTGGCTTAAAAATTTAAAACTCTTTGTAACCAATAACAATAGTATCCAAGCTGTCATTAAGTTATATTGCTTATGTGGTGCTAAAAATGAGGTCTAAAAATCAGTAACTTTTCATTGAAAATTATAGAAAATATTATTATAGAGGCCAAACTACTCATGAAATAGGTCTAGCAATAGATTTAGTGAGTCCCCAAAGGAAATAGAGAAAATGCTGTAAAGTTACAAACAAATATTAATAGATACATTTTGAGATGCGATCCTTCCATCTTGCCCATAAATGTCGTTTTCCTTTTAGGATGATTGTTAGTGGTTGAGGAAAAAAGGGGTAGAATACTTTCCATTTGACTTTGGGAGAATGTGATTGCCATTCTGGTTAGAAGGAAGGAATCAAGGCATCATGAACTATCTATACTAGGCAAAGCTGAAATCATACTTCTGATAATTCACAAAGTATGATGTTTTGATAGGTGATAATAAATTTTATATGTAGCTTGAGTAATTTTAAAATAAAATCAAATGTCAGTTAGGCTGCTGTTATTTCTGAAGCAAAGAGGACTCAGTGTATTGAATATTAAGTGGTATATATCTCAGACCCTTCCAAGCAAGTTGGTACAAGTTTTGTTTTATATTTATTGCATCATCTTCATCCTTTACCTGTTATTGTATGAGCAAAAAATGAAGGCAGACATACACAGTGATGGAGAAAAGCTGGAGATTTTTTGAGGACCCTGATTATGCCATTCTTTCACCTCTCCTGCCCATCAATCTCTGTTTTTTGACGCGAGAATGGCAGGATATGGGCAATGTCTTCTGAATAGAGTTGCTATCTTACTTTCTTTGGCTGTTCTGAGATACATTCTAGCTGCCATTACTCCTATAGGCCGCATTGATGTAGAAGGCATCTCAAATTTGGTAATCTCCAACACCTAAGATTATTTAGATTGGAAGGGCATACCTGACACTGCTCAGGGCTTCTCTTGGCTCCGTACTCAGGGATCACTCCAATAGGAGATCGTGTTCTTTATCAAGGATGGAACCTGGGTGCAAGACAAGTGCCTAATATGCTATACTTTCTTTGTAGACCTTGAAACATCTAAAATTGATATTCTCATGGTTCTTGAGGCTAATGGATAATACTTCTTTGCTTCTTCCAGATTCTGGGTGCTATTAGCACTCCTTATCCTAAATTGTGTCACCCCAATCTCTGACTGTGGTCATTATGTTCACTTTTCTTCATGTGTCTCTTTCCTGTCCCCTAATTAATGATCACTTGTTCTTAAAATAGGGCTGACTGGGGTCATCATGATACTCTAATCTTAAGGCTTACAACTTTATTTTTTGAGATAAAGAAGTATCCATAGGTTCTGGGCATTACAAAAAAATTACAAATTTTTGAAAAACTAACATTCAAAAAGTGCCACAAGAATCAAGGAACTATGAGACTAAAAAGAGTTAAAATATATTTTGAGTCTATATTTAATCTTTGGTTATACATTATTAGGGTTTGAATTTTGGGTTGACTTTTAATGATAGGAAGAACAGAATTAATTTCAGGATATTTCACTGAAGGCCTCATTCTTGAGTTCATTCTAGAAGATTCTTCTCTGTCTAGGTCTCTATGGCTGATCTTCTATGGCTCTCCTCCACTGTCTGAGCCAGCCCACAGCTCACAGTTATTCGTGGACGTGGAAAGGACTCTTACGAGAAAGAAAGAAAGAAAGAAAGAAAGAAAGAAAGAAAGAAAGAAAGAAAGAAAGAAAGAAAGAAAGAAAGAAAGAAAGAAAGAAAGAAAGAAAGAAAGAGAGAGAGAGAGAGAGAGAGAAGAAAGAAAAGAAGAGAAAAAAGAAAGAAAGAAAGAAAGAAAGAAAGAAAGAAAGAAAGAAAGAAAGAAAGAAAGAAAGAAAGAAAGAAAGAAAGAAAGAAAGAAAGAAAGAAAGAAAGAAAGAAAGAAAGAAAGAAAGAAAGAAAGAAAGAAAGAAAGAAAGAAAGAAAGAAAGAAAGAAAGAAAGAAAGAAAGAAAGAAAAAGGAAGGGTGGGAGAAAAGGGACACCAAGACAAGGATGCTGATCAAGGTGTCAATTTTATTTCAAGCAAGCAGGGCTTTTATAGGGAGTGAAAAATAGTGGGTGGTTACATGAACAATGCAATCTCTAGATGTATACATAAAAATCACAATGCTCTGCCAGCATTCCTCCTGCAAGCACATACCGTAGTTATATAACAAGCCTTCCTGTGTGGTCAAATTCTTGCAGAGCAGTCTGTGTCAACTCCTGCCCATTTGGCAGGTACACATCTTGAGTTCAGATTAAGGGCAATGCTGAGACAAAATATCCGTTTGAGGCAAAATGGCTGTACTTATGCTAAGCTATATTTAAAGGATCTGGCTCCCAACAACTGTCCCCTTGGTTCTTTGGTTGGATGATCCTTAAGAAGATGATCATTAAGAACACAATGGATCAATTTCCTAGACTTCAGCTTAGGGAACGAGCAAAAACATGGAGCACATGATACAGAAAACTGAACACACCAACAATGGTGGAACAGTACCTCTAGAACCTTAAAGACTCTATCCTAGGCCCTGTCCTAGGACCTGCGCAAATACCAAGATTGCTTGCTATAGTGGTCTTATTTTCTCCATAACACAGAAGAAAGGTTTCTGACACCACAAAAACAAAAAACAACAAACAAACAAACAAACAAAAAAAAACCCTGGGATATGGCAATGAGAAGGTATGGAGACAGTGGTTGTTCCTATGACAATATGCTTCAGGAATGGAGAAACCCCTGAATCTCTTAGGCCACAGGAATTTCCTTCCTTCCCCAACACTTGCTGTGACTATACAAAAAAAAAAAAAAAAAAAAAAAAGAGGTGGGGTAACACAAACCCTGCCACTGCAGCACCTTTTCTGGTGTTGTTTTGTCTTATTTTTGTTTGTTTGTTGTTTGATATTATCTTCCTTCTCCTTTTTCTTCCACTTTTTTCTTTCTTTTCCACTTTTATGGATATTATTAGGTGATTTTTTTTTTTAGTAGTTGATTCCAAATTCTTTCTCCTCTTTTCCTTAATCTTTTAACCTCCAACAGAATAGCATAATTTGAATCATTTTAGCCTCATAAATTGAGGGTGAAAAAAATGATACCAGGACCAGTCATATGAACATGTAGTATAAATAAAAAAATGACCAGAGTGGAACACCAAACAGAATAGATACCCAACCTATAACAAGCTGTAAGGCAGCGACCATTTGCAGTAGGATTCTGGGGGGTAAAGGAGTGAGATGTGGGAGACATGCTGGGAACGAGTGGAGGGAGGATAACATTGGTGTTGGGAATGCCCTTCATTTATTGTCACTATGTATCGTAAATAATTCTATGTAAATAAACTTCAGTCACAATAAAAAAAAAGAACACAATGGATCTTTGAGTCTGTGTGTTCAAATGGGTCATACAGCACTCACACAATGATCTCTAGACCTATTCTGTTGAATTAATCTAAACTGTTATGGCATAGCAGCCTTGACGGATTCCTCTTTTACATGTCAAAAATCCACCTGGGCAGGAAGAACTTCTAGATAGGCCCTTTACCTTTACCTATTCTCCACCCATGGGAGTGGCCCTATCTGCCCAATAAATATTGCAGTCCTGGCCAGCTTTTTCTCTTGCTCCACTTGGTGGAAATGTCCTTAGACTTGTATTTCATCTCTCTCCATCTTGATTTGCATTATTTCCTGAGGTAGAACAGCTCCAGACCCACTCCCTTTTCCCCTTAGGATTATGGCATGTGGTTTTATTCACTAGTTTTCATGCAGGAGATACTAAAATTTTCTTGTTGTGTGATTCTAGTGGAGTCTCAGATGTCTTGGGCAGCCATTGTCATAGTTAGATGCATTATCTTCCAAACTGATTTATGGGTGACACCCCCCTCTCTGGGAATGCTGGAATGACTCAGGGGGTGGAGTACCCTCTGATATAATTGGGGGAACTTTCTGCTAGGTCATTTAAGAAAGGACTTATTTTCAAAGAGATGTTGAATCATTTTCTCCTGAAAAAGAGGGCAAAAGTTCAAATAAGTTTGGAAAATTTTGGATTAGAATTAGTAAACAAAGTGAAATCACTTTACTGTGACTGACTCCCAATGTTGCCCCATTTTATAAATAAGAAAATGGGAGCCTAGAAAGGATGGGAGAATTGATAAATGCCATACTTCATTCAAGTAGCATTACAGCATTTAATTAAAAAGTGCAGATAAACAATCCTAGATTTCCAAATCATTATTTTTTCCATTCTCAAATCACCTAAGTGGTGACCTGATTCTCTTTTGATTTCTTTTTAACTGCTCCCAGCTTCACATAAGTACTTGGAGCTTGTCATTCTGCTGAAGTGACTTAGTACAACCGTAATCTCTGCATCTTTCAGGCCCTATCTGTTGACCTCTCTCAACATTTATATTAAATGAAATTTTAGAAAAATAATCATGGCCTAAATTGAACATCATTTGTCAGGAAACAAAGCATATGCTGGCAGTTTCACTACTTGGTTCAGGGCCTCTTGCAGGAGGGAAAGGAAACCTTGTCTCCAGGCCTCGTCATCCCTTCTTGTCCTCAGACTCTGCCAGAGTCTTCTCCTGGCACCACTATTTCCTGTGAATTGTTCTCATTATGGGGTTAAATGGTGCTAAAATGCTTCCCCCTCTCTTTTGTTTTAAATTTCAACAGGACTAATCCCCATTCAATTGTATTTTTTAAAGTTTTTTTTTTTAATAAGTAATACCTTTACTTAAACACAGTGTTTACAAACATGATTGTAGTTGGGTTTCAGTCAATAAAAGAACAGCCCCCCTTCACCAGTGCATAACCCCGCCCCTGCTTGTATTTGAGACAGGCTTTCTACGTCCCTCACACATTGACATTGTTATGATAGTTCTCAGTGCAGTGATTTCTCTAACTGCACTCATCACTCTGTGGTGAGCTTCATATGATTAACTGGCCCTTCCGGCCCTCCTCTCTAAAATTATTTCAATAATGTCTTTTATTTTTCTTAAAACCATAAATGAGTGAGACTATTCTGTGTCTCTCTCCATATGATTTATTTCACTCAGCATAATAGATTCCATGTCCATCCAGGTATAGGAAAATTTCATGATTTCATCTCTCCTAACTATTGCAAAATATTCCATATGTATATGTACCACAGTTTCTTTAGCCATTCATCTGTTGAACCCATTTCATTTTATTGATAGATTCAACATTATTTTAATTTAAAATATACAACAGAATTTATATTAAAATTTGTTTTGTGAGATGATTGCCACATAAATTTAGTAAACATTCAGCACCACAGAAGGTAAAAATTTTCACTTGTAATGAAAACCTTTAAGAACTAAACTTTTAGCATTTTTCAAATATACATAGTAGCCATGTCATATAGTAATTATGTTTATATTATATTCCAGAACTTATTTATCTTTTAAGTGTAAGTTTGTATCTTTTATATCTTTACCTATTTCACCTAAGCCTCCTAATTTTTGCCTCTGGTAACCTCTAATCTCTGTGTCCATGAGTTGATTTTTTTAGACTTCATGTATGTCATGCATAATTAGGATCACACAGTGTTTGTCTATTTCTGTCAAATTCTTTTCACTCAACTGGACTTCAACTTTTGGTTGCCTTGATAAATGTATTTCTTATCAAGTATAGCTTTTGCCACTTGCTCAAGTTCCAGCAATCTGTAATATTTTAGACAGGTTTAGTTTTGCTTTTCCCCTTAGAAATGGACATATCTCCAGTTAAAACATCGTGTCAGAAAAGTTTCAAAAATACCACATTTAGATCCAGTGCTTCAAAGTGATTGGGATGCTATGGATTGTGGGGTGCTTCTCTGGGATCCTGGGAAAGTGTTTTAAAATGAGACTCTGAAGAGCAAAAGACCTTCAGAACACAGGTGATTCCCTCCTCTTTCTTTCCTTTTTTTTGGAGGGGGGCACCACACCCGGCGGTGCTCAGGGGTTACTCCTGGCTGTCTGGTCAGAAATAGCTCCTGGCAGGCACGGGGGACTATATGGGACACTGGGATTCGAACCAACCACCGTTGGTCCTGGATCGGCTGCTTGCAAGGCAAACACCGCTGTGCTATCTCTCCGGGCCCGATTCCCTCCTCTTTCATAGAAACTAAAGTGTGCTTGATAGGAATGATGATTTTGTGAGGAGAAAACTTCTCAGAGATTCAGAACCAGTAGATATAAAGACCTACAGTCTCAGTATAACTTGGAAGCTTGTCATAAATGCAAAAATTGGTGATTTTGGTGCCCCCTTACTGTTAGAAAAGCTTTGAATTTAGTCATAATCTGACTTCCTAATCTGAATTTAGGCAGAACTCAGAGTTGGAAAAGAAAGGTGAACTTAATCCTTTTTTATTGGCTGATCTGGCTGAGAGGAGCTTTACAAGAGCAGCAGATCCTGGTAAAAAAGAGCTCATAATTGTCAGGAGGAAGCACAATCAATAAATGGGTCAATGTCAAGGTGTGGTTGCCAAGTTAGCAAAATCTACCAGGATAAATCTAACTTGAAGTATTTACCTTTAGAATAGCAATATTTAGTTTCTTCCCCCATGGGGCAAATGTAAACGAGTCTAACAATTTTTATTAGCAGTGGGAGAGCTGGTCAGATCCTTTTTCCTCTGGGAGGGGACTAGTGCATTTATTTCTCTCACAGCTCAGTTCATGAATTAACTATTTCTCCCTGAACTGAAATTGGAAAAGCTTCCTTGAGCAAAAAAGCAATTTTGTTCCCCTCTGGGTTGTTTTCTTTTCCAAGTTCACCTTAACTTAAAGTGCAGTGCTGTCTTGCTTTGCAGAAATGCTCCAAGCTGACCTATTACTCTTGACAAAGTCATTTTGCAGATAAATCAAGTCTGAGAATCAGTGGAAAAAGAAGCATCGGAACTTGGCATTTTCTCAGCTTATCACACCAAGGTTTGGCAAGTCTTTCAAACTTTAAGTGTTTAAAATTTTCCCTAATATAATATAATTTACCCTTCTGTCTCTTCTGGGGAGGGGGAGAGTGGCAAGTGAAGGTTAATGAGATGATGCAGATGTTTAGATCTCTGGTGGAGTAAAAGAAACCTATAAATATATCAAACAAAATGACTAGTATAGACAGGATTTTAAAAAGGGAAAAGATAGATCATTAATACAGATGACAAACAGATAATAACCATGCTGCTCCTGGGCCCATTACATCTACAGTCATGGCTGTAATCTCACTTTGAGATATGTTCACATGTTCACTCTTCTGGGAAGAAGAGTGAAGTGCAGCCCCATTGCCTTCAAAACAACACCTCAAAACTTCATTTTTTGCATATTTTGGTCTTGCTTACTGCCATAATCTCAGACTTGATCTCTTCATAGCTCTCTTTTTTTCAGTTTATTTTTATGTTCTCAACACACTAGGATATCTTTTTAGGGCTCTTTATTATGACACTTTTTATACAAATTTAAGCAGTTTTTGCCCTAAACTCTTTTCTTCTCATTTTTTTCATCATTATCTGGCTAGTTTTTTTTTTTGTTGTTGTTGTTTGTTTTATCACCTGTCACATGTCTATGTATTTTAGGCCAGGCCTTCTTAGAAAGTTCTCATGGTCTTAAGAGGGCCTCTGTGGTCCTTTAAGAGTTTAATGATTCTAATAATTCCTTATTTCTTCATCTTTTCACCCCTTAAATCAGTGAATAAAATTTAATTGAACAGTGAGAATCACCTGAGAATCACTCCTAAAATAGTTTCAGAAATTTTGATCATTTCACCAAAAAATAAAATGAAGTAATTATCTTGTGAAAAGTGTATAGATTAGCACACTGACCATTGGAGCTCTTCAGAGTAAAAAACCTTTCATTTAACATCTTAATCTGGTTTATCTCTACAGCAGGTAAGCAGGGCATCAGGGACAGAAGCAAATGAGTAGGAGGTCTAAGCAGACCTCATAAATATCCTTGCTTCCTCAGTTGCTCTTGCCAGCTAAGAGCTAAAGCTCTGAGAGGTCATCTTACTGGATCAACTTATTGATATATGCATATAAATGAGTGTGCAAATAAGAGTGTGTGATGAACATGTAATGACCAATCTGATTTTTACATGCTCATAATGGACATGTCAGATGGTCTTACCATTATGCAGATAATGTCTGAAGAATAACCCATCAGCACACATATGCAAATTAGGATATGTAAAATATAAAATATCTCCCAATGATCCCATAGTAAAATCAATTTAAATATTATTCTATTAGGTTGTAAACTCCTGAGAGTGAAAGTAGTCAATTAGTCACAACAAATTGTTTAACTATAATACTTATTAAGTAATTGACAAGTCAGAGATTTTGTTGGTGAAAGAATGAATGAGGATTCAGTGCCTCAGTCTCAAAGATTCTGAAATTCTGTTGCCAGATTGGTAGGTACTTTAAAATCTTTGAGATTTACTTTGGCAGAATCTATTTTTAGTTTTAGGAAATGCCACCAAATTAACCTTGCATTTTCATTATCTCTCCTCCCCTGCTGCCAGCCATTAGCTCACTCTTTTCCCAGTAAGAAAGTCTACTCAGAAAGCCAAATTCAGATTACATAAGGGACAGGAAGAAAGCTGAACGTCTCAAATTATGTGTTTTATTTAACTGTTTAAATTGATAGATATCAGCTTCCTATTATAAAGATTCAACATACTGGAAGTTTTTGACATTTGATACAATTTATCTGAAGGAATTTTGATTACAGAAAGCAGAATTACACTATAATTACTGCAATTCACATAACAGTTCTGAAAACAAATATTCACAGGGTCTTTGTGATGACATAACTTCTGAAATAAAAATGAAAGGGGCAGTGGTAGTTGCTGCTCCTACTAGCAGCATGTGCTAGGGAATCCCCAACAATGGTGATAGTCACATAGGATGGCATCTCCGGGAAACCATAAAAGCAAGTCACATTCAGTAGGTCTTTCTGATAAATGGTGAATAATCTAATAACTGTTCACCTTACCCACATTTTCTCAAAAGCCTTATACAATTTTGGGCACATGATAATATCATTTATCAAGAGAAATATTTTTAGGATATTTCTTTGTATGGGTGCATTGAGTTTCAACTTGGGTCATCTAAATATAACAAGATTTATTGAATGAATTGGGTGGTTCAAAAAACAGAACTCAAAAGCAGAGCCTTGAGGATAAGTCACTCCCACTGGAGTGACTTTCGAATCTCAGAAACTTCCAGTTCCCAGGGTGTCACTTATCTCAGGTCTACAAGTATATTGGCTTCATTCTTTCCTCCTGAAAGTGATCTGGGGGCATGCAGTGAACACAGTGTTAGCCAATGACTGCACTCATTTTTATAACACTACTGCCAGAGAGAAAATGACAACTAAGTTTAAGTTATAAAAATGCATAAAAAGAAAATCGTTACTCAGGACAAAGAAGTTGCAAGCCTGGACCAGTTATTCTGGGAGAACATAGGGATTCAGCTATAGAAGGAGGATTGCTGGGGAAAAGACAACAGTTTTTCCTTCTCAAAGAAGAAAGAGAGCCTTCTTACAAAGTCAATGACACTTGCTGATCCATAATAGTCATAGGAGACTCCTGGAGCTTTCATTTAATTAAGGAATAATAATAATAATAACTAAGGACTCCAAGGTGGTCTGGTTGAAAATAAGAAGCTTTTTTAAAGGTATATTACATTCCAAACCAAGGCAGTCTGTGAACCTTTCTCTCACAGAGAAGGATTGGACATTGCTTTTGGCAGTAACTATCTTGAAGGAGTTGGAATAGTACAAGAAATGGCAAGGAGAATACATTTATACTGAGTGCTTTCACATTTTCTATAAAAATTAGAGCTGGTAGCAATGACACAAGACACAGAGTCTCATAAATTTCTGCTAATCAGAAGTGAAACCAATTTGATTTTATGGGAACAATGCACAAAAATAGACTTTCCAGAAAAGATAGATCCAGAAGAGGTGATAAAACTATACATGAGAAAATAAAAGTCACACATAGGAGTCTGAAATAAGTAAAAAAGAGCTAGAGATATCAGCAGGAAGAAAGAATTAAGAATTCCATGAAAGGGGGCCCGGAGAGATAGCACAGTGGCGTTTGCCTTGCAAGCAGCCAATCCAGGACCAAAGGTGGTTGGTTCGAATCCCCGTGTCCCATATGGTCCCTTGTGCCTGCCAGGAGCTATTTCTGAGCAGACAGCCAGGGGTAACCCCTGAGTACTGCCTGGTGTGGCCCAAACACAAAAAAAAAAAAAAAAAAGAAAAGAAAAAAAAGAAAAAAAAAAAGGATTCCATGAAGGAAGCCAGAGCAGTGTTGGGTCTCAGTGTTGGGTGCTTGCCTTGCATGTAGCTGACCAGGATTTAATCCCTTGCATTCTTATAGTTCCCTGAGTCCACCAGGAGTGATTTCTGAATAGAGAGCCAGCAGTAACTCTTGAGCACCACCAAGTGTGGTAAAAAAAAAAAAAAATAAAAGGAATAAAAGAATTCCAATGAACACACAGTATAGAGAAACTATAGCAAACAGAGTGGCAGTGGGGTCCCCTTTGTGATTAAAATGTGCCATTTGGCACCATGTTAGCTTCCCCAAAAATATTCTTGCCATAGAAATTTGCTCCATGACTGCACTTTTTTCTTTGTCAATATGCCATATTTTAACTCAAACACTTCCAGGTTGCAAAGAACAGAATGGGAAAGCAATATAGAACCCAATACACTTTGTGAGTGAAGACTGTACCTCTCAAGACCAAATTGGAGAGCTATATAGCCTCTCTAATAAGAATATTAGAGAGGAAATGTTGAGAATGTACAAGGAACTAAAAAAAGGTCACAACAACAACATAAAATTGACATCCAATTGAAGAGGATAGGAAATCAAGAATAAGAAATCTTCAAACAAAATTACATAACTGAAAAACTTGGTAGGTGAAATAAAAAAATACCTCACTGGAAGCTTCACCAGCAGAGTGCCAGCTCTGAGGACAGAATCCGTGAGCTCAAATATTAGGTAAACAACACTTTTAGACAACAGAAGAAGATTGAAAACAAAAGAACAGCTGACAAAAGAACTTTGGGATGAATTCAAGAGGAAAAATGTAACCATCATTGACATCCCAGAGGGCAAGGAAAATAAACCTATGAAGAAGCAGCCTTGTCATTTCTGACAAGTTTCCAGAACTAGAGAGTGCATGCACCCACATACCGGAGGCCAAAAGGTACCAGCAAATAGAGACCCAAACAAAAACACTTCAAGACACATCCCAATCAAAATGGTGAAAACCATAGATATAGATTGAATATTGAAAGCAGAAATATAAAAGAAGAAAATCACATACAAAGGGGTATCCTTAAGATTCATATAAGATTTATCAAAAAAGCCCCCGAGGCCACCCAGGCTCAAAGGTAGTGGTTGGCTATAGTGAAAACATCAATGAAATAAGGGCCTCAACAAGATTACTCAGAAAGAATCTCATTGATATGAAAAGAAATGATAAACAGCTTTATGAATATATAAACTCAAAAGCAATTTTAAAAGAACTGATGGATTTTTTATGACAAAACATACCCCACAAACATAATAAACTATAGCAGAATGATAGCACAAGATTCCATGGCAAAAATCTCTCTCAATGTCATTGGTCTAAATCAGGGTCTCAAACTCAATTTACCTGGGGGCCACAGGAGGCAAAGTTGGGGTGAGGCTGGGCTGCATAAGGGATTTCACACAAAAAGTCCTCAAATGTCATTACTAGCAGTTTTAATTATTTCTTCTGAACATGAATAGAACATTGAGTGAAGATCATGAACAGTTCTTCTGAACATGGCATATTTTGCCTATTCCTTGCTGCCAGAGACTTGACAGCGCTTCTTCTCACAAATCTGAACCACATTTGGCTTTAGAGAGGAAGCAGTTGAGACCCTCAGTATGGCTTGAAGATGATCATCATTAAGTCTAGACCTGTACTTTGACTTATTGAAGTTCAACGTGGAGAATAACTTTTCACACAAATATGTGCTCCCAAAAAGGCACATGGTGCACTTGAACATTAGGGTTAGCTCAGGGAAGCTGGGGGGGGGGCAATTCTCTCATAAATTGCCCATGCATGTCTGCTTTTCCACAAATCTCCATGAACTTGGCTTTGAGATCAGAGTTCCATTGCAGGTCAATGAGCTCCATTTGAAGCACAGGAGGGGCATCTTGCACATCAAAGAAAAAGGGGTGCACAAAAATTTGGAAAGTGGCTCTGTGCTTTTTGAAGCCTGCAAATCTGTGATCAAATTCCTTCTCTAGCTTAAAAATAGCATCAACATATTTCTCACCACTGAATGGTATGCCTGCATCCACAAGTTCCTTGCATGCTGGGAAATGGCAAAGGTTTGTCTGAGAGAGCTGGGATTTCCATAACACAAGTTTTGTGGAGAATGTTCTCATGTTGTCATAGGCAGCACTGATAAGCTGCCTGGGCCTTGTAACATCTTGTTTAGTACATTCAACTTATGTGTGATGTCAACAAGAAAAACTAAGTCCATGAGCCATTTGTGATCACTCAACTCAGAAACAGCATTCCCATCCTTCTCCATGAAGGCTTTCACCACTTCTTTCAAGTCAAAAAATCTTTTCAGGACATTTCTCCTGCTGAGCCAAAGTACCTCGGTGAAATAGAGCACATCTCCATATTCTGACTCTATTTCCTCTAAAAAAGCATGGAACCTCCTGGATCTGATTTGGTTGATGCATTTCACAACAACAGACATCACATTGTCACACGGCAGGCATTTACTGCAAAGGGCCTGCTGATGCATAATGCAGTGAAGAGTAATGACCTTCTCTACACCCTCCTCTTCAAGTTTTTTTTGAACAAGTGCCACTAGTCCATTTTTCCTCCCTGTCATCAATGGCACTGCATCGGTTATTATTCCAACAAACCTCTTCCATGGCAAACCTGCATTCTCAATGGCATCACACAGATGCCAAAATATCTCATTAGCAGTGGTCTGGCCATGCATTAAAATTATTGTGAGTAGCTCATCTGTCAATTCAAAATTGCAATCAACACCACGGACATAAATTGTGAGCTGCACAGTGTCTGTTATATCTGTGCCCTCGTCAAGAGCAACCAAGTATGCATCAAAATATTTGACTTTCTCACACAGTTGATGATAAATGTCACTTGACATACCAGAAATGCGCTCTGCCACAGTGTTTGCAGAAAGGCTGATTTTGCTAAACTGACCTTTCTTTTCCGGACAGATAACACTTGCAGCCTGTAACATGCTTTTTTTTTTTTAACAAACTCTTCTGTGAATGTTTTCCCTGCCTTAGCAATCATCTCACTAACCGTGTATCTAGCTTCGACTAATGCAACATTCTCTTTGGTTGCTTTCTTGCAGAAATCTTGTTGCCTCACTAAACATGCTTTAAGACTTGCAACCCGCTAGGCTCTCTTATTTCCTTGATATTTTGCACATTCCTCAGCATGTTTAGGGGAATAATGGCATTTCAAATTGTATTCCTTGTGCACTGCAACTTTCTCTGAGCAAATAAGACATGTGGGGATGCCCCTGTGCTCAACAAAGAAATACTGCGTCTCCCAGTTTTCCTGAAATTGTCTGTGCTCGTCATCAATCTTTCTCTTCACTGCAGGCTTTGATGAAGTCATGATGAAAGTATGACAAAATCTAATTTTGTGGGCCCGGAGAGATAGCACAGCAGCGTTTGCCTTGCAAGCAGCCGATCCTGGACCAAAGGTAGTTGGTTCCAATCCTGGTGTCCCATATAGTCCCCCGTGCCTGCCAGGAGCTATTTCTGAGCAGACAGCCAGGAGTAACCCCTGAGCACTGCCGGGTGTGACCCAAAAATCAAAAACCAAAAAAAAAAATCTAATTCTGTAATAAACTTCTCTCCCTTCTCTCCTTTAGGCCTCTGATAATGCAAGGGACAGCGGGCAGGAGCAGTGGAAATGACCTCTGCACTAGGTGCAAAATACTCGCGATTATTCGCTTACCGAATATTCTCAATAAAAAATGCGCATTAGTAAGAAAAAATTGCATAAAACCACATTAAACATTTGCATACCCCGAACGGAACTGCTTGGGGTATGTGAATGTTTAATGCAATTTTTTCTTGCTAATGCAATTTTTAATTAAATATAATTTTAATTTTAATCATAGTGGCTTACATATCATTGACAATAATATTTTAGGTACATATTAACATAAAATCAGGGGAATTCCCATCACCGAATTGTCCTCCCTCCACATCTGTTCCCGTCCTTCTTCCCATAATCTCTTCCCTTGCCCCTGGGGCTGCTAGAATAAGTAGTCCCCTCTGTGCCTAGCTTACTACTTAGTGGTCTTACACCTATTTGGCCTTGGTACCTCCCTTATACCCCCACCCCAATTGGGAGGCTGGACTAGATAGTTCAAGTTATGCAGTTTTGTTTGAAAAAGAGAAAAGTAATAACCTGGAGAAAAAAAAGAAAGAAGAATCAGATACTCTGGAAATGGGCGAAGTCCTTCTAGAGGCTTTCATCCTTGGTTTGAGAGATGAAGGGGAAAAAGAAGGTAAAACACCACAACAGTACATAAATAACTGTCGAATAAAATATCCAGTGAGCATTCCAAAAACAAACAAACAAAACAAAAGGGTAAGCACCATATAAAAGCCATGGTATTGAGATAAAAAAAATGTGGCAGAGCACATAAGAAGAAAATAAATAAATAAATAAATAAATATAAATGGAGACATCCACTTTAATAGCCAAACCAAAACAATGCAATCAACAAAAATAGATAAGTAAATAATAATAAAAAATTGTTTTGTGCTTTTTTTCCCCTCCAGCGGATGCACAGTAAATATTGGGGTCATTCGAAAAGGAATTTCCTTTGCCTAAGTCTGGGTTTCTCCACCCTTGAAGTATATTGTCATGGGGTTAACTAAGACTCCTTTCAGGTTCATTTACTCTCCCCGTGGTGCTTTTGTGGTGTATGGAAGACTTCTGCTCTGTCCTGGGTGATAACATCAGACCTCTGTATCTAGAGGTCTCGCTATCTGCACGAGTCAAGGAGTTGAACTTATGATAATGTCTTTCTTTGTGGGTCTAGAAGTTCTGTTCCCTCAGTGTCATTTTAATCCATCTTCTGTGGTTGGCGGTCCTGGTCTTTGCGCTGATCCTAAGATGGGCCTGGGATAGAGTCTTCCGTTATGATTCAAGAGGTCCCCTTCCATTGCAATAGTCTCAGACAGACCTCTGGAACTTGGGATCATAGTTGTTATGCAGGTCGTAGCTCACACCCTAGACTAGGGCTTTTTTATTGGTCCCAGGATACATACAGTCTGGCCATGGTTCTGTCAACCAGTCATCTGTAAATCGTGATCTTGGCAGTTGGACAGACCAAAGGGTGACAAGTCTTCTGATTTTGTCTTATTGTTAGCTGGTGAGGTAGGATAACTTGCTCTTAGGTCAAGTTGTTCCCATTTTCCTCGTTGTCAGGGTATCATATTAGGGCTGGCACTTGTTGGTGTCCGAGCACTGTTAAGGATGTCCTGGTTGGGATTTGCTTCTTGTGGCTGTTGTGAAGAAGTGTGTCGTTTCTATGTCTGTGGTCCAGGGTCCAAGGCTGGACGGTTGGTGTCTAATCACTTGGGATCTAAGTTGGGTCCACATGGCATATTTTCAAGGTGGGAGATACCCCTGTATTGTAAACAAGTATGAGTTCTTATCCCTAATAAATAAGAGCTTGTTTTTATACGTAAAATTTCCCCTTTTTTTAGTGTGCCTTTGCAGAAAGAAATGGTGCTACATTATATTGCTGGTGCATTTGAGGGTGGAGAGAGAAGAAAACAAAATCATGTCACACACCCAAAAAAGATAAAAATAGAAATAAAAAATATGTGCTTAAAAAAGATTTTTAAGACATGAAGTAAAAAATTAATTAAAAGAACAAGGTGATGCAAGAAAGTATCTTGCATTTGGGGAAAAGCAGGTAAACAGGTAGTGTAATACAGGCCTTATACTAATGATGGTATTATAGGTTTCCCCCATTGTCTTTTGAGATTTTCTTGTGGTGTGTGGGTTCCCGGGCACCTTTTCATCTCCCAATCAGAGCTTCTTGAGATTGGCAAAAGATTTGCAGTAGGGAGGACTTGGGAAGAATTCATGCATTGGGGGATACTTGTAGAGCTAAGTCTGGTTTTAAGTAACAGTCCACGTTAGGAAGGGTTGGTAAGGAGGACCACACAGCATGAGTCAGCAGGGGAGTTGGTTGCCTTTTCTTTTTGGTGTGAAGTATGGGTTTGACTGGTTGTCCCTTCACTTGGGTGCTGGGTACTGGTTCCCTGGGGAAAGAGGTCATTCTTGATGCCTAATGAAATAGGAACTGAGGGTGAAGAGTTTAAATGTAAGTAATCTGGATAATTTGCAGGGTGAAGGGATATTCAAATTTTCAAAGGGGTGAAATGGGAAAGTATATGGAAGGGGCAGAAAAGAAAAGAGAAAATAAATCAAGAAAAGGAGATAAAAAATAAAAAGAAAATAAACAGTAGTGAGAAGAGTAGAGAAAAGAGCGAGGGAATGTTAGTTTGTTTGAATGTGTTCGATGAGTAGTGCCTATAGTATAAGTCTATAGGTCACAGTTGCTGCTTCGGTGGTTTGGGTGGTCACGTGCTTCAAGTCCTAAATGAAGGTATTACCTAGGGATAAAGGGAATGTTAAAGAGTTTTATTGGGACATTCTCGTAGTGCAAGCTGGGTATGCTATCTTGTGTGATTGAGCCCTGAGATGCAATCTTAGTTTGTCCACCCTTTGTATTCAAGAATGCCTGTAGACAGAAAAGCTGAGAGGTTATTTTAAGTATAGAAAGATTAAGGCATTAAAACATATTTTTATGACATGCTTCCATTGGAGTCAGTGGTTTCCGATGGTAACCTTTACCTGTGATCCTGTATCAGATCCCTAAAGGCTTATTATGGACTTTTGCAGTAGAAGGCTGATTACTTACCTGGTCTTTCTATGCTGCTGTTTCTGCTGCTGCTGGTTTTTTTTTTTTTTTTTTTTTTTTTTTTTTTTGTGGTATAGTGTGTACTCAAGAGTTTGTGTTGTGGACTTTGAAAAATTGTGACTGCTCCCTGTGTTAGCCTGTCTACTATCCTGTTGCGTGTACCTCTTGGGAGTGGGCCGAAAATAGGCTCCAGAAAATTTGCTCTCCCAGAGGACAATTCTAGGGCGGGAACGCCAAGGAACTGCTCCATAACGTGAAAACCGGCTATAAGAAGTACTTTGCAGAAGCCAGGTCCCCTGTTTGTGACGTCAGGCTGGGAAAATCCATGAAACTACACCTGCCCAGTGGGACCCGACTGTGAAAAATTGTGAGTGCTGCCTGTGTGTGTCTGTCTACTATCCTGTTGCATGAACTTCTTGGGAGTGGGGCCAAAAAGAGGCTCCAGAAGAGTACTTAGCTCTGCTTCGCTACACAGCCATGTGCTCTTTCTAAGAAAAGAACACCATCGCAACAATAAGGAAAAATCACACTAAGAAATTTGCTGGATCACTGAAGCCCAGCATTTCTCTCCGGAGAGTCTTCTCTGCTGCTGTGTGAGGCTTCATCCACGGAGGACTCCCTTCACTTGGAGGCAAGTCAACCCATCCATAAAGGGCGGAGACAGAGGAGTGTGGCTGCCTGCATCGTTTAGCCAATGAATACCACCACAACACGTAGAAAAATCCACAATACAAGTGTGACAATGGGGAAACAACACAGGCCAGCATCAGACATAGAGAAGGAAGATGACAATTCTGATGACCAGATAATAACCAACCAACTAAACAAACTCTCAGATAAGAACTTTAGACTAGCAATATGGAAGATGCTCAATGAACTCAAAGAAGAACCAAGAAAATATAAAGACAGAAATCACAAAACTCCAAACTCAAATAACATGTCACCTAACAGGCCTGAAAAACTCAGTAAATGAAGTAAATGACAAAATGGATAAGCTGTGGGACAGGGTATCAGAAGCTGAGAATAGACGTGGTGCTGTGGAAGATGAGATACATAACAATTTCATACAGCAGGAGAGATTGGGGAAAAAACTTAAAGCAAATAAACAGACAATGGAAAAATTAGTCAAAGAATGGGAACAGATGAAAATAGAAGTCTATGATAAGCTCAACAGGAAAAACTTAAGAATCACTGGAGTCCCAGAGACCCAGGAAGAAAATTTCCAGGAAGAATCAATGGTCAAGAACATCATTAAAGAGAACCTTCCAGAGCTAAAGAATATATGTGATCAAATCCTGCATGCTCGAAGAGTACCAACCAAAAGAGACCCCAGAAAAACTACCCAACACATCCTAGTCACAATGACGAATCCCACAGATAGAGACAGAATTCTGAAAACACCAAGATCAAAAGGGGAAATTACGTTTAAGTGAGCATCCTTGAGATTTACAGCAGACCTGTCACCAGAAACACTCAAGGCCAGAAAGCAGTGGTGGGATATAGTGATAAGACTGAATGAAATGAATGCTTCACCTAGAATACTGTACCCAGCAAAACTCACTTTCTGGTTTGATGGAAGAATACATGGTTTCACAGACAAAAAATAGCTCAGAAACTTTACAGACTCAAAACCAGTCTTAAGAGAAAAACTGAAAGACCTAATATAAGACAAGACTAAACAACAGACACACCAAATTTCGATATAAAGATGGCATTAAATCCCAGGACAATTTTTTTCTCTCAACTTCAATGGACTAAATGCACCAGTTAAGAGACAGAGTGGCTAAATGGATCAAAAAACGCAATCCAACCTTCTGCTCCCTACAAGAAACGCACCTGAATAGTCAGAACAAACATAGACTCAAAATAAAAGGCTGGAGAAAAATTATCCAAGCAAACAACACCTATATAAAAGCTGAGTGGCCATACTAATATCAGATAATGCAAACTTTACACTCAGGAAGATTGTAAGGGACAAAGATGAACATTTTATATTAATCAAGGGGTATGTAGAGCAGGAAGAAATAACTCTCCTAAACATATATGCACCGAATGAGTGGCCAGCAAAATATTTAATACAACTGTTGACAAAACTGAAAAATAATATCAATAACAACACAATAATTGTGGAGGACCTCAACATGGCTTTGGCAACACTGAATAAATCAACCAGACTGAAACCCAACAAGAATATACTAGACCTGAAAAGAGAAATGGAAGAAAGAGGCCTAGTGGATATATATAGGACACTCCATCCCCAGAAACCTGGATACACATTCTTCTCCAATGTACATGGGACATTCTTCAGGATAGACTACATGCTGGCACATAAAACATACCTCCATAAGATCAAGAGGATAGAAATTTTGCAGACTACCTTCGCTGACCACAAGGCGCTGAAATTATTTGTGAACTCCAAAGGGACTCAGAAGAAACACTTTAACACCTGGAAGTTAAACAGCCTCATACTCAATAACCAGTGGGTCCAAGATGAAATCAAGGAGGAAATCAAAAGGTTCCTGGAAACAAATGACAATAAAGACACAAACTATCAGAACTTATGGGACACAGCAAAAGCAGTAATGAGATGAGAATTTATAGCTTTGCAAGCACACATCAGGAAGGAAGAAGGAGCTTACATGAGTAGCTTAATGACACAGCTAATAGAACTAGAAAGTGCTCAACAAAAGGACCCAAACATAGAGAGACAGAAGGAAATAACAAAGCTGAGAGCAGAAATCAATGAAGTGGAAACCCAAAAAAAACAATTCGAAAGATCAACGAAAGCAGAAATTGGTTCTTTGAAAAAATAAACAAGATTGATTGACCACTGGCAAAATTAAGAAGGAGAGAGAGAAACTTGATAACTGGTATTAGGAATGAAAAAGGAGAGATCATTACTGATATGACAGAGATTCAAAGGGTAATCAGAAATTACTTTGAGAAACTCTACACCATAAGAATGAGAACCTGGAAGAAATGAATAAATTTCTTAGACTCTTATAATTTTCCACGGTTGAAGGAAGAGGATGTAGCATATCTAAATACCCCCATCACTATTGATGAAATTAAAACGGTAATCAAATGTCTGCCCAAAAACAAAAGCCCAGGCCCAGATGGATTCACTAATGAATTCTTTCAAACTTTCCAAGAGGAACTACTGCCAATCCTGGCAAGACTCTTTCATGAAATTGAACAAACGGAAACACTTCCAAATAGCTTTTATGAAGCCAACATCACCTTGATACCTAAACCAGACAGAGATGCTACGAAAAAAGAAAATGACAGACCAATATCGCTGATGAATGCAGATGCAAAGATCCTCAACAAAATCCTGGCAAATAGGATTCAATGCCTCATTAAGAAGATCATCCACTATGATCAAGTAGGTTTCATCCCAGGAATGCAAGGATGGTTTAACATCCGTAAATCTATCAATCTAATACATAACATCAACAACAAAAATAATAAAAACCACATGATCATATCAATTGATGCAGAGAAAGCATTTGATAAGGTCCAACACCCATTCTTGATCAAAACTCTCAGCAAGATGGGAATGGAAGGAACCTTTGTCAATATAGTTAAGGCCATCTACCACAAGCCAGTGGCAAATATTATCCTAAATGGAGAAAAACTAAAAGCCTTCCCTCTAAATTCTGGCACAAGACAAGGCTGTCCTCTCTCACCACTCCTATTCAACATAGCAATGGAAGTACTCGCTATAGCAATTACGCAAGAAAGAGATATCAAGTGAATCTAGATAGGAAAGGAAGAAGTCAAGCTCTCACTGTTTGCAGATGACATGATACTCTACTTAGAAAACCGTAAAGACTCTACCAAAAAGCTTCTAGAAACAATAGACTCATATAGCAAGGTGGCAGGCTACAAAATTAACACACAAAAATCAATGGCCTTTCTATACACCAGTAGTAATAAAAAATAAATGGACATTAAGAAAACACCCCATTCACAATAGTGTCACACAAACTCAAATATCTTGGAATCAACTTGACTAAAAATGTGAAGGACCTATACGAAGAAAACTATAAAACTCTGCTCCAAGAAATAAGAGAGGACATGCGGAAATGGAAACAAATACCCTGCTCATGGATTGGCATGATTAACATCATCAAAATGGCAATAATCCCCAAGGCATTATACAGATTTAATGCCATCCCTCTAAAGTTACACATGACATTCTTCAAAGAAGTGGATCAGATACTTTTGAAATTACTTTGGAACAATAAACAGCCTAGAATAGCTAAAGCAATCATTGGTAAAAAGAATATGGGAGGAATTACTTTCCCCAACTTTAAACTTTACTACAAAGCAATAGTTATCAAAACAGCATGGAATTGGAATAAGGACAGGACTTCAGATCAGTGGAATAGGCTTGAATACTCAGAAAATGTTCCGCAAACATAAAATCACCTAATTTTTGATAAAGAAGCAGGAAATCCTAAATGGAGCAAAGAAAGCGTCTTCAACAAGTGGTGTTGGCACAACTGGCTAGCCACTTGCAAAAAATTGAACTTAGACCCCCAGCTAACATCATGTACAAAGGTAAAATCCAAATGAATTAAAGACCTCGATATCAGACCCAAAACCATAAGATATATAGAACAACACATAGGCAAAACACTCCAGGACATTGAGTCTACAGGCATCTTCAAGGAGGAAACTGCACTCTCCAAGCAAGTGAAAGCAGAGATTAACAGATGGGAATATATTAAGCTGAGAAGCTTCTGCAGCTCAAAGGAAATATTGCCCAGGACACAAGAGCCACCCACTGAGTGGGAGACACTATTCACCCAATACCCATCAGATAAGGGGTTAATCTCTAAAATATACAAGTTACTGACAGAACTTTACAAGAAAAAACATCTAATCCCATCAAAATATGGGGAGAAGAAATGAACAGACAGTTTGACAAAGAAGAAATACAAATGGCCAAAAGACACATGAAAAAATGCTCCACATCACTAATCATTAGGGAGATGCAAATCAAAAGAACGATGAGATACCACCTCACACCACAGAGAATTGCACACGTCACAAAGAATGAGAATAAACAGTGTTGGCGGGGATGTGGAGAGAAAGAACTTCCAGCTCTTTTTTCTTTTGTATCTGAAAATTATTATTGCAAGAATGTCTTTCATTTTTCTAAAACCCATAGATGAGTGAGTACATTCTGCATTTTAGAAAGGAACTCTTATCCACTGCTGGTGGAGTTTAGCCTTTATGGAAAGCAATATGGAGATTCCTCCAAAAACTGGAAATCGAACTCCCATACGATCCAGCTATACCACTCCTAGGAATATACCCTAGGAACACAAAAATACAATACAAAAATCCCTTCCTTACACCTATATTCATTGCAGCACTATTTAGCATAGCAAGACTCTGGAAACAACCAAGATGCACTTCAACAAATGAATGACTAAAGAAACTGTGGTACATATACACAATGGAATATTATGCAGCTGTCAGGAGAGATGAAGTCATGAAATTTTCCTATACATGAATGTACACGGAATCTATTATGCTGAGTGAAATAAGTCAGAGAGAGCTAAAAACTCATCTATGTGTTTTAAGAAAAATGAAAGACATTCTTGCTATAATAATTTTTAGACACAATAATGAAAAAAGCTGGAAGTTACAGCTCACCTCAGGAAGGTCACCACAAATAGTGATGAGTTTAGTTAGAGAAATAACTACATTTTGAACTGTCCTAATAATGAGAATGTATGAGGGAAATGGAAAGCCTATTTAGAGTACAAGCGGGGTTCCGGTGGGGAGGAGGGAGATTTGTGACATTGGAAATGGGAATGTTGCACTGGTGATTGGTGGTCTTCTTTACATGACTAAAACCCAAACACAATCATGTATGTAATCAAGGTGTTTATATATATATATGTATATATATATAAAGAGTTTGTGTATATATATGTATATATATGTATATATATATATATATATATATATATATATATATATATATATATATATATAAAGAGTTTGTGTTGTTCTTCTTTTATATGTTTTGGGCACTGCTCTCTGGTATATATTGACTGTTACAGTGTTTGGGGTTTCTACCCTTTTAAACCCTGTTATTTGATTGTTGAGTATTAGTTGTCTATAAGGTGTATGTTCTAGGTGCTTCAGAATAGTGCTATCATTCTGTGTTTATCTTTCATCTTCTGGCTTACTTCATTTAACATAATATGTTCTAGGTCCATCCTTGTTGCTGTAAAATCTGTGATTGTATCATTTCTGACTGCCATGTACTATTCCATTATGTATAGATGCCACATCTTAATGATCCATTTATCTGTTGTTGGACATCGAGGTTGGTTTCAAGACTTGGCTATTATACTGAGTGCTTCGATATACTGTGGGTTGCATACATATTTTGGAATGAATGTTCTTCCAACTTGGGGGTAGATACCTAGGAGAGCAATTGCTGGGTCAAATGGTAGCTCAATTCTGTGTTCCAGACCGTTCTCCATAGGTGTTGGACTAGGGGGCATTCCCTCCAGCAGTGGGTGAGAGTGCCTTTCATGCCTCATCCCCGCCAACATAGATTGTTTTTATTATTTCTGATGTGAGCCATCCTCACTGTGGAAGGTGGTACCTCATTGTTGCCTTTATTTAGATTTCCCTAATGATGAGTGAAGGTGAGCATGTTTTTATGTGTTCGTTGGCCATCCTTCTGTCTTCCTCAGAGAAGTGTCTATTCATTTCATCTTCCCATTTTTTATGGCTTTATTTGGTTCGGGGGGGGGGTTCAGCTTTCTGAGTGTTTTGTATATTCTGGATATCAACCCTTTATCTGATATGATGGGTGAAAAGATTTTTTTCCCAGTCAGTTAACTGTTTTCTTGTGTTCAGTAGGGTTTCTTTTGCCATGCAGAAGCTTTTTAGTTTGATGTAGTCCCATTTGTTTATGTTTGACGCTAAAGTTTTTGCCATTGGTGCTCCATCCTTGAAGACCTTTTTGATATGTAGGTCTTTGAGTGTTCTACATATTTTCTTCTCTATAAACTTTATAGATTTGGGTCTAATTTCGAGATCTTTGATCCATTTTGAGTTGATTTTTGTATAAAGAGTGAGGTACGGGTCAATTTTGAGTTTCTTGCATGTGGTTTTTCAGTTGTACCAACACCATTTGTTGAAAAGACTTTCTTTGTCCGATTTCAAGTTCTTGGCTCTTTTGTTAAATATCATTTGACTGTATATCTGGGGGCTTATGTCCGGATATTCTGTTCTTAACACACTGGTCTGAGGCTCTGTCTTTGTACCAGTACCATGCTGTTTTGATCACTATGGCTTGATAGTATAGCTTCAGGTTAGGTAAGGAGTTGCCACCCAGCTTTCTGTTTCTTAGTATATGTTTGACTATCCTGGGTCTTCTGTGGTTCCAGATAAATTTTATGATTGATTGTTCTAAGTCTTTAAAGAATGATGTCTGAATTTGGATGGGGATTGCATTAAATCTATATAGGAGTTTGGATAGGATGGTCATTTTGACTATTGATTTTACCTACCCATGAGCATCAGATGTTCTTCCATTTCCCAAGATCCTCTTCAATTTCTTTCTGAAGTGTTTTGAAGTTTGCCAGGTATAAGTCCTTCACTTCCCTGGTAAGGTTGATTCCTAGTACTTGTTGTTTTTTGATACTATTTTAAATGGAGTTGTATTCTTAATCTTTCTCTCTTCTACTTTGTTCTTTGTATAAATGATACTGTCTTTGTGTATTGACTTTGTAACCAGCCACTTTGCTGTATTGGTTTATTGTTTCTAGAAGTTTTACTGTGGACTCTTTAGGGTTTTCCATGTATATCATCATGTTATCTGCAAAAAGAGATAGAGATAGTTTTTGCAGATGACATGATGACATACATGGAAAACCCTAAAGAGTCCTAGGAGTATACCCTAGGAACAAAAAAATACAATACAAAAATCCCTTCGTTACACCTATATTCATTGCAGCACTATTTACCATAGCAAGACTCTGGAAACAACCAAGATGCACTTCAACAGAAATTGGTACATATACACAATGGAATATTATGCAGCTGTCAGGAGAAATGAAGTCATGAAATTTTCCTATACATGGATGTACACGAAATTTATTATGCTGAGTGAAATAAGTCGAGAGAGCGTAAAATTCAGAATGGTCTTATTAATCTATGGGTTTTAAGAAAAATGAAAGACATTCTTGCAATAATAATTTTCAGACACAAAAGAAAAAAGAGCTGGAAGTTCCAGCTCACTTCAGGAAGCTCACCACAAGAGTGGTGAGTTTAGTTAGAGAAATAACTACATTTTGAACTGTCGTAATAATGAGAATGTATGAGGGAAATGGAAAGTCTGTCTAGAGTACAGGCGGGGGTTGGGTGGGAAGGATGGAGATTTGGGACATTGGTGATGGGAATGTTGCACTGGTGATGGGTGGTGTTCTTTACATGACTGAAACCCAAACACAATTATGTATGTAATCAAGGTGTTTAAATAAAATATAAAAAAGTGATAGTTTTAATTCCTCTTTTCCTATTTGAATTCCTTTAATTTCCTTCTCTTGTCTAATTGCTATTGCTAGGACTTCTAAGTATGTTGAATAAGAGTGGAGAGAGTGGACATCTTTGCCTAGTTCCTGACCTTAGTGGGAATGCTTTCAGTATTTCACCACTAAGGATAATATTAGCTGTGGGCTTTTCATAGATAGCTGTAACTATCTTGAGAAAGGTTCCTTCCAGACCTATTTTGCTTAGTGTTTTCAACATTAAAGGGTGTTGAATTTTGTCAAATGCCTTCTCTGCATCAAAATATATGATCATGTGGTTTTTTGTCTTTTTTATTATTGATGTGGTGTATGCTGTTGATTGATTTGCGTATGTTGAACCTGCCTTGCATCCCTGGGATGAAACCCACTTGGTCATGGTGTATAATCTTTTTGATGTAGTGCTGGATTCGGTTCGCTAAGATTTTGTTGAGTATTTTTGTGTCTATGTTCATTAGTGAGATTGGTCTGTCGTTTTATTTCTTGGTGGTATCTTTGCCCTCTCTGGGAATCAGAGTGATATTGGGCTCATAAAAAGAATTGGGGAGGATTCCTGTTTTTTCAATGGTTTGGAAGAGCCTGTGGATCAGTGGAATTAATTCTTCTTGGAATGTTTGATAGAATTCACCTGTAAAACCATCTGGGCCTGGACTTTTGTTCTTGGGGAGTTTCTTAATTAATATTTCAATTTCCTCAATGTCATTGGCCTGTTTAGGCTTTCTAAGTTCTTCTTTTTCTAGTCTTGGAAGTTGGTATTTTTCCAAGACTCTGTCACTTTCTTCTGGGTTCTCTAGCCTAAGTGAGTATAGTTGTTCATAATATGTCCTCATGATGTGTTGGATTTCTTGGGGTTCTGTTGTAATCTCTCCCCTTTCATTTGTGATCCTGCTTATTTGGGTGTTTTCCCTCTTTTTTTAGTGAGTATTGCCAGTGGTTTGTCTATCTTTTTATTTTTTCAAAAAACCAACTCCTAGTCTCATTGATTTTCTGTATTGTTTTCTTAGTTTCTATGTTGTTTATTTCTGCTCTGGTTTTTATTATTTTGTGTCTTCTGGTTGTGTTTGGGTTTCTTTGTTGCTGTTGTTCTAGCTCCTTAAGATGATCCTTTAAGCTGCTAATTTTGTCATTTTCCTCTTTCCTGACATAGGATTGTATTGCTATGAGTTTTCCCCTGCTTATTGCTTTTGCTGTGTCCCACAAGTTTTGACAAGTTGTCTCTTTATTGTTGTTTGTCCCAAGGAATCTTTTTATTTTTTCCTTGAGTATCTCTTTGATCTAGCTGTTTTTGAGCAGCATGTTGTTTAATCTCTAGGTGTTGGTTTTTCTCCATTGTTTCTTTTTACAGTCAATTTTGACTTCTATTGCATAGTGATCTGACAGGGTGCTTCTAATAATCCTTACCTTTGAAATTTCATGCAGGTTAGACTTGTATCCTAAGGCTGGTCTATTCTGGAGAATGTTCCATGTGGACTTGAGAAGAATGTGTATTCTGCTTTCTGGGCATGGAGGGCCCTATATAAGTCTGTGAGCCATAATTCTTCTAATTTTTCATTTAGGTTTCTTATTTCTTTGTTAGATTTCTGTCTGGTTGATCTGTCCAGTGGTAATAGTGGAGTATTAAGGTCTCCTACTATCACATTTCCCTTCATGTGTTTCTCCAGTTTTACAAGAAATTGCTGTACATATTTGATGGCTCTGCAATAGGTGCATAGATGTTAACCAGCATTAGCACTTCTTGGTCTAGTGTTCCACTGATCAGTAACAGTGACCTTCTTTGTCTCTGATCACTTTTTTGAGGTTGAATGCAATTTGGTCTGATATAAGAATGGCCGTCCCTGCTTTTTTTATTTCCATTGGCCTGGATAATTGATTTCCATCCTTTTATTCTAAGCCTGTGCCTATCTTGTACTTGTAGGTGTGTTTCTTGTAGGCAGCAAAAATCTGGTTTATGTTTTCTAATACAGTTCTCTATTATGTGTCTTTTAATGGGATAGTTTAGTCCATTAACATTTAATGAGATTATTGACAGAGAAGGTTGTTGTGAGGTTGTGTTGTTTAGGGTAGTTGTTACAATCGGGGGTTTGGATCGTATAATTCATCTCTGAGTAGGTCATTTAGGGTCAGTTTTGTTTGCACAAATTGTGCAAGTTCATTTTTGTTTGAGAATGATTTTAGTCTTCCCTCCCATATGAATGAGAGTTTTTCTGGATAGTGGATTCTAGGTTGAAAATTTCTATCATTCAGTTGTTTAAATATGACATTCCACTGTCTTCTTGCTTGAAGTATTTCATATGGGAGATCTGGTTTGATTCTAATGTTCCTTCCTTTGTATGTGAAGGTTTTTTTTCTCTCTTATTGCTTTAAGTAGGTCGCCTTTCTCTTTGTTTCTTACCATTTGAATTACTACGTGTCTTGGAGTTGGTTTGTTAGGGTCTATTTTGCTGGGGACTCTTTTAACCTCCTGGATTTGCTCAGATGTGTCTTGCCAGAGGGTGGGAAAATTTTCCGCTATTATCTCCCTGACTAATTATTTTTCCCCTTTCCCTGTTTCCTCCCCTTCCGGTATACTTACAATTTTTAGATTGTTTCTTTTGTCTTTGTTCATTAAATACTGGACTTTTACTTCCAGTGTTTTCCCTTCTATTTTCTTTGTTGGCTTCTTTGTTGTCTTTTGAGTGTAGTTTATCTTTGAGTTGTTCTATGTGATTCTCGAGCTGTGTGATTCTGTTCTGGCTTTTTACGGTTTTACATATTTCATTTAATTCTGTTTGTATGGAGTCTTTCATATTTTGTAGGAGTTCTTGATTAAATTGATTTATTTGTTCATCTATTGATTTATTGTTGTCTCTGGCCAGTCTGTCTTTCATTTCTTCTAGCATGGCTTGGAATTTTATTCTCATGGCTGCTTTTAAGTCTTCCTCTCTTGGGTCTGTGCGTTTTGGTGGACTTGGGAACTTGTTCTGATTTCTCTTCATCTCCCCTGTTGTTAATGTTTTCCTTGGTTTACCCATTTTTCTTTGCATTTATTGGCTTGGCTTGGAGTGTAGTGCCTTCAGGTTTCAGCCTGTTTTTACCACCTGTGGTGTGGGGCTGGGTCTCTTCTTGGGATGTGGCTCTCCGGGAGTATGTTGGGTGATGTCGCTGAGTTTTGGACCTTCCCTCGTCCTCAGTCCAGCCTGACCAATCACCATTCCCTTCAATCCAGACCATGCAGGTTCACTCTCTGGCCTGTCCTTGTTCCCTTGAATGGCTGCTTTTCTCCTGCCCAAGTCGGGACCTCCTGCATGCACTCTGGCCTGTTCCAGGAGCTCATGGTTCCCTAGAATGGCCGCTTTCCAACCGCCCTAGTCAGCAACCTCCTGCACTCACTCTGGCCTGTTCCGGGGGCTCCCAGTTTGCTAATATGATTTTTATTGCGATCAAATAATCATGAATACTGTGATATTTGAAGGCCAGCTGTGGACCACAAAATGTTGCATGGAGGGCAGCATATAGCCCACTGGCCGAGAGTTTGAGACCCCTAGTCTAAATGCAACAATTAAGAGACAATGTGCGGCAAAAAGGATTTCAAAATTGAATCTTGGGGCCAGAGCACTAACACTGCAGACAGGACATTGCCTTGCATGTGGTCAACTTCTGTATAATCCCCAGCATCCCATATGGTCCCCCAAGCCTGCCAGGTGTAATTTCTGACAGCAGAGCAAGGAATCACCCTTGAGCATCACTGGGTGTGGCCCAAAATAAAAAATTTTGGATTCTTTTTGTGACCAAAACCCAACTACAGTCATGTTTGTAATCACGGTGTTTAAATAAAAAAAAAATCAACTTAACAGAAAAAAAACATTGAATCCAACATTCTGTCTGCTACTACAAAAGTACATTTGTATAGTTATAGCAAACACAGACTCAAGTAGTCAAATGTTCTAAGACAATCCTTCTAGAAAACAACTCCCTCAAAAATGTTGTGGAGACTGAATTAGTACTAGATGGCACAGATTTCAGAATCAAGCATGTTATAGGAGAAAAATCATTTAAAATTTATTTTAAACACCACGGTTACAGGATGGTTCATCAGACAGTTTTTTTTAACAGTTACAAATTTGTTCATGATTGAGTTTGAGTTATACAAAGAACAATATCCTTTACTAGTGCACATTATCTACCATCTATGCCCCCAGTTTTCCTCCCTCCATCCCTCTCACTGCCTGCCTCTGTCCTTGTTCTTCAGAGAGGCTAATTTTTTAGTAACCAAGTATATGTAATTCAGCAATAAATCACATCCCTTATCATATATACACCAAGCTAGGGGCCAGAAAATTTCTTAAAACAAGTGCTACTAGGAAGTCTTCCAAACACCACAAAAGCACCACTGGGAGAGTAAATGATCCTGAACAAAGTCTATAGTTAATCCTATGACAATATAATCCAAGGATGGAGAAACCCCATATCTCTTAGGCCAAGTGAATTCCTTTTCGAATGACCCCAATATTTACTGTGCCAGGGCAGGAGGAAAAAAAAGAACAAAAAGCACAAAACATTGTTTATTTTTTATATATTATTTTTATCTTCATTTATTATTATTATCATTTTTATTTACCTATCTATTTTTGGTCGATTTCTCTGTTTGGGTGTGGTTATTGAAGTTGTTGTGCCCGGTTATACTTATTTTTTTCTCTTCTTTTCTTTTCTTTCTTTATGTGCTATGCCATGTTTCTTATTTCAAGACCATGGCGGGTTTTTTTTTGTTTGTTTGTTTGTTTTTGTGGTGCTTATCGTTATTGTTGGAGTCCTCACTGGATATTTGACACTTCTTTTTGTACTGGTAAAGTGTTTCGCCTTCTTTTTGTCCTTTGTCTCTCAAATTGACGATGAGAGCCTCTGGAAGGATTCCGCCATTTTCGGTGTATTAGACTTTTACCCCAGTTTATTACTTTTCTTTTTTTCAAACAAAGCCACGCAACTTGAACTAGCTAGTCCTGCCTCCCAGTTAGAGGGGGAAATAAGGGAGGCACCAAGACCAAAGAGGTGTAAGACTACTAAGTAGTAGGCTAGATACAGAGGGGACCACATATTCTAGCAGCCCTGGGGGTGAGGGTAGAGAATATGGGAGGTAGGACAAAAACAGAGGTGTAGGGAGGACAATTTGGTGATGGGAATCCCCCCTGATTTTATGTAAATATGTACCTAAAATATTATTGTCAACAATACGTAAGCCACTATGATCAAAATAAAAATTATATTAAAAAAACAAGTGCTACTAGACATGTAGACATTGACAGCAACACATTAATAACTGAGGACCTCAACATCTATCACCTCTTGATAGATCAACCAGACAAAAGCTCAGCAAGGAAATACTACTTCTGAAGGAAAAAATAAGAGAGGGAATTGGTATATATATATATATATTAAAAATGTCTTTATCTTCAATGTCATTGAGAGTTCTTTCAATGCTTTTATTTATGTACTTAATGGCTTCAAATCTGATATAGGGTTTTAAACCATTTTGATTTGACTTGTTTTTCATAGTGTGCAAGAGGTCTGAGTTCACTTTTTTGCACATAGATGACCAATTTTCCAAGTAAAACTCATTCAAGATGTTTCCTTGCCCCACTTTAAATTTTTTGCTTATTTATCAAAATTAACTTATCATATATATATATATATGTATATATATATATGTATAGGCGTTTCCCCCCTCAAATTCACATTTTTCAATCCATCAGACTGTCTCCAGATAGACCAATGCTGGATCACAAAACAAAGCTTCATAAAATCAAGAAGATAGAAATTATATGCACTATCTTCTCAGAATCAACTAAAGAGGCAAATTACCAATATAAAGAAAACTCAACACTTTAATCCAAGAAAGAAAAGATGACACAAGAAAATAAAAACACATTTTCTGATCAAGGACAGGGAGAAATAACATCATTAAAATGGCAGGACTCTCCAAAGCGGTATACATAATCAGTGCAGTTTGTAGAAGTATTATATTATGTTTATCAAATAAATAGATCAAGTCCTTCTGAAATTCACGTGGTACAATAAAACTCTATGAATACCTGAAGCAATCCTTGGAAAAAAGATGCGAGGCATCATTTTCCCAAATTCAAATGCTACTATAGAGCAGTAATAATAAAATGTCATGGCAGGGGATGGAGCAGTAGCACAGTGGGTAGGGCATTTTCCTTTTACACAGCTGACCCATGTTCAATCTCCAGTATCCCATATCATCCTCTGAGCCTTCCAGGAATATTGCTGAATGTAGAGTCAGGAGTAACCCCTGAGTGCTACCAATGTGACCCCAAATAAAACCAAAATGTCATGACATTGGAATAAAGATAGATCATCAGATCAGTGAAGTAGAATTTTTAATATCCTGAGACAGATTCCCAGGTATATAAGTTAATTTTTGATAAATTAGCAAAAATTTTAAAGTGGGGCAAGGAAATATTTTTAACAAGTGGTACTGGGAAAAATGATCATCTATGTGCAAAAAAGTGAACGCAGACATCTTGCACACCATGAAAAAAAGTCAAATCAAAATGGATTAAAACCAGGGAATGGAAAGATAGCATAGAGGTAGGGTATATGCCTTGCATACAGAATGGTGGTTCAATTCCCAGCATTTCATATGGTCCCCCTAGCCTGCCAAGAGCGATTTCTGAGCATAGAGCCAGGAGTAACCCCTGAGCGCTGCCGGGTGTGACCAAAAAAAAAAAAAAAGAAAGAAAAAAAAGGATTAAAACCTTTATATTAGAACTAATATCTATTAGAACATAAATGAAAATACTGAAAGAACTCTCAATGACATTGTACATAAAGACATCTTCAAGGATCAAACACTGCTGACCAAGCAAGGAGAAGAAAACCAATAAGTGGACTACATTAAAAGCTTCTCCAGAAAAAATCATGGATACATCAGCAGAAAACTGGCAATCTTAAAAGAGGGAGGGCTAAGCCCTATTGCAGAAACCACACCTGCTGCATCCATCACCCAGAACCACCATTTAGCCTATGGCCCTGCCTCAGCAACCCTCTACCAATATCTTCAGGAAAACCAGTATGACCAAACTTCAGGTATGCTGGTGTTTGGGTTGTTATGACAAGGGATTTTTTTTTTTAAGAACATGTGCGTCCTTCTCCTCCTTGTATCTACCTTCTTCCAGGAGGACTGGCAGCTGAGAACACACTCCTAAGAGCTGCAATATTAGTGCTTGGACTTTCTGTACAACTTTATTTGTTTGATGCTGTCATCCCTGTAAGAACAATAATTTAACATAATGAAAAAGAGCTTACCTCTGCTATTGTATCACTGTATCATATTGGAGATACAATATTTTCAAAAATGTGCTTGCTACTGTATTTATTTTTACTTTATTTTTTAATTTTCTTATTTTTTCATTTTGTTCTTTTTAAAATAACTTTTCTCCAACTTATGTGGAAACACATATATTATGTCAACTATGTCAACTAAGAGTTGCATTGTCTTTAAGGTAGTATATAAAAAAGAAGCTTCTGACCTCAAAGAAAATGATGTTCAGAATTGTTCATTGGAATTGCTCATAGAATGGTGCAATTGTTCACCTATACCATCTGATAAGAGGTTAATAGCTAAGATATATAAGGTACTTAGAAAGCTTCATTTAAAAAAAATCCAACATCATCAAAAAATAGAAGACATAAATAGAACTGTCCTCAAAAAAAAAATACGGACGGCCAAAAGGCAAAGGAAAAATGCTCCATATAACTAATCATCAGGGAGATGCAAATCAAAACAATGAGATTATCATTTCACTCCATAGACACTAGCACACAAAAAGAACAAAAATAAAGAACAAAAATAACCATTTCTGGCTTAAATTTGGAGAAAATGGCCTCTAATTTACTCTTGTTGGAAATATATACTGGTCAAGCCTTTTTTGAAAACAATATTTATATTCCTCAAAAAACTATAAATTGAGATCCAATATGAAGTAAATATGCAGCTACTGGGAATATACCCTAGGGACCTAAAAACACAATGCAGAAAAGGCATCTTCACGCATTGATTGTAGTGCTATTTACAGTAGTCAGAATCTAGAACCCACTGAAGAGCCTGAAAACAAAATGAATTCTTAAAGATACCATGGTATGTTTACACAATAGAATCTATGCAACTGTTAGGAAAATTGAGGTATAGACATTTGTTTATTCATAGACATCGTACTGAGTGAAATGAAATGAGTCAGAGGGGCAAATAGAATGATTTCACTCATTTGTTGGATATAAACAGCATAAGAATAATACCCAATGACCATAGAAATGATGAGAGGAATGAAAATAGGACAGAGAAGACCATAATGACAATAAAAGTTAGAAAGGGTCACTCTGTTCAGGAATTTGGACCTGAAGGGTAGTAAGTGATATGCACAATATTCCTTTAATAACACATTGCAATCAATGGTTCCTGAAAGGAAAAAGAGTTAAAAGCGAGAGAAAGGAGAAAAGGAAGAGAAAAATAATGAAAAGAATATGATAATAAGAAACAGAAGAAACAGAAGAATAGTAAGAAAAGGAGAAGAAAAAAGAAGAAAACAAAGAATGTCTGCCATAGACACAGGCTGGAGTTGTAGGGATTGGGGGAATGGAAGGGTAACTGAGAAAACTGGTGGTGGGAAAAGAACACTTGTGAAGATATGGGTATTGAATATTGTATTACAAAAATTCAGCTATCAACAACTTTTTAATTCTGTATCTCACAGTGATTTAATTAAAAAGAAGATTAAATAAAAAAGAGCCCCAATGTTAGTTGGATAGATTACAAGAACTGAAAAATAGAGATGTAGACTCCTTGTCACTGACTCAATTTTTTTCTTGAGAGGTGGTGTCCCAGGAAAATCTGAAGACTGATATTCTTATATTTCTTTTTTAATAGAACAGCATTCCTTTAACATATCACTGGCAGAGATCCATACAAATGCTGTGCAATGTTTGCCACATGTTAAGTAGAAATCTTTGGTGAAGCCACAGTGCAGGAAAGCGAGTATTTAAAATATTACTATTTTAAACAAATACTGCAAAGATGCATATATCCTCTGGTAGCATAATTGCTCTCAGGCAGCAAATGCTTTTTCACTCAGCCAAATTAATTAATAAATATATGTCTTAGCCAAGTATAGCTCCTCTATGCACACAAGCACACGCGCGCGCGCGCGCACACACACACACACACACACACACACACACACATTCAGATTCACTCACTCAGTTTTGGAGCAAGTGACAGACGACAGAGAGAACCTACTTATTCTGCACATGTCTTTGAAGTGAACTCAGATCTGTTCAGAAAACAGGGGTGATTGTAGAAAGAAGTTTGTCATGGGAGGCTGTGACTGGAGTGACAGAGATGAAGAGCCCATCCCCCTCCTCAAGAAAACCATAAGTAAATGACAAATTAAAACTTGGTCTGGCTCTCCTGGACATTTGGGTGACCAATATAGTTTTGATGAATGGTCACTGCTAATTATATGTATTAGAAATAAAACTCTAGCTGGAATTTGACTCATAATTTACAGGATTTAAAACAATTAATTAACTTTTCTTTTTACTTTGATGTAGTATCAAAGTGCTTTGTATCAAGAGAAACTTTGCATCAGATATTGAAAGATATCTTCCGGACTAAAATATAATAATCTGGGCAAAAACAGAGAGCCACATTTACCCACCCAGCCGTCCATCACTAGGCTAATGAGCTGGTACTCAAAAGAAATATTTTTCATTTTCAGTGCAGTATTTAAGTAATGACATGAGAACTCACACACTGTTATTACATGCTCTATGTGTCAGGGATTTTTATTTCACTGTAGGCTAATTTTTGAGTACAGTTAGGAATAAGCAAGGATAATGATATAAATCTAAATTTTGATATGTTTATGAAACCTCATCCAAAATGGAAATAGATTCTAGAATAATATGCTAAATTATATTATTTATTTTGAAACCATAATGGCCTGCTTATAAGCATGATTTATGAGTATTCTATTTTTATTTATAACCTTCAACACTCCAATACAACCAATTATTGTCCCTGGGTCTTTTGTTAAAGTGATAGCACTGAAATGTGGAGGGGTTTATGGGAATCTAGGAAGGAGTATTTGGACCCATGTGGGTAGAGAGGTTAGATTTACATTGGGAAGGAGAGATAACAAAGAGATAATTTTGGAGGCCTGAAATTGAAACCAATAAAGAAAGTACAGAGACTTAGGTGAGGCTTCATTTTTCTGCATAACAATTTGTGGATAGGTGCCTTGAGGAATTCTTTTCTTGCCTTTCCTTATTTGAACTTATCCGAACTTCTATAAATGAAAAGTTTTAGGCACCTTGAAATGTTGACAGCATAACATTGTGTTTAACTTCCTGTTCCTTTGCCATCTAGGCTTAAAAACTATTAATCTTCATCATGTTTCTTTTCTTCCTCTCTGTTTATCATTTGATTATTATTTATAGAACCACTGGTATTTATCAAAGGGTATTGCCATATATTGGCTCTATAGGCAGAATCATATTTCCTAAATAGAAGCCAAGGTCACAAGTATTAAAATCTAGGCAATGGGGAGAACTCTTGGTGGCTGGCACTGGAGTTACAGAGTGGGGGAACAATCACCTCTAACCCCCTTCTTAGTTAACCAGCCTTAGGTCAGGTAAAGCAAAACAGGTAGACAATATTGCTACCCCAATCTTATATAACCATCTCCTAACTGTTCCCAGAAGGTTGACCTGAAAATGTAAAAATCACTTACCAGAGCCATCTGTCCTTGTCACAGCGTTTTCTCTTTCTCTTCCTCATTTCAGTTTTCTCAAAGTTCTCTTATATTGTTTATCTGAAAACAACATTATTTCCTTGATGCTGCATCCCAGGCTGGACCCCAGGCCTGAGACACCATAGAGAGCTGGTGAATTTTTAGAGCAGTGTGTTGAGGGAACAAAGGAAATGATGCTTGGGAAGAAAATGAGGGTTTGAAAATCCTAGAAAATCCTTTGGAGCTAAGTTGGATGCAGTCTGTCTTGTATCTGTCTTAGTTGTCTGTCAGCCATACAGCTGTTCTAGACTCTGTGCACCTGTCTGCCTTGCTTTTTTACATCTGCTTCTGTTCCACACCTGTTGTCTTCTTTTTCTGGCTCTCTCTTCTTGACTTGGATTTATCTCTCCAACCTCCCTTCTCTTTTGTAGCAACACTGAGTGTAGGAGATTGTGTAAATAGGGGCCTTACTGGCTGCTAGGCCATGTCCACTCTTTGGTTAGGAGTGTTTATGTCTATGCAATACCTTTGAAAGTCTTTAGGGACCTTTAAGTGAAGATGGTGAAGAATAATGTTGGCAATAAGGAAAGGGACATAAACTACTTTGTGGATTTAAGTGAATTTCCATTTAGGTTTCTGTGCTTATAGCTGAGTAGAAGCTTTTCAGTGGACAGACACTTTCTTTACTTCACTAATCTCTTGTGGCTATCTCTGGCATCTCTGTGCCAATTAAGGACTCCAGGAAGATGCAGAGACTGCATTTTTAGATTCCTAAGGAGGATATGGGCTGGCAGTGAACTTTAGGGTAGGGCAGATGCTTCTGGGCCAGCTGTAACTATACTTCTATTTGGTGCAAAATCCTCTGCCAAGAAGAGGAAAATCTGATGGTTTCTCCATAGATGGCTCTCCTACAGCAATCCTGAGTTCTCTCTAAATTACCTCTTACATAGCTCAGATCATAAAATTCTTTTACTTATTTAATTTTTTAGATCATGAAATTCTAACCTTTGTTATATTGAGTATGATGGCCCATAACACAACTTGGAAGCTGAGGGAAGTAAATGATGTGAGAACTGAGTTTATAGGAATAGGGGTGGGACTTGGATGGGATGAATCCTTGAGACATTGGTGGAGGAAAATGGGCAAACTGATGAAAGGAGTGGTATTGGAGCATCTATGCATGACATTGTATTGAGTAGCATTGCAATTCACTTTATTAGTATTGTACATACTTCAATAAAAATGCAGGGATAATGAAATAAAAAAATCAGTGGTGGCCTTTTCCATTTTTTCTATTGAGCATCAACCAATGATTGAATCTGACACATGAATGCATATTTGGTTGGGCAATGACCGTTTTCAAAATCATTTTAAATAAAATTTTTTTGCTGATCAATATTCTGTGATTTACAATACTGCTAATATTGGTTTTTCATATGCAGAATTCCAACACCAGGCAGGGAATGTCTTAATCAAAGACCAAGGTAACAATTAGTGACTTGTAATACTGGGCTAGCAGAGTTGAATTCTGTGTTAGCTCATGGAAACTTAAGTTTTCCTCTTTTTTTCTAGAGGGACCACTTTGTTAAGCTAATTTTTACTTAAGCAGCAAATAAAGGTTCAGACTCCTTATCTTTAAAGTCAACGCAATTAGCATTTATTGGGGGGAATAATTATGTGTCTGCACTAAGCTGGATCTGTAAGAGATGTGGTGTTTTCAGGAGCTTCAAGATAATGAAGAGGTGAGAGAATCAGGTCATAAAAGCACTAAGAGCAGGGAAGAATCAGGGCTTGAGTGCCAGTACAACATCTAGTATTTGTTTGCAAGCAATTGAACCAAGTGTGACTCATAGCACTACACAAGGGGTCCCCCAAAGTACTGCCAGGAGTTATCCCCAGCACAGAGCTAGGAGTAAGTCTTGAGCACTACCAGGTCCTATTTCTGACATCCTGTATGGTACCCACCAGAAGTAATTCCTGAGTGTAGAGCCAGGACTATGCCCTGAGCATAACCCAAGTGTGACCCCTAAACAAAATATCTTGAAAAACTCTCATAAGTTTTAGAGCCATTTCTATTCTTTAAAGTCTTTTTTTTTTCTTTCTTTCTTGGTTATGTGGCTTCTGGAGTCAGCATCTTGGTCCTTTCCTCTTACATTGCTCCCTTCTCTTCCCTTTCCATTAACATAATTCTTTACAGGTAGATGATGTGGCTAAAATAAGCTAGACATGTACTAACTTTGACACTACCACATAACTGCTCGCACTACTGGTTATGGTCTTGTTGGCCACAAGAGGCACTAGTTATGGCTCTATACAAAACCAAATAAATCATGCTGACAAAACGAAAAATTAAGTAAAACAAAATAATTTTCTTCCTGATTAGGCAGGAAAAAACAACACTGTCTTAGTGGTTACTGCAGTGTGTATCATATAACATATCCCGGTGATCAAATGAAGAAACTGTCTTCAATGTCTGTCCATTGTCTATGTATGTGTGTGCTTTGAATGTCCCTTTAGAGGTAAAAATAAATTATTACAACAGGCACTTTAGAATCTTGAAAGAAAGTAATTTGTGGATAGTCAGCTCAGCTGAGCATAAAAAATTTGATGCCTCTTGTTAGATTCAATGAACTCCAAAGGGTATGTGGCCTTTAATACAAATGTGTAGGCTCTGATTATGTGACTGGAAGTATACTTGAATTAACAAACCTAACTATGCAACTCTGGGGTAGCCTAAGCTATTTGCTTCTATAACTTTTAATGGAAAAATAGCTTTTCCTGCTTTTCCACAGTCCTAATCTGTTGGTTGTTAGACTAAGCTGAGCCACAATTTAATGTTTAAATATTAAAAACATTCTAATATTAGTGATAATATTAGTTTTGTTAGTTTTGTTCTACAGAATCTATATTTTCTATATTCTGGTGAGGAGAGTAGGTAGAAAAATCTGACACCTGATATTCTAATTGTGCTATTTCTTGGTCCTGCTGGATTACTTCACTAAATACTTCTCCCCTCTCCTTTTAACAGATCTAGATATTACAATACAATTACTTCTCTGCTATCATATGGATTACACAAAATTGATTACCTGGATTTTGAATTTTTAAATCCAATATGTAAAACAAAAATAATAGCACAAATATAGCATTTAAGTCAAGATTCAAATATCACTATTATGCAAATTCTTAAGGTTAGCACCTACATGTTCCACTATCACACTGGTGGTGGGAAAGTTGCACTAGTGAAGGGGGGAGGTGTAGATTTTGTGACTGAAACCCAACTACGAACATGTTTGTAACTATGGCGCTTAAATAAGTGTATTATTTAAAAAAAAATCCCCTATGTTGGGGCTGGAATGGTAATAAAGAAGTTAAAGTGCTTGCTTTTCATAACCAACCCCGTTTAAATTTCTAGCATCCTATATGACCCCCTGAGTACTGACAGGAGTGACTCCTGAGTGTAGAGCCAAGAGTGAACCCTGAGCATTATTACATATGGCACTGAAATGAACACACACACAAACAAACAAACAAAAAACATCTTTTCTAACACCAGTCTGGAAACCACTTATCTTTTTACCCTCTGTAGCTTTTTTCATTTCAGTTCTAATCATATAGTACGTAGCCTTCAGATTTGTTTTCAAGTTTCATCTATGTCTTGACAACTCACTTATTTTTTAATGCTGTTTATCAATCCATTCTCTGAATATATTATCGTTTATTTATCTAATCACCTTCTGAAGGACATTTTGTTTATTTCCACATTGGGAAATTATGAATAAATCTATTCTAATAGTTTGTGTAAACATTTCTTTGAGGACATGTTTTGAAACCATTTGGCAAGTAAATGCCAAGGAGAATAACTGCTGGAGGGTATGATAAAAATGTATTTACTTTTGCATGCAACCACCAAACTGGTTTCATAATCAGATCATGACATTTTTTATTCCTTCCAGCAGTTAAAGTCCTTGTTGCTTTACATCCTCACTCACATTTGCCGTTGTAAGTTTTCTAATTTTTGGCCATTCTAATATTTGTGTAGTGATGGTTTATTGTTATTTTAATTTGTATTTCCTTGGTGACATGTTACATGGAACTTTTTTTCATATGCCTATTTGCCTTCTGAATGCCTTTTTGGCACATATATGAAGTCTTTGACAGACTTTTCTTGGCAGAAGCAATACAGGGATCAAATTCAAAGCCAGCCAAAATATGCAAAGCACAGACTACCACTGAGCCACATATCCAAATTTTACTTTTATTTATTTAGTTTTGAGACCACATCAATGAGTGTTCGGGGCTTATTCCTGGCTCTTCACTCAGGGATCAGTCGATGCTTATTGGGGGACCATCTGTGACTCCAGTGATTGAAACCCAGTCATCTACATGCATGGCAAGTGGCTTACCTGGCTCCACACCCCTCAGACTTGTTTTTGATAGCAGAGTTGAATGTTTTCTTATTAAAGTAAAATTTGGAAAACATGCCTGCCTTCTCATTCTCTTGCCAGTGTATTTTGGAAAGAACTCTAAATTAATGAAGTTGATTTAAACCTGGAACTTAAAAGTTGTGTCCTTTAACAAGTAACTTACATAGCTGGTTTTTCTTTACCTTTTTTCAATGCAATTAGGGCTGCTTATTCACAATGAAAACTGCAGGCACCTCATATTAATTCACTAAATATGAAATTCAGCCAATATTTGCAGATTCATCATCTACCTTAACTAAGTTCATTTACCAAGAGGCCAATTTTAAATTTAGCCCATTAAATCTCTTCCTTGGTTTTTAGTATCCAGATTTAAATCCCTTCATTGGTTTTTAGTATACAGATGGATTTAAGCACCTTGCTTGATCATTTTTTAAAAATATTTTAAGTATTTACATTTCATGAGGAAACAAACAAAGGAGTAGGCAGCTCCCAGATGGAAATAACCCTGAGATAAGGCCACAAGAACTGTGATCTAAGATTGCAGGTGGAAAAGCATATCAGGAGTAATGGTGGTAAGATCTAGAAACCTTATAAAATAATAATGTATATATAAAATATAATGGGGGTGTGCTATCTTTTTAAAGTATGCACATTTTATAAATGGTTTATATGTGTGAGAGAGAGACAGTGAGCAGAATGTAAAGTAATTTTGTAAGATTTTGGAATGAGGTAGATTTGTCCAGGGAAAGATGTACCAGCTGTTAAGTCTCCCATTCCCATTCCCACAAAGCCTGACCACTTCTTTACCCTGCTGCTTTTCTCCGTACTCTCCATAGCCATGGAAATTTGAATATTTTGGACCACTTACTGTAAATAAAGCCTTAGTAAACAAGTTGTGATATGAATCCAGACATGGAATATAATAGATGTCATCATTTGAAATTAAAAACATTTTTTGGGGGTAGGAGCGCTGAGAACTACTTGGGTCTTCTTTTTGGTATGGTGCTCAGGGATTGCTCTTGGTGATGCTCAGACAGAAACCATAGAGTGACAGGAATCAAACCTGGAATTCCTGCATGTCAGGAAAGTGTTGCAGCCTTTTGCACCATCTGCCTGGCTTTGAAACAAGAAAGAATTCAGTGCATTTCAGTACAGGTTAGATCTAGTGAGAGTTTCTTCTTCTTCTTCTTCTTCTTCTTCTTCTTCTTCTTCTTCTTCTTCTTCTTCTTCTTCTTCTTCTTCTTCTTCTTCTTCTTCTTCTTCTTCTCCTTCTCCTCCTCCTCCTCCTCCTCCTCCTCCTTCTTCTTCTTCTTCTTCTCCTTCTCCTCCTCCTCCTCCTCCTCCTCCTCCTCCTCCTCCTCCTCCTCCTCCTTCTTCTTCTTCTTCTTCTTCTTCTTCTTCTTCTTCTTCTTCTTCTTCTTCTTCTTCTTCTTCTTCTTCTTCTTCTTCTTCTTCTTCTTCTTCTTCTTCTTCTTCTTCTTCTTCTTTTTTGCCTCAAGCATGTAGCCAAGAAAATATTTCGCTGTGATCACAGACAGGGCAGTGATCAAACAGACTTCCTGGGGCAGAGTTGAAATACCTGAAGGATGTGCAGTGTGGCTGTCACACCTGTAGAAGTAATTGTGACCCTGCCTCTTTTCTTCAGGAGCTGACCTTGGGTTATAATCTTACATTAATTTGTGTGACTCCAACAATGCTATATCTAGAGCACAAGCTGTAAGATAATAGTGTCAAGATGATGGCTAGCCAGTACAGATTCTCCTGTAAAAAGAAGATGATATTTGTTCAGTATGTATTAACTCCATGCCAATTTGATGCTAAATAAATAATCATTAAATGTAGCTAGGGAAGAACTTTATGTTACTTGTATTTGTAGATTTTTGTATCAAGTCTTAATTAACCTTTCTCCCCATAATAGGTATTGACTTCGTTAGTTCCAGTGCTTCTACAATAATCCTCTGTGTTGTTGGGGTTTGCATATGTAATAAGATAACAGAATTGTGAATTTTAATGTTTTTAATATTAGGCATAATATGCCCTTGTTAAAGAGCCTAAATATGTAATTATTGGCAAACATCTCTTTCTCAATTATGGCATAATTTATGGTTGTTATTTTATGTAGAAGAAAATTAAGCATGGGATAAGCATGAAATAAGCAGCAGTCACCTGGAAATAATAAACTGAATATAAGGGCAAAGGATATAATTGGAGAAAAATATCTCTTGAATCTATGTTGAAATAGAAATTAAATAATGACATGAAATTTTCTCCTTGATAAAACTTGACAACTATTGAAGTAGATGGAAGAGGCAGGGTGTGAAATTAAATATAATTTACTTGTGCTGAGTAAAGAACTTTAGAGGCAATGTTTGATAGTATGGCCAGTATAAAATAAATCATTATTTACAAAGAAAGAGAGCTCAGCTCATTGTATCGTATTAACAATGCATTTTCCAAAAGCACCCTGTCTCTTTATATAAAGGCCGGATAACGCAGAGAAATAATCTTTTATGTCTGTTTCTGACTTCATGCTTTGAAAGATTTACCAAGTTATTCTGAATTTGTTCATTATACACAGATTCCCAAGGGATTTCAATGTAGATGAGTCCAGGAATTCTGTGTTGACATCTAAAGTAATTCAGAAATGAAAAAAGAAAATCAGAAAAGCTATCTTTTTACTCTCAAGCTCCTCTTCATACCGAGGTTCTTTTACAAATTTGCCTAGATAATTAATTTCTTTACTTAACTTTTGGCTTTAGAGAAAATGCACTCTTGCATTTCACAACTATTAGCACTTACTATATTTTGGGAGCTGCTGATGCTTCTAAATTCTTTAAACCTTGGTCTCCAGTTATGGAAAGAGAGTATAAAAATGCCTACCTGATAAAATAATGATTTGGTTTAAACAAGATATAATTAATGAGTTAGCAAAGGAAGCCCGGACAGTGGAGGTGGTTCCATTCCTTGTCTTATTTTTTCACCACCTCCTTTGTCAACAATAATTGATCACTCACAAATTGCCTTTCTGGGAATTCCAGTGAGCGGGAGACAAGCATAAAGAAACTAGACTATTATAGGGACTGGAGCAGTGGCACAGTGGTAAGGCATTTGCCTTGCACATGGCTGATGCAGGATAGACTTAGGTTCAATCCCCAGCATCCTTTATGAGCCCCTGAGCAATGAGCGATTTCTGAGCACATAGCCAGGAGTAACCCCTGAGCATCACTGGGTGTGGCCCCAAAACCAAAACCAAAACAACAAAAAAAAAGAAACTAGATTATTATTTAGTTAATACAATCCTGTAAGGGAAGCATAGGCTTCTGGCCAACCACACAGCATAGAAGGATATGGGTTTTATGGCAGAAATGAGCTTGAAAAATCTAGATTCAGCATGTATTGAGGGGCAATTCACCAAAGGGCAAACATGAGCTTTACTTTTTTTTTTTTTGAGAATTATCAAGTGGTTCTATCAGCCTTGGGTCAGTAGAGAAGCTAGATAGAGAACATATTGTGGCAATTAAGGGTCAAATCTGGAGGAACTCAAGCTTTCCAGTGAACATTGGATATTAGCATGAGGAACCCTTGAAAACATCTTTGCATGCCTGTTCAGTGTCTTGTTCTATTTTAATCAATTTATCTAATATGATATCCTCAATTCTTGTGTTTTGTGTCAAAAGGCATTATTACATTATTTTTAAAAAAACATTTGACAATAGTATTCCATTGAGTATTATTTTATAGATTGTTTATGCAGTCATTTGCCTATGGCAATTTATGTTGAGTCAAAGTTCCTGCCTTCGTGTATGTGCAAGATGAAAACAGCCTTCCAATTTACCCTTTTCCTATCTTATGGACAAATGTTCTGGAATGCTACTGCTGGATTATTTGGATCTTACAGTTTTATTTTAAGGACTCTCATTTCCTTTATGCACTGAGCCTGCATCTATTTTTATTTCTACTAATAGTATACCAAGGTTCATTTTCTCTATATTCTTACCAAAATTTATTGATTATACTCTTGTTCATATAGGCCACTGATATTAATATAAGAAGATATATTGTTGTGATTTGTTTTTTCTCTGATAATGAGTGAAATCAAATTAGTGGTGATATCTTCATGAGTATTGTTTTCAGAGAGTTTTCTATGCCAGTTTTCTGATTGATTTACTTCTTTTATATGTAGTTGAGTTGTGTGAGTTCTTTATAGGCATTAACCTATTGTTAGATACAACAGATGCAAATACCTTCTTACAGATGTCATGTTTATTAACATAATTAAGAATTTTATTTTTGTTTTATTTTTTATTTTATTTTTGGTGTGTAAGACTGTTTAATTGGCTGTATACTTATTTGCTTTTTCTTTTTGTTTCATTTGCTACTGAAATTGAGCTCTTTTACAATGAGATCCTAGAGTATCACCTGTTATCTTCCATGCATTATATAATTTTGAACCTCATATAAAAGCCCTTTATCAATTTTTTTCTTTTGGTTTATGGACATACCAGGTGATGCTCAGGGGTTAATACTGACTCTGTGCTCAGAAATTGCTCCTGGCTGGGGGACCATATGGGATGCCAGAGGATAGAACCGTGGTCCATCCTAGGCCACCACTTGGACCACTGCTCCAACCCCTACCCTTTATCAATTTTGAGTTAATTTTTATGTATGGTATTAAGTGATTACAAAGTCTCTTCCTTTTATTATTTTTTACATGCCTAGTAATTTTTATGCCATCTATTAAAGAGTGGTTTCAACACTACTATATGGTTTTAGCTTATTTATTATAAGTAAGGATGATCATATATATGAATTTTGTTTTTGTCTCCAGATTTTATTCCATAATTTAATCACTGATTTTTGTTCTAATTGCCATTACTTTGTAATATAGTTTGTATTTGGGATGTGCGAGGCCTCCATATTTTTTATTTCAGAATTGCTTCAGCTTTTAGAGGCATTTTATGATTTAAAATAAATTTTAGAATTATTTGTCCTGTTTTCTTGAAAAAAAAAGCCATTAGTATTTTGATCAATAATTCCATTTTTCTCCTAGAAGTAACATATGTGTATCTATAACTATACATCTATATATGTATATGTATGCATGTGGTTCTGACATCATCTCAACCTCTGTTACCAGCAGACTTTTATGTTATCACTAGAGAAAATGTCACGAGGTCAATTTTTATTTATTTGCTTCATAATGAAGTTTTACATGTTTTATCATTTGGTTAATTGTCACTTTCAAATAGTTTCTAATTATGCAGCTATTGCTTTAATTTTTTAAAATAAAATCTTATATTAAGAATGTAACCTATATTAAATATTAAATAATATTTATTACATTATATATTAAGTATTTTGTATTTCTTTAAATTTAATTTGCTTTATTAAATATGTGTCAGATAGTTGACATATTTGATCACAATAAATTTCTTTACAGATAACTGGGAGCTAACTTATTATGAAAGAAAAATAGGAAATAAAAATGAAGGGGAAAAAGAGTACAACAAAAGCAAATCTGTGAGTATTATTATATTTCCAAAATAGTTATTTTCATTATCAGAAGAGTTAGTAAGCCTTTGTTGCTAGTTGACCATTCTGTTATTTCAGTTCTCTGAATGTTAGATAACTTCGAATACACATTGGACTCTAAATTGATGTGTTCCTACAGGAATAACAGTAAAAAAAAAAAAAGAATTGTAGCACATTTATAAAATCAGCTACATAATCTATGAAATGCAAGCACTGTTGTTTGATACTGTGGCTTTTGTGGGGTATGCTTTCATGTATTTCCAGGTCTTCCAGAAGTATAAGAAGGTGGGGGTGGGAGCTTTCCACCAAAAAAATATAGCCCTGATGATATCAGCCCAAATATCAGTATACCTGGAGTTTTTGTCAGGTTGGTGTAAATTATGGGTACATTAGGTTTACAGCTGAAAATTGGCAATCTGATGCTGAAGCCATGCCTGCACCCCATGCACAATTGCAGCTTCATCAGTGGCTCTGCTTCCCTGCTCCTTTCAAGTATTTTGTTAGCAGATAATTTGTTATTGAATTGTTGTGCATTTTTACAGTGAAAGGTTTTTCAACATTGTATTAACTGAATCCATTTCCTATATAGACTCTGCTTAAGGCTTGGTGCTCAGAAAGGCCTCATCTGCAACTTAATTAATAAATATTAGCTGGTAAGTTATCCTGGTAAGTACATGTTTAACCATATGGGAATTTTATTTCTGTAATATGAAAAGTAGAATTTTAATGTTGTTTTCTTTATTCTCCTAAAACGTAATCAGATATTTCAACACATTTATCAAGAATTCAATCTTTCATCCTTTCGTTGAAATGTACATGACAAATGTGTATGACAAACACTAATAACTATCACTAATTAATCATTTATGTATATATAAACATATATATATACAAACATACAATATATTTAGTTCTGTAGCTATATGTGGCCAAATGCCTTGTTATGTGCTCAGAAGTCATTCATTGTCATGCTCAGAGACCATTTTGGTGCTGGGAGTTGAACAGGGGTTTGCTTGATACAAAGCAAGAGCCTTGTTCCCTATACTAGGTCTCTATATCACATTGAGAATGCTTTTGAACAACTGTAAGAAGCACAGTCTTCATATTTTTTGTGGAAGGTACTGTGTGATTTAAAACATAGAACTACTAAGTTCCTGTCATATTTAATACATTTTAAGTGTTAATCTTACTCTGTTAACGTCACTTCCTGCTTATCCTTTCATGTTTTTGGAATGCAAGGTGGATCCTATGGGTGATCCAATTATTTTCCACTACGAAGGCAAATTCAACTGCTAAAGATCATGGGCTAGCAAGCAGAGTAGTATTTTTGTTTGTTTGTTTTGTTTTGTTTTGTTTGAGGTGGGAGGAATACACCCTGTGGTGGTGTATCCTTGACTCTATGCTCAAGGATCACTCTTGGTGAGCTTGGAGGGCCATAGAGATTACCACGGATCAAACCTGGATTGTGCCTGTATAAGGAAAGTGCTTGATTCATTTCTCTGTGGCAGGAAGGTTTCTGAAAAAATAATTTTATGTCTAGATGGGTTGCTTTGAGTCAAAAATTTCAAAAATTTTTATTTAGCAAGTTTCCCTTATTTCTTTCTTTCATACAATTATATCTTAATTAATGCATCATGTTTATAATGAATTTATTTTATATACCACAGGATATTTTAACATATGTATCTATTTAGGTTTTCACAATATGTCATAATCTGTATGCTCTACATTATTGATATCCTTTAACTTTATAACTAGAGTTTCTAGTTTCTTTCTCCACAGTCCTTAATTATTTACAATAAGAATGTTTATTTTCTTTTGTCTTTTTTTTTTCTGTCAAATTTACTGGCAAACAGACATATCCAAAGATACTTTGCTATTCACAGAATTGATTCTATGTCCTTTCAACTCTAATTAAAAAATGTACAATTAATGGGGCTGGAGCGGTGCCGCAGCAGTAGGGCATTTGCCTTGTATGTGGCTGATCCAGGAAAGACCTAGGTTCAATCCCTGGTGTCCTATATGGTCCCCCAAGCCAGCAGTGATTTCTGAGCGCATAGCCAGGAGTAAACCCTGAGCATCACCGGGTGTGCCCCCCCAAAACAAACAAACAAAAAAAACCCCCCAAAAATGTACAATTAAGCATCATAGTCCATTTCACTTGTTCTAAAATGGTTTATATTGCCTTACTACAATTGCCCTGGTAACTGCATCACTATTTTTATCCAAAATAAATCTAACTCCATGTGAATATAGTGATAATGGCTAAGATAAAAAGTAAGGGAAGAATAACAATTCTGTAGTTGTCTGGCAAAAGCCTGGGATCTTTGGCACTCCACTTTGCTGTTTGATTTTCTTACTTTTGCATTTTGGCTCTTATGATCTCACCTCTGTTAGTTTAGTAGGCTGGCAAATCCAGCTCAAATTTATTTACTTTAGAGCTTACCTCATTGCTGATCTCTCACTACTGTTTCCACCACCAATTCACTTATATTGCCATGGAAAACTTGCTTTTTGTTATGTCAGATTCATGTACAGTATTTTCCGGCGTATAAGACAACTTTTGAAACAAAAACCGTCAACCAAAAATCGGGGGTCATCTTATACGCCGAGTATATCCTGAAAAATGTTTCAATATGCCACTAAACGAAAATTGTCTGAATATTGCCACAAAACGAATTTTCCAACTCGATCCTGCACCAATCACTGCAAGGCTGCTCGGACTTCCTCTCTAACTCAGCCAATCCAAGTAGGCTTTTTATGCATGCAAATTAGACAATGTTCTGGACACAAATCTACACTGTCAAGCAGTGGTCCTCAAACTATGGCCCGCCGGCCACATATTGTATTTGTATCTGTTTTGTTTCTTCATTGCAAAATAAGATATATGCAGTGTGCATAAGAATTCGTTCATAAGTTTTGTTTTTACTATAGTCAGACCCTCCAATGGTCTGAGGGACAGTGAACTGGCCCCCTGTTTAAAAAGTTTGAGGACCCCTGGAAGCCTGCTCAGATTGGCCTGAGTCAGAGAAGAAGTCTATTACAGTAGAATCTTTGAACCTTTGCTTGTTGTGATTGGCTCACTGTGGTACATACAGTTGCAGCACAGGAACGTTCTGTGTGATACAGCGATTATAGGCCTAAACCTAGGTTTTAACTGCAAAATTAGGGGGTCATTTTATATGCCAGCAAATACAGTATGTCTTTCTTTATTCAGATATTCACTTACGCTCTTCATTGGAATAAGTCAAATAATTTTGTTTGAATAGTTCAAGAACTTTTACTTTTTTTCTAAATTCTTATATTTTGTGATCACTAGAAATGCATTATATCTCTTATTTTTTTAGTTTACTTTTTGTAGAAAATGAGCATTTTATTTTATCCATTGGGCTATACCTAGGAGTGCTCTGGGTTTATTCTTGACTCTGCTCAGGGAACCATATGTGATGCTGGGAATCAAGCCAGGGTTAGCAGCATGTAAAGTTCCTTAACCCCTACAGTGTCTCTCTGGCCCTATGAATATATTTTTAAATCTTTTCTTTAAAAACTGACCATATTATTGAATATTCTTATTATATAATATTTATTAATTGTTTTCACAATAGATTTCAACATTTAAAACAATTATTTTATATTTTTAATTCCCACTTTTTCCTGTTATTTATTTTCTTTTATTAGCACCCCAGTAAGAAACATAAATATTCTTAAAAGTAGCATGCTTCCTATTTTCTGGCTTTAGTGAAAAAGTAATTTATCATTGTAAAATTTCATATTGGCTTTTAGTAACCATTTTTTTTACTTTCCAAAGTGTTTTTAGCAAAATGAATATTAAATTTTCTCACTTACTATTTTAGCATATATCAAAAGCAACACCTAATTTTTCTCTTCACCTACAAATATATTGGTAAACATTGTTCAAATTGGGTTATAAAGCACATTTTATGACATTAAGCTAAATTAGGAAAGACTAATGACAATTTCTTCTTCTAATGTATGTAAGTATGTAATTTATTTGAATATTTGAATTTACTATACTTGATTATACTATATTTGAATAAAATACCTGTCACAAATTTCTTGATTTTAACTATGCTTTCTACCTCTTCCAATCCTACTTTCTTAGATTCCACTTTCATTTGAAAATGATCAAATAACAGGGGTCCTCAAATTTTTTAAACAGGGGACCAGTTCACTGTCCCTCAGACCATTGGAGGGTCTGACTATAGTAAAAACAAAACTTATGAACGAATTCTTATGCACACTGCATATATCTTATTTTGCAATGAAGAAACAACAGATACAAATACAATATGTGGCCGGCGGGCCATAGTTTGAGGACCACTGGTAGTATTAGAAATTTTACCATTAATTATTGATTTGGGGGAGCAGATTGGTTACTGCTGACAATGTTCTGTGCTGAAGAATCACTTCTGGAAATGCAAAAGAGACTGTATAGGATAATGGGGATTGAACCCAGAAAAGATACCTAACTGCTATACAATCTCTCTCACCCCAATCATTGATTTGTTTTTAAGTTAATAGTGTCACATGAGATTTTCTATTGGCTTTCCAGTATGTCCATTATTTGTGAATGAGCAGCCCCACACCCACCGCATCTCAGGTCAGTGTGTGTGCACAGCAGAGAGGGAGTCTCTGGTTTCTCCATTCAAATGCAGCTGGTACTGACTGCAGCCACTCTGCATTCTGCCACCAACCAGGAAACCCTGCAGTCCTCTGCCACACGATAGGTCTGTATGAGTTTTGGATTACTGGTCCCACTCTAATATTCATACGCCACCCTGGGGAGTGAGTGATCTGGTGATGCGATTATTGGATTATTACCTACTTGGTATTCCTCTCCCACCCTAGGGTGTGGCTTGGTCTTTGTGAATAAAAGCAGGTATCTGAGGAAGGCAGGTGCTCATTCTTATTCGGCCTTCCTCCACTAAACTGCTTTCCTTCTTAGGAACAGAAGACTTGTGTGTGGAATTTCTGGCTTGAGTGTTGAATTTCCTGAACCCATTCTTGTACCTTTTCACTGTATGAATTATTTCCTCTGTCAATGTTTGCTTCTAGACCCGCGTCTCACCAGATTCTCGCTTTGGAGCCTCGAGCTCCTGTTATAGATGTCTCCTGAACTTGTACCTGAAACTGTAACAGAAAATCATACAGGGACTCTGCCCCCAATAGGTGAGATGTTATTTTTGTTCCCTCTCAGGTGAATTTCACCGTCCTGGGTTTTTAAGCCAATACTCTTTGGTTCAATGTGAAGTCATTTGCTTGGGCTTTGGTTGAAGGAACCTGGCTTCCCCTCATGCAAATTGCATTAGTGGTGGCTTTCCTTGTTTTTACATTTTGTATGTATCATGAGAATCAAAAGATTTGGAATGAATTCTCTAACCTTGTGTTAAAATTTGCTTGGGCACTGGCTGATTATTATATCCTTGTTTTAAGAGTTTCTGAAGCACTTTCTTATAGTTCTGAAAGGCCTATATTGCCAAATATTAGAATGACATTTTTGGTGATCATACATAGTCAAGCCCAGAGCCCTGAGGTTGTTGTTTTGCCATCCCCTACTGGTGTTAGGCAAGTAGAGCATCTAGCAGTTTCTCTTGAGAACATTGGCTTAAAAGGCAAAATAAATTTTATTGAAATGGCCCAATCAGAAGGCAGATATGTAGGATTCTCACCCACCAACCCTCCACCTCAGCCTTTTAGAGAGTGTGGAACAAATCCGCCTCCCTCACAAAGGATAATTCTTAGGGAAATTAGTAATAACATGGAATCAGAAATGAATACTCCCCATCAGAAAAATAATCAAATTTCAAACTATGATGGTTTGAATATGTATTACCTGGGTTGATTTAAGAAAGCATGCTCAGTATATGGTCTTCTTTCTTCATTTTGTGTTGAATACCTTGGTACCTGGAGTGATGGTGGGGGTTGGACCCACAAGAACTTTAACGCTGTACCAAAGACCTGTTTGAGTGCTTCTCAATATTTATAATGAAAAACGTGGTTTGAAGAAAATTCTAAGAGTAAAATTAATAGTCTAGATCACTTTGGAAGGGGGGGTGTTTACAGGAATCAATGCTTATTGGAGAAGGGCAGTACACAGATGTAAATAGCCAGGCAAGACTGCTCCATGCTGTTTTAAATCTTGTCAGAGAACTTGTACTGAAAAAAATTGACTCAGATACTAAGTTCAAAGGTAGCTATATAAAGATTATTCAGGGAGCTATGGAACTATATACAGAATTTGTGGGAAAATTGACAGAGGCAATTAAAGGGCAGATTATATAGAAATTCAAAATCTCTTGACAAAAACCTTAGCCTTTGACAATGCCAATGAATATTGTTAAGTTATCTTATGTACAATTAGGGAGAGAGAAGATGTCATGGAATTTCTACTTGCTTGTAGAAATTCTGGGACTTAAAAGTATCCTCCTTTATCCCCCATGGTCACACCTCTAACAACATAATGCTATTCAGAGGCAAACTTCAAGAAATCAGATCTATGGCTTTTGCCCAAGGAAACGGTCTGGTCTTTGCCTAAAGAGTGTGAAGGAATTTCATTAGGCAAGTAATTATCTTTCAGTACCTAACCATCTCCCTAGCAACAGGGGAAGGGCTCCAAATCCTATCTCAGGAGGTCAGGTCATATGCTTAAGTATGGCAAGATGGGGCATTTATGAAAACAACACAGGTCATCACAAACCTCTTATTGTACCTGTTCAAGGACCGCTCCCTCGATACCAAGATTAAATCAACCTGTCTCAGGAAACTGGGTCAGGGGCCAGTTTATGGCCTCTCAAAATTAGGAAACCTTTTCATCAATAGTTTAGTTTCCCAGCCCATACCAAGAGAACTCTGCAGTTTAAGCTCATTAAAGCCTGCCACTTCAGAAAGTTTCAGATTTATATATTTTCTTCCCAGAGGACTTGCCCATCCTTCCAGCTCAGTGCTCTTATAACATTAGATCTGGCATAACAGGGCCATTCCCTCAAGAGACTTTGGGGATGATTTTAGGATGAAGCAGTTTAACACCCAAAGGAATATTAATTCACCAAGGATTTATAGGTTCTGACTATGTAGGGGAATAATAGTTCTTGTTTCAGTACCCACAGTCTGAACTTTTAAGAAAAGTAAAATATAGGTCAAGTTTTATTAATTCCTTATGTCTGGCAAATTAGAATGCATCAGGGAAGGAGGATTTAGAAGTATTAGCCCTGAGGCTTCTGCTAATGCATTTGTAGCTTTTACTGCTAAGCTTAAAGAGGAAAATCCAGTATTAACTCTTGAGTTTCGGGGCAGAAAATTTGAAGGTGTGTTTGATTTGGGTGCAGAGATGTCTGCAATTTCTTTAAGAGATTGGCCCTGGTATTGGATCCTACAGAAAATTCAAAACAATTTGGAAAGGACAGAAAGTGTCTTGCCTCCAAAAACACTAAGTATTTAAATCAGCAGGTGATATTCATGCTGTATGTAGTTTCGGTTTCTTTGAACCTATGGGGATATTATTTGCATAAGCAATGGGAAGCATAATATCACATCCCTCAGCAAAACATCTCCCAGTATATTAATTCAGAGGGTTTGTCTTTTTAATTGGGGCCACTGGGTTAAAGGGCCGAGAATCCATTCCATTGAATGGAAATCTGATATTCTATTCTGGTTCTCCAGTGGCCCATCCACAGCATAAAATTAGAAATGCTTAGAAACTTAATTAATTAACATTTTAGACTGGAACACATTGAAATCTCTTGTACTAATTGAAATTCTCTGAAATCTCTTTTTCTAATTGGAATTCTCCAATATTTATTATTAAGAAATCATCAGGTAGCTGGAGAACCATAAAGAAAGATTCTATCCTAGACTTTGTTCTCTGACCTGTGCAAATACAAAGACCTCCAATTACAGAAGACTGATTTTGTCAACCAAATGAGGAGAACATTTTCTGACACCATAAAAAGACCTTGGGGTTTGATAATGGGCATGTCTGGAGCCTGTAGTTGTTCTCATGACAGTATGCTTCAAGGGTGAAAAAAATCCTGTATCTCTTAGGCCAAGGGAATTCCCGTTCAAACTTACCCAATACTTACTGTGTCTATGCAAAAAAATCCAACAAAAACAACAAACAAACAAAAACAAAACAAAAAACCACACCAGCCCTCCTTCCTTCCTTCCTTCCTTCCTTCCTTCCTTCCTTCCTTCCTTCCTTCCTTCCTTCCTTCCTTCCTTCCTTCCTTCCTTCCTTCCTTCATACCTTCCTTCCCTCCTCTTTCTTCCTTTCTTCCTTTCTTCCTTCCTTCCTTCCTTCCTTTCTTTCTTTCTTTCTTTCTTTCTTTCTTTCTTTCTTTCTTTCTTTCTTTCTTTCTTTCTTTCTTTCTTTCTTTCTTTCTTTCTTTCTTTCTTTCTTTCTTTCTTTCTTTCTTTCTCTCTCTCTCTCTCTTTCTTTCTTTCTTTCCTTCTTTCTTTCTTTCCTTCTTTCTTTCCTTCTTTCTTTCTTTCTTTCTTTCTTTCTTTCTTTCTTTCTTTCTTCTTTCTTTCTTTCTTTCTTTCTTTCTTTCTTTCTTTCTTTCTTTCTTTCTTTCTTTCTTTCTTTCTTTCTTTCTTTCTTTCTTTCTTTCTTTCTTTCTTTTTCTTTCTTTCTTTCTTTTTCTTTCTTTCTTTCTTTCCTTCTCTCTTTCTTTCTTTCTTTCCTTCTCTTTCTTTCTTTCTTTCTTTCTTTCTTTCTTTCTTTCTTTCCTTCTCTTTCTTTCTTTCTTTCTTTCTTTCTTTCTTTCTTTCTTTCTTTCTTTCTCTCTCTTTCTTTCTTTCTTTCCTTCTTTCTTTCTTTCCTTCCTTCTTTCTTTCTTTCTTTCTTTCTTTCTTTCTTTCTTTCTTTCTTTCTTTCTTTCTTTCTTTCTTTCTTTCTTTCTTTCTTTCTTTCTTTCTTTCTTTCTTTCTTTCTTTCTTTCTTTCTTTCTTTCTTTTCTTCCTTCCTCTTTCTTTCTTTCTTTCTTTCTTTCTTTCTTTCTTTCTTTCTTTCTTTCTTTCTTTCTTTCTTTCTTTCTTTCTTTCTTTCTTTCTTTCTTTCTTTCTTTCTTTCTTTCTTTCTTCCTTCCTCCTTTCTTTCTTTCTTTCTTTCTTTCTTTCTTTCTTTCTTTCTTTCTTTCTTTCTTTCTTTCTTTCTTTCTTTCTTTCTTTCTTTCTTTCTTTCTTTCTTTCTTTCTTTCTTTCTTTCTTTCTTTCTTTCTCTTTCTTTTTCTTTCGTTTTTGTTTATCATTACTAATGTGTGTTATGTTATTGCTTCTTTTGATTTTTTCTTTTCCCTTTATTCTTTTGAATTGATATTGATAGCTTCTAGAAAAACTCCTCTCAGCTTTATTCTCTCTCTCTTTTCTCTCTCCCTCTCCCTCTCTCTTTGTTTTTGGGCTACACCCATTGACACTCAGGGGTTACTCCTGGCTATGTGCTCAGAAATCGCTCCTGGTTGTGGGGGAACATATCGGGTGCCGGGGGATCGAACCGTGGTCCATCCTAGGCTAGCGCTTGCAGATGGGTTACCTTTAGTGCCACCGCTCTGGCCCCTTTTTAAAATTTTCTTCTTCTTTTTCTTTTTTCCCCCAACAGAACCACAGAACTTGAATTATCTTGTTCTGCCTCAAAAATTGAGGGGAAAATAAAAAGCTGGACGGTACAGGAGCAAACAGCTACATGAACATTGAGTGGAAATAAACAATGATCAGACCTAAATACCAAACCCAAAGTCAACGACAAAGGAATCAAGATACCCAATCTACTACAAGTTATGTACAAAGGGGATCTGTTACACTAGCCGTCAGGAGATAAAGGGGACATATGGGATGCATGCTGGGAACAGGGGCAAATAGAGGACAACACTGGTGGTGGGAATGTCCCTAATTCACTGTCACTATTTATGTACCTTAAATATAAATATAAATATAACTGTGATAGACTTGTAAATCACATTGTCAAAATAAAATTAAAAAAATTAAAAAGGGAACATATATATATATATATATATATATATATATATATATATATTGAGAGAGAGAGAGAGAGAGAGAGAGAGAGAGAGAGAGAGAGAGAGAGAGAGAGAGAGAGAAAAGAGATTTGCCTTTCCATTTTCTTCTATTAATAACAGGGCCAGTATGCAGTGACTTCAATGTACAGTTTTGCCTCAGGGCATGGCACATTCACCTACTATATGTCAGTATTTTGTTGATGTGCTTTTATGTTCAGGTTGTAAAAAGTTTCCCAAGGTATATTTGGTGCATTACAAGATGATAGCTACTGTCAGCTCAGACTTACAAAATATTGCAATGTGTTTATAAATTTGTCATTAGCTACTTGCAGGGTCCTGGTTTAACAATAGCCACAAAAAATCCAGACTTTACCTCCATTTCAATGCTTGGGCTTTGTATTGGAGTGTATTTCAGTGCATCCCCAAAAGGTTTTTTATCAAAAAAAAATCTAAGGACTCTTAATGACTTTCAAAAACTTTTAGGTGATTTAAATTGAATCTGTTTCTCCCTTGGGATTCCAAACTCCAAACTCAGCAAAATTTTTAGTACTTCAGAAGAATTTAAATAGCCCCAGGTTTTTAACACAAAAAGCCCAACAAGAATTAGATTTTTTTTTTCATGAACCAGCTCCAAAAGTCCTCTTTCCAGGCTCAGACCTGGAGAGAAGGTTTGGCTTTTAATGTTTGCAGTCCCTCAGTCCCCTATGGGTGCTATTGTTCAGCTGTCTGGGCCTCTGGAATGGGTTTACTTACACAACAATCAACTTTTCACGTTTGTGCCCTATTTGGAATTTATCTCTGCTCTTATTATCAAAACAAGAGTCAGAATAATTTCCTTGTTTAGTTCTGATCCTGAAATAATAGTCCTGCCAATTACAGAAGAGGAATGAAAATGTATATTACCTCTAGTGAGCCCCTTTAACGAGCACTGTCTGGTTTTTCAGTAGAAGTTTTCACCCATTACCCTGCTGGAAAGACATGAGAGTTCTTCAAGATTTCTTAAGAGATCCCATTTTGTAATCTCATCTATTATCAGCTCTTCCCCTATACCTGATGCTTCAATGTTTTACTTTGACAGGTTACAGGTCTTCTCTGGTCACAACAGTGCAAACTAATTACAAGTATGCTCAACAAGTGGAATTTGCTACTTTAAATTACTTATTATCACATGTTTCAGAGTCATGCAATGTAGTAAGCTATTCAGTTTACATAGTAGAATAATTCCCAGGCATACTAACCACCTCTTTATATGTTCATAATCAGATTGTTCAAGATTTGCTATAGCAATTACAAGGCCTTCTGAAAAAACATTCTGAGCCAATATATATCAATCACATAAAAGCCTGATCTGGCCTTCCAGGACTGATGACTTTAGGGAATGAGACTGCTGATCATCTATTCATGCCAATATTTAAGTTGTCTGCATAAAAACATACAGCACTTCATACAAATGCTCATAATTTGTATGTCAACTGTCATATTTCATGGAAGCAAGCCAGACAAATAGTCAATACATGTTCCATTTGTGCATCCTTGAATAAAAGAACACGTGTAGCTTAAGCCAGTCCCTGAGGGCTGTAAACTAATAAATTGTGACAAATGAATATTATGCTGGTTGACTTTCCCCAAATAAATCCTATCTTCATGTGGTCATAGGTACATAATTCCATTTTATATGGAAAGTTCCAATGACTTCAGAATGAGCTAAAGCCATTTGCACATTCATGCTTCAGTGCAAACATCCCCCAGTTTGTAAAGACAGACAATGGCCTGGCCTAGACCAGTAAAACATTTCAATTATTTTGTAAGGAATGATAAATAAAACACATCACTGGCATCCCATATAATCTGCAATGACAAGCCATAGTTGAAAGAGCACATCGAACTCTCAAAACTCAACTATTAAAATATAGAAAAAGAGGCATTTTACCCTTAACATTATTTTTACTAAAATTCTTAAATTTACTCCAAGGAGAGCTTTACATAGCTGCAGAAAAACACTTTAAAGAAGATGTTCAGCTAGAAAAATATAACTCACCTATCTGAATAAAAACGGACAATAAATGGATTGCTGGTAATATCTGATTTCAAAACAAAAGGGATATGCTTATGTTTCTACAAATAGCAACCCTGCCAAGAAGCTTTGGGTCCCACTATGCCTTGTCAGAAGCAGAATTCTCAGAAATTAAATAGCTCAGACACAAATGCATGATAATCTTGATGTTGTAAATAAGGGAATTGGTTGTGCTCTCACCTGACTTCATAGTTTAGGAAAAATTGTTACATGAACTAAGTGTTAGAACGCTCGTATAATATTACCAGTTTGACTGATTACTTTTACCAGAACCATTATAATAAGGATATTAACAGGTCAAATTCATTGGGACATAAAGGCAAGCACAAGATTATAAAAGCTTTATGGGCAGGAAAGCACAGGTATATCAATCCAAAAGACTTAAAAATGACCACTGGAAAAATAAATAATCAGTTTTCAGAATACAGTCAACAGGATCCACATGAACTACTTTTATTCTTGGATGGAGGGTCTTCATCAGGACTTGAGCAAAGCTAATATGCAGAATAGACATATAGAGTAAAATAAAGATCATCTTGTTGACTCAGAAGCTGTAAAACAAGTTTGGCAAATACACAGCAGTTTAATAAGTTTAGTTTTGCTACACTTTTCCAAGTTCAGCTTAAATCTGCAATTCAATGTCTCATCTGCCATCAAAAACTTCAGAATTTAGAGATATTTATTAATTTATCTTTGCCTTTGCCACCTACAGATACATGCATGTTTCAATGTTACCTTAAAGTGTTTTATAAAGAACTAAAAGACAATTATTACAGTATGAGCTCTAAGAACAACCACGAAGAGTATAAATTATTCTCTGTTTTGAACCATAAATTATGGCAAAATGAAAAAGAGTCATTGAACAGTCTGTTATAAAAATATAACAAGAAAACATTGGTTTAAATTTAATGATCAAGCAATTTCAGAAATTGCTAACTCATCTGTATAATTTTCAGCAACTTATATTCTTTTTATGCTTCCAAGAAATTTGCTGCTCTGAATACAGCTGTTTAAATCAGTGGCTGTTTTATGGAATGCTTTTTAAAGATGTCTATAATAATGTTATAATATTTTTACCAACAGATAAAAAGTTTCAGGATGTGGACTCCCACTATAGTGCTCATTAATAGAATGTTTCAGTGTCTTGATTTCTATTATGTTTGTAATACTCTCTAATGCATCTCTTTATAGTGATCTGTAGAGATATAGTTTGGATACCTTGATTTCACATTGCAATGGTATTTTCTGTTGGACTCCTAATACTGTGGTCATTATGATGTCTTGGCAAATAATTTGGATCATTAACTTTCCATTTGATTTTATCTGCTTGTATCTTCTAATTCTTCACAGAGATCCTTGGATAAGGCATCTGAATGCCATAGACTCTTTTTATAATGCACATCACCATATCACTTAGTATTCTACTCTTAAACATTAAGATTGTTTTAAAAATGTTCTATACATGTTTAAAAAATGAAGCCTTTTCCAGCAAAGTTCCCCTTCATCAATGTTGATTACACCTAGGAACTAGAAAACTTTTGCACTTGACATGCCCACTTTTTATTTTGAAGTGCTTTGAACCACTTTACCTGGATCAATTTTCCTGTGGATTGATGCCTTTGTCCATGTGTGTGTGTGTGTGTGTGTGTGTGTGTGTGTGTTTGTGTGTGGTCACCACCTCTATGTTTAATGTTCATCCATATTATACATAATGTCTGTGTATTTTGTATTTAGCCCTTCCTTCCTTCCTTCCTTCCTTCCTTCCTTCCTTCCTTCCTTCCTTCCTTCCTTCCTTCCTTCCTTCCTTCCTTCCTTCCTTCCTTCCTTCCTTCCTTCCTTCCTTCCTTCCTTCCTTCCTTCCTTCCTGTATATGGCCATTTCTTTTTCCCTGGAAGAAGATGATGCCACCACTCCACAGAGGTCACACTGGTGCTTATGGTGTTAAGCTAGTTAAAGTATGAAGGAATAATATAAATCAGCCCATCTGGACTTTTTGAAGACAGACCATTGCATGAAGAGCAAAGCTTGGACAACATCACTGGCATGTGAACTGCTCGCAGTCCTCTTCAGTGGCTCAACCTACATAAAGGTCTCCTGTTCTATGTTGTAGTTCTGGCTACTACTAACATGCTAACCTGGCATTGAAAACTATGTTTGAGAAGAACCTTTAAGAAATACTATGGTTTAGATAAATTAGTGTGCCTGGAGACTGTAGATGGTCTTAAGGCAGGATGTGTTATGGTAGGGTTACCCTGTTTTTAGGCCAAAAATGTTTCTTTATATTTTCCCAACTTTTGATGCACCTATTCAAAATATTGACAACCTTTGTCTTTATTTTTAGAAACATCTCTAATTTTAGAACCACAAAATGTGAATTATTTTGTATTTCTATAAAGTCAATTGGTGAGATGTTGGATTACTGATCCCACCCTAGTCAATATTCATATTACACCCTAGGGTGTGATCTGATGATGAGATTATTGGATTATTTCCTTCTTGATATGTCTCTCTAACCCTAGGGTCTGAGGAAGACAGGAATTTATTCTTTGGTCTTCCTCCACTAACCCACTTTTCTTCTTTGGAGCAGAAGTCTGTGTGGTGGGATTCCTGGCTTGAGTATTGGATTTCCTGAACCCATTCTTGTACCTTTTTACTGTGTGTATTATTTTCTGCATCAACAATTGCTTCCAAACATGCCTCCCACTATAACCTTGTTTTAAAGCCTGGGGCTCTGGTGAAATATGTGTATAAAGAGAGGGACCCTCTAGTCCCTCCCATCAACCTTCCTCCTAAACCTCACAAATGATAGTGCATTTGTGCTAAGATATTTTAATTTATACCATATATTTCTAGGCAGATTAGGCCAAGCACTTACAAATGCTAGAAAAAATACAACTCAAAACTTAGTCAGATTAGTTTGGAATATTTTTTATCATACTTAGATAATATCTCCTGTTTAGAAAAATAACCACTAAAGCAGATATAACTCTAGCCAAATTTTTGACAGTCATTTTAATAGATCACATTCTTAATATCCCCTAAAACTCCAGCATTCTAACCCACAAAATACAAAGAACAATGGAGTAACTAAAGAAGAAACCTGCAGTTGGAGATATGGAGAAAAATTATGGCAAATTTCCAAGTCCACCAAAGAGCCTGAGCCTTATAGATGAGGACATAAGTCAACACTTATGGTTTTAGCAACAGAAATCAAGGAGTCACTAACTGTAAAATTAAGCAATTTATAGATGAACAATTCAACCAACTCAAAGAACTCTTTCAGTATTTGAGAGAATCCATTCAAATGGAACTGAAAGAAGTAAAAAAGATGCTAAGAAGCCATAGTAGTTGAATTACACATGTGGAGAATCGCATATACAAACTTAAAGACAAATTACAAATCAGCATTGATAAAGAAATAAAAATATAAAGGAGAGACAAAACATTGGAAGAACAGGTAAAGAATTTAATGAAAAGGAGACAAGAGAAATAATATTCAAATTATAGAGATACCAGAAGGGAAGGTAAAAGGAAAGAGGACAAACAAGTAATGAAAAAAATAATAGCCAAGAATTTCTCTACTCTCTGGAAAGAGGCTGCCGTACAAATACAAGAGGCAAAAATTGCCAAAATCGACCCTAATGGATACCTTAACATCAAACAGATAGAAATAAAATTGGAAAGTGAAAGAGAAAAGAGAGAGATAGAGAGATGGACTCTTTAAAGCAGTAAAGACGAAATGCTTCAATTAAAAAGAACATAAGAATCAAATCATATTTTCCATTTGAAACAATCCAGGCAGAAAAGATTGGCAAGACACATTCAAACTACTGAATAAAAGAAACGTTCAAACTAGAGTATACTACCTAGAAAAACTATCATTCACATGATAGGAAGGTTAAAAAATTCTCAGACAAAAAAGAACTCACAATATTTGCTGTAACCAAACCGACTCTAAGTGAACTACTCAAAGATCAATTATATAAACCAGCTACCTAGTTGTAATAGCAGCAACCCTACACAATATACCAGTGAAACAGTTCTTGCAATAGTTTCCTTAAATGTCAATAGACTAAACTCTCCCATCAAAAGACACAAAGTAGCAGGTAGATCAGGCAACAAAACCCATCCATCTTCTGCCTGCAGAGTAAAAGGATGGAAAACAATTATACAAGCTACAGAAAAAAAACAAAAGAAAGCTGGGACAGGCATAATGATATCAGAACAAACTGTATTCAACCCCAATGAAGTGCTTAGATACAAAGATGGACACTAGATATGAATCACGAGAAAATTAGACCAAGAAGTATTAACTCTGATCAACATTTATGTAGCAAATGTAGAGTCAACAAAATTTGGAAGAATTTTACTCACAAACCTAGTATTAACTCTGATCAACATTTATGTAGCAAATGTAGAGCCAACAAAATTTGGAAGGATTTTACTCACAAACCTAGAGAAAAATATGGATAAAAACATAATAGTGGTGGGAGATTTCAAAATTCCATTATCATTACAGACAGATCCACTAGGCAGAACACTAGCAAAGAAATAAGAGCCCTAAATGAGAAAATATAGAAAGTAGGACTAATGGATCTATGCAGAGATTTCATCCTCAAAAATCCAAATACACATTCTTCTCAAGTGCACATGGAACCTTTTCTAGAATAGACCACGTCTTAGGACACAAGTATAACTTACATGAGGTCTCAAAGATAAGAATTATACTAAGCAACCTAGCAGACCACAATGCCACAGTAATAAAGACTGAGTGTAATAAGAAGGCGTGTAGAAAATATAATACCTGGACACTAAACAATATGCTGCTCAGCAACAGCTGTATCAAAGAGAAAATAAAGGAAGAAATGAGATTTCTTGAGACTAATGATTTTTGGGGCCACAACCAGCAGCATTCAGGGGTTACTCCTGGCTCTGCACTCAAAAATTACTCCTAGCTCAGGGGACCATATGGGGTTCTGGGTTTCAAACCACCATCTGTTCTGGGTTGGTCATGTGCAAGGCAAAAACCCTACTGCTATACTATCTCTCTGGCCCCTCTTAAGACTAATGATAATGAAGAAACAGATTACCAAAATCTATGAGACACAGCAAAAGCAGTAAGTCGATGGAAACACACAGCAATAAAGGCCTAAAATGGGAAGGAAGAAAAAGATAAAAATCAATACCTAAAGGGACACCTTAAATATGTGAAAAAACCAACAACAAAGGAACACAAACACAAAGAGAATAAAAGAAATCATAAAAATTCAAAGCAGAAATTAACAATTTAGAAACAAAATGTAGAATACAAAAAAATTGATGAGACAAGGGTCTGGTATTTTGAAAGGATAAACAAGATAGACAAACTCTGGCAAGACTTACAAGGAGTAAAAATTGAAACTACTTAAATAAATTGGATCAGAAATGAAAGGGAAGAGATAACAACAGAAACCCAAGAAATCAAAGACATTATGAGAGATGATTTTGAACAATTGTACTCAGTTAAGCTAAAGAAGCTTGAAGAAATGAATAGATTTCTGGAAAAATACAATCTCCCAAAATTGAATAAGAAGGAAGTAGAAAGCCTAAGCATGCCAATCACAAGTAAGGCAATTACTTGTAATTACAGTAATTAAAAAACTCCCCAAGAATAAAAGTTTAGGATCCAGAGGTTTACAGGTGAATTTTATCCAATATTCAGAGAAGACTTATTCCATTGATTATTATACTCTTCTAAAAAATTAAAAAGACAGGGATTCACCCTAAAAACTTTTATGAAGCTAGTATCATGCTCATTACCAAAGTTGATAGTACAAGAAAGAAAACTACAAAGCAAGCTCAGTAATAATATTTAATGCAAAAATCCTTACCAAAATCTTAGCAAACTAAACCCAACAACACATCAAAAAGATTACACATCACCACTAAGTGGGTATTATCCCAGGCATGCAAGGATGGTTCAATATATGCAAATTAATCAACATAATACACCACATCAGCAAAAGGAAGGATAAGAACCACATGATCATATCAATCAATGCAGATAAAATATTTGACAAAATCACCACCCATTCATGATAAAAACTCAGCAAAATAGGCATGAAAGGAACCTTCCTCAAGACAGTAATATTTTTCTATAAAAACCCTACAGCCAACATTATTCTTAATGATGAAAAAAATGAAAGCATTTCCACTAAGGTCAGGCACTAAGCAAGGATGTTCACTATCTCCACTCTTATAAAACATATTAGAAGTCTTAATTATAGCAATCTGACAGAAAAAGAAATCAAAAAATTCTAAAAGGAAAAGAGGAAGTAAAACTATCTCATTTGCAGATGACATGATGATATACATTGATGGCCCTACAGAGAGCACTGAAAATCTTCTAAAAACAATAAAACAAACCAGCAAAGTGGCTGGCTACAAAGTCAACACACACACACACACACACACACACACACAAAACACAGCTGGGAGGGGTCTGTGATTGATAATTAGAGTGGCCTGGGGGAAGAGAGGAGGCAGAAGCAGCAGGAAGGACAGATGCAGAAGAGAGATGTAGTAAGAAAGAGGCAGGGGCAGCAAGATGGATGGAGGAGGGCAGCTGGAGGTTGCTTAAAAAACTTAGCTAAGAAGCCATGTGAGAAATATAAATATGGTGGTTAGGACCTTGTAATAAATCTAATGTCTCCTAAAACTTCATCTGACTGACTGGATCATTTATTTGCTGTCACCCTGATATCTACAGACATGCCAGGCTGTAAGGGCTGCAGGTGCTGGGCCAGGCTGAGAAAGACCTCACCATCCATCCATCCATGCACTACTAGGACTGTATAATTAATATTTAATTCAACAATGCCCATGTTGTCAGTTTACTTTCAGTTCACTTTCATGTTTTCTTCAGTTTCAGGAACCTGTCTCACAGCATGCAACTTGGAAGCACACACCAGATGTGTCTATTGGCTTTCCTAGTGAAGTGCCTATTTTTCCCCCAAGAAATATTTCAGCCAGAAGGCCCATTGGAGGAATCAATCATAACCCCTGCATGGATTACTGTCTATATTTCTGTTATATATCTATATCTATATTTCTATATATATGTATATATATATATATATATATATGACATGACGGTGACATTATATCTCTTTTTTTATAATTTGGCTTTGTCTCCCTTGCAAAACTACAGACCTAAATTCGGCCTCAGTCATTGTGCAATTAAAAGAAATTTTAGTACCAAAGTCTGCCAAAATTCCCCGCTGGCTAAGTATATTTCCATATTCAGATGATTCCAGCCAAGTTACCTGCAACCTATTTTTCTAGTCTCAGCTTCTTGGTGGTAAACAATAGCTTCTGCCTTTCTTGCATTTTACTGCATTTTGCAGGCTGCAAAGTTTGTAACAAAACCAGTTTCTCTTTTTGTTAAAAGAAGTTTCTTGCTAACCAGAACACCTCCTTCTCATGTTTCACCTCACCTCACTAGCCCAGAATTCCTTTCACCTGTAACGGCTAGGATTTGATATGTATATTCTAGGGCTTGCTATCATTATCTTCCTTCTCCGAAGATTCCCTGCCCTTTGTTTCCGCGAAAATGCTTTGCATACTAGAGTTGTGCTTAAAATGATCAGCTGAAAAAGTAAAGTTTGTCTCTCGTGTCTCACGACTATTGCAGACGCTAGTCCCCATATAATGTATTTTGTGTGGCCTCATCATTTCATATTTCATATTTGTCCGTTCATGTACCCATTTTCCTCTCGTGAAGGAATTTTCATCCCCACCAGAGATGCTGAGACACAAGATGCTTGCAGCAAACCTGGATGCTAAAGACCTATTAGACAATGTTTCAGATTGTACATATTTTACAGTGATTATTACCATATTATGTTGTATTCTAGACTTAAAATTTATAATTTTTTAAGAATGTTTTTGCACAATTTGATCCAGGAAACCGTGTCCATTAAAGTTTACCCTCATCAACGATGTCTTGCCTAAGAATTGAAAAACCTTTTCATCTGACCTGCTGGCTTTATATTTTTTAACTTCTCTGACCAGTTCCACCTGGGTCTGTTTTACAACTATAACCTATGGATTGATCTTCATTGTATGTCTATGTGTTTGTGGGAGTGTTTGTGTGGTTGCCACCTCTATGTCTGCTTAATGTCCGTCTGTATTTTACATAATGTCTGTCTATGTTGCCCTGTTATATATAACCCTTCCTTTCTCCTTTCCCCTGATTACCACTTAACAAATGCCTTTCTGTGTTTTCAGTCCCTCACCCCTAATCTGTTATTTCTCCCTATTTAACTCTTTTTACCCTCAGTTCTTAACTCCTCAGAAACTAGAACGTTCCTCCACCCCAACCTACTGCCAGGCAGATCCCAAAGCAAAGACAGCCTCTCAGCCTGCCTTGCCTTGGCCCATGAAGAAGCTACCATCACTGCTGCTGATAAGCTTGTGGCGACTCTTTTGCTCCCACCTCTCTTTGCTGTGAACTCTTGCTTTCATCTGATTCAACTTTTGAGAGTCTCAGCTTGGGTACATTTCTTGATCTATGACTGCTGAGAGCAATTTTTCAGACCCCATAAGGCTATGTCGCAGTCTGAATATGTGCTATAGATTTCCTCCCCCAACCTGACTATTTCAAAAGATTTAAAGGGGGTATGTATATTTTCTTTATATATTTCTTTAGGTATTTTTCCTTAAAACGTGTAATTTTTCTTGTGTATTTTTTATATAGATGTAGTTTTCCCTAACTCTATTTTGGATTTGTTTAGTAGGAAACTCTAGTAGATGAGTTTCTCTTGGGTTCTGAGTTCATATCAGAGTCAGGTTATAGGGATTGCTTAACTTGTTATTTTTACCCATATATACACCAGTAATATCCTGTGGCATTGTTCCTTTTCCATAGGCACACTAAAATGGGTGAAATATTAGGTATAGTAAGCATTTCCTAAACATTTTAGGGGGCCTTTCAGCCTGAACATTTGTCATAATAACATAGACCTCAGTTGATGGGACACCAACTGCTCATCTCCAAATGTTGGATCCCATCTTTGGAACCAGCATAGTTTTCTGCATAGCACAAGTAATGCAACTTCCACCCAGGAAGGCTCTGATGCTACCCTGCCACAGATTTGCTCGAGGTGGTGGGTTTATATGTCACCCTCTTTGAAACAGAAAAATCTTACCTCCAGGGCAGGTTTCCAAGCCTGCCATCCAACTCTGTGATAAAACCAGAAAATGCTCCATGTCACCCTGACCATGGCATAGGATCTGTATAAAAACCGAGATCTCTAATTACTGAAGCCTTACTGTGATTGAAAAGGTTAAGGAGAAAGCTCTATCGTGATTAAGGAGAACTTTTCTTGGGACCATGAAGAAAGTTTTTGGGTCAGACAATTTACTATGTCTGGAGCTTGTAGTTGTCTGATGGCAAGATGCTTCATTGGTAAGGTCTCCCTGTTCTTTTTAGGTTAAATTATCTGTCTTTCTATTTTTTTCTAGCTTTTAATGTGCCTATGCAAAAAATCCCTTGTTTATCTGTTAGATAGGGGATCCTGCCTTTTTCATAGGACCATGGGACACGAATTACTTTGTTTTACTTCATATTTCTGCATTTTTCTATAAAATTAAAAAGAGGGAGAGAAAAATATAGGGGTCAGGGGCCAACTGGTCTCACGTGCATTAATGGAGATAAAAAAAAAACACCCACAAAACTAAATACCCAAGCCATAATCAACAACAATAGAATCAAGAGACCTAACCTATTACAATATAAACTTAAAATGGTCCAGTTTTACAGGCAGGCCAAGTGATAAAGGGTGGTGGTATAGGATGTACTCTGGGATCATTGGTGGTGGGAGGTTGACTCTAGCGGTGGGATTGGACCTAATTCATTGTATGTCTGAAATCCAACTCTGAAAGACTTTGTAAATCACAATGGTTTCCATAAAATAAAATTTGAAAAAAATGTGAATGATCATACTGTGTGTTTTATTTTTTTCTGTTGTCTATTATTCCTATTACAGGTATGAGTTAAGGTTATGAATGCTTTTTATATTAATAAGAAAGTATTCTAAATTTAAATAAAATATGAATAATAAGAAGTTTTTTTTTTAAGATCTAAACAAATATCTCAGGGGAGTTTCTCCTGGTGATTGGCAGTATTATGCTCTTTATGCCTTCATCTTTTTATTTCAGAAAAATACTTAGTGAAGATTTTATTCTTATTTAATATTTTTGCTCATTTTCTTCATTTTAGTTTTGATACCACAGCTGATGATGCTTGTTGTGAAGGTCCTGGGAGTTAAACTTGGTTTTCCTGCATGCAAATTCATGTACTCAGCATATTGACCTATCTCCCCAGCCTTCAATTTTACTTATTTGTTCCCCCAAACTTGATGTTAAAAATCCTTGAAGAGTTTTAACTATATTACATATAACTTTTCCTAGAAATAAAATAAAATAAAATATATTCCTTTTGTTTGTAGTTTCATTCTTTTCCTTACTCCAGATGTTTCTTTCTTTCCTTTATTGAAACTAAAACAAAGTTCTTTTTATGATTGTTTCAATCCTTAAGTATTCTCACACCCATCCTTTCATCAATGTTCACTTTGCTCCACCAATGTCCCCCGTTTCCTTTCTGTCCACCAGGTTGCGTTTATGACAGATATTTTTCTTTTTCCTTTTTTCCCTTTAGGAACTATGATTTGCAATATTGTTACCTCCTTTCAACACTAAGTTATTGTATAGTGATCATTTCTCATCATCATATACTTTATTTTGATATGGTTTTGATATTTAGATATTTATCTGATGAACATAACATTTACATATCTACTGATTTTATAAATTATTTGCCTAAAAGAATAATTATACTTTTAAACTATATTAAGTCTTCTCACCTGTTCTCCCTGCTTATTTGTCATTGAATCCTAATGTTTTCTTAAAATTCTGGGCTATTAATTTCCCTCTTCCTTAATGATGAACAAAAATCGGCCTTTCTTCTGTTGCAGGTGTAGGGACAGTTTGCTGGCTGGTAGGATTTTCGCATTTCTAAGCTCTCTAGGAGTCTTGAAGAGTATTGTGGAGTGCATATTAAATAACTCAGAGAGAGGGATCCAGCTGTGTCAAATGTGAGTCTGGGGATGGGGGGTCAGTAGCTGGGGTGTCATTTCAGCACTGTGAGAGGTACCTTGTGGATCCCACAACCTGGGGTGTGCCTTTTCCACCACAAAGATAATCAGTTAGCTTGGCTCTTAGATTTCTTCAGAAATGAGAACATGTGGTGAGCTAATAGAGGGTTTGCAGGGGGTGGGGGAGGCAAACTATTAAGAGATTGACATGCATTCAAGGGAATACCTTTTCAATAGTTTTCCTCCCATTTTTGTCTACGACTCTCAGATTGAGACAATTAACTTCTGAAACTCTCCAATTCTAGCTATTTGCTACCTGGAGGATTAATGGAATTTAGATTTCCTAGAAACATTAAAGGCATAGTTTTTCCAGAAGACTAAAGAGGATAGGTTATTGAAACCACCCACACATATTCCAAATTCAAATAAAAATTTAAAAGGGTATTTTTGAATTTTCTTAAGCCTTTAGACAAAAATATATACAGAATGTTCAGAACAAAACCATCTTAGGAAACCAACACTTACTGTACTTGCTATATTTGGTACTACACTTCTTTTGACTATCGTAATTAATGTTTTTCTATTTTAGTTTTTAATATTAGGAATCGATGTTGTATTACATTAATGTTTTGCTTTCTTGACTTTAGGTTTGTGAGTTAGATATTATTGTCTATAATTTCCTAAATGATATTTTTGTCTGTTCTCAGGGTTTTTTGCTGGGCGCATCATAGGCAAAATACTAGGTTTATAGAAGGTTCCATCCATTTTGGATGGGCCCTCAAGTTTTGTTTTGGTTTGTGACTTAAGCTCCCATCTATAAATAGTCGACATCAATTTCAGACATCTTATGGACTTCAGACAGGATTAAGAACTTGGACTAAGTTCAGATACCTATTGATCATCATTGCAGTGGCTCCACACTGTGCAGAGGGTGTATGAGCCTCTTCTTCTGAAATAAAGGCCTAGTTCAATGCCCTCAAAGATGGGCTTTCTGGTCTACCTGAACTTGAATGAAAATGGAGCTGGAGATATAGCATGGAGGTGAGGCGTTGGCCTTTCATGCAGAAGGTCATTGGTTCAAATGCCGGTATCTGCCAGGAGCGATTTCTGAACGTGGAGTCAGGAGTAACTCCTGAGCACTGCCAGGTGTGACCCAAAAACCAACAACAACAACAACAAATAAAGAAAAGGTGCTTCTCCTTGCCTGCTACACAACCTTTCTGGTGTCTCTTCGAAAGATCTATGTACGTCTTAGATTTATCTTGTCAGGAGCTTGTAGTTGATTCCTTGATACATGTTTCTGGTTTTAGACACCCTGTGCTTAGGTTAGAAGTTTTTCTTTACATTTTCCTGTGATGCGCTTATGCAAACAGCCGCTCTTTTATTAGTGACTAATTTTTCTTTTAATAATTGTAGACAATATTGTTTGTTTACTAAAAACAAAAGGGGGAATTGTTGTGTATGTAAATATTTTGGGGGATTACTATGTTGCTCACCCTAATCTGATTAGGTGATTGTGCCCTACCCTAGGGTGTGACCTGGCATTCTGCCCCCACCCTAGGGTAGGACCTGATTCTGCTTCCACCATTGGTTGGTATCTGATCCCACCATTGGGTGGGACCTGACTCTGGACTATAAGAGCAAGGGTCTGTGGAAGGCGAGAGCTTTTTTTCTGGCTGGAACTGAATCTGAGTCTTTGGACTTCAGTTTTGTCCATCCGAATAAAGCAAATATTTCCACGAGCCTGATTGTCTGCGAGCTGTTTACCCGCCGTTTCACCTCAGAACCGTGGGCTAGACAGGGTGGCAGACGCGTGCTCCGAGCTGGAAGAAAAGGGCCTCATTCTCCATCCCTCCATCAGTCAACCTCTTCAGGGGCTGACCTGCTACATATCATCTTTATGAAGCCTTAAAATTGATTTTAAAAAGCATAATTTTAAAGACAGAAATGGCAACTCATTTTTTTATATTTCCTCTTAGTGTATGAACAATATTCACCCACTCTCTAGGAACAAGAATTGTGTTAGTTCCCTTACATTTATTGTCTTTATTTCCTGTATTATTTGGCTAACACAGAGAGTGGGTCTCTGCGTTGGACCTTGAACAGCCACCAACTTTTTTTTTTCGGGGGGGGGGGGCACACCCAGCGGTGCTCAGGGGTTACTCCTGGCTGTCTGCTCAAAAATAGCTCTGGCAGACACGGGGGACCATATGGGACACCGGGATTTGAACCAACTACCTTTGGTCCTGGATCGGCTGCTTGCAAGGCAAACACCGCTGTGCTATCTCTCCAGGCCCACCAACTCTTCCTTATTCCCCATACCATGAAAATAAGAATGAGTTCCCCTCTGCCAAGGCTATTCAAGAAGCTTTTCTTTGTGTTCTCTGTGATTGTCCTCTCAGTTTTCTGTAGATCCTGCTTTGCAAAGCACTGTGGTTTTCCCCTTGGGATCTCACAGATAGTATGCAGGACAGATTCCTCTTAGGAGTGCTCACTTATGGATCTTCATTGAATTTCACATTTTTGGAGAAGATCTTAGATTACAAAAATGAATAACCCACTTCTTTTTAATCTTCCCCAGTATTTTTTTATTTCCCTCAAAGTGTCTCTGAATAAAAATTGCACATAGGCTTTTTTGCAAAAGCTGGCTCCCTGTGTGTGACACCAGGCGGGGAAAATCCGCGAAAGTACACCGGCCCAGTGGGGCTCAGCTGTGAAAGACTGTGAGTGTGACCTGTCTATGTCTGTCTACTGTCCTCTTGCGTGAAACTCTTGCGAGTGGGGCAAAAAGAGGCTCAGAGGAGCACGGCCGCTCTGCTTCGCTACGCGGCCGTGCACTCTTTCTAAGGAAAGAACTCCATTGCAACAAGAAGGAAAAATCACACTAAGAACGGCGCTATATCACAGAAGCAAACATTTCTCTCTGGACTGTCTTCTCTGTTACATGCTCGGGCCTAAGATTTGACCCAGTGTGAGGCTTCATCCACGGAGGACTCCCCTCCCTTAGAGGCAAGTCAGCCCATCCAGAAAGGGAGGAGCCAGAGGAGTGTGCTGCCTACATCATATAGACAATGAATACCACTACAACACGTAGAAAAACCCACAATACAAATGTGACAATGGGGAAACAGCGCAGGCCAGCATCAGACATAGAGAATGAAGATGACAATTCTGAGGACCAGATAATGACTGAACAACTAATCAACCTCTCAGATAAGGACTTCAGACTAGCAATATGGAAGGTGCTCAACAGACTCCAAGAAACCATGGATCGAGTTGAACAGAACACTAATAAGAACCAAGAAAATATGAAGGCAGAAATGACAAAACTCCAAACTGAAATAACATGTCAACTAACAGGCCTGAAAAACTCAGTAAACGAAGTGAATGACAAAATGGATAAGCTCTGGGACAGGGTATCAGAAGCTGAGAATAGACTTGGTGCTGTGGAAGATGAGATACATAACAATTCCATACAGCAGGAGAGATTGGACAAAAAACTTAAAGCAAATGAGCAGACAATGGAAAAATTAGTCAAAGAATGGGAACAGACGAAAATAGAAGTCTATGATAAGATCAACAGAAACAACTTAAGAATCATTGGAGTCCCAGAGACCCAGGAAGAAAATTTCCAGGAAGAATCAATGGTCAAGAACATCATTAAAGAGAAACTTCCAGAGCTAAAGAATATATGTGATCAAATCCTGCATGCCCGAAGAGTACCAACCAAAAGAGACCCCAGAAAAACCACCCCAAGACACATCCTAGTCACAATGACAAATCCCACAGATAGAGACAGAATTCTGAAAACAGCAAGATCAAAAGGGGAAATCATGTTCAAGCAAGCTTCCCTGAGATTTACAGCAGACCTGTCACCAGAAACGCTCAATGCCAGAAAGCAGTGGTGGGATATTGTGACAAGACTGAATGAAATGAATGCTTCACCCAGAATACTATACCCAGCAAAACTCACTTTCCGGTTTGATGGAAGAATACATGGTTTCACAGACAAAAAACAGCTCAGAAACTTCACAGACACAAAACCAGTCTTAAGAGAAAAACTGAAAGACCTAATCTAAGACAAGACTACCCAAAAGACACACCAAATTTTGAAATAAAGATGGCGTTAAATCCCAGGACAATTCTTTCTCTCAACGTCAATGGACTAAATGCACCAGTTAAGAGACACAGAGTGGCTAAATGGATCAAAAAACTCAATCCAACCTTCTGCTGCCTACAAGAAACACACCTGAATAGTCAGAACAAACATAGACTCAAAATAAAAGGCTGGAGAAAAGTTATCCAAGCAAACAACACCCATAAAAAAGCTGGAGTGGCCATACTAATATCAGATAATGCAAACTTTATACTCAGGAAGGTTGTAAGGGACAAAGACGGACATTTTATATTAATCAAGGGGTACGTAGAGCAGGAAGAATTCACTCTCCTAAACATATATGCACCGAATGAGGGGCCAGCAAAATATTTAATACAACTGCTGACAAATCTGAAAAATAATATCAACAACAACACAATAATTGTGGGGGACCTAAACACGGCTTTGTCAACACTGGACAGGTCAACCAGACTGAAACCCAACAAGAATATACTAGACCTGAGGAGAGAAATGGAAGAAAGAGGCCTAGTGGATATATATAGGACACTCCATCCCCAGAAACCTGGATACACATTCTTCTCCAATGTACATGGGACATTCTCCAGGATAGACTACATGCTGGCACATAAAACATACCTCCATAAGATCAAGAGGATAGAAATTTTGCAGACTACCTTCGCTGACCACAAGGCTCTGAAATTATTTGTGAACTCCAAAGGGACTCAGAAGAAACACTTTAACACCTGGAAGTTAAACAGCCTCATGCTCAATAACCAGTGGGTCCGAGATGAAATCAAGGAGGAAATAAAAAGGTTCCTGGAAACAAATGACAATAAAGACACAAACTCTCAGAACTTATGGGACACAGCAAAAGCAGTACTGAGAGGAAAATTTATAGCTTTGCAAGCACACATCAGGAAGGAAGAAGGAGCTTACCTGAGTAGCTTAATGACACAGCTAATAGAACTAGAAAATGCTCAACAAAAGGACCCAAGAACAGGAAGACAGAAGGAAATAACAAAGCTGAGAGCAGAAATCAACGAAGTGGAAACTCAAAAAACAATCCGAAAGATCAACGAAAGCAGAAGTTGGTTCTTTGAAAAAATAAACAAGATTGATAGACCACTGGCAAACCTAACAAAGAAAGAGAGAGAGAGAAACTTGATAACTCGTATCAGGAATGAAAAAGGAGAGATCACTACTGATATGACAGAGATTCAAAGGGTAATCAGAAACTACTTTGAAAAACTCTACGCCACTAAAAATGAGAACCTGGAAGAAATGGATAAATTCTTGGACTCTTATAATCTTCCACGGTTGAAGGAAGAGGATGTAGCATATCTAAACACCCCCATCACCATTGATGAAATTAAAACAGTAATCAAATGTCTGCCGAAAAACAAAAGCCCAGGTCCAGATGGATTCACTAATGAATTCTATCAAACTTTCCAAGAGGAACTACTGCCAATCTTGGCAAGACTCTTTCATGAAATTGAACAAACAGAAACACTTCCAAATAGCTTTTATGAAGCCAACATCACCTTGATACCTAAACCAGACAGAGACGCTACCAAAAAAGAAAATTACAGACCAATATCACTGATGAATGCAGATGCAAAGATCCTCAACAAAATCCTGGCAAATAGGATTCAATGCCTCGTTAAGAAGATCATCCACTACGATCAAGTAGGTTTCATCCCAGGAATGCAAGGCTGGTTTAACATCCGTAAATCTATCAACATAATACACAACATCAATAACAAGAAAAATAAAAACCACATGATCATATCAATAGATGCAGAGAAAGCATTTGATAAGGTCCAACACCCATTCTTGATCAAAACTCTCAGCAAGATGGGAATGGAGGGAACCTTTCTCAATATAGTGAAGGCCATCTACCACAAGCCAGTGGCAAATATTATCCTCAATGGAGAAAAACTGAAAGCCTTCCCTCTAAATTCTGGCACAAGACAAGGCTGTCCTCTCTCACCACTCCTATTCAACATAGCACTGGAAGTACTTGCTATAGCGATTAGGCAAGAAAAGGATATCAAGGGAATCCAGATAGGAAAGGAAGAAGTCAAGCTCTCACTGTTTGCAGATGACATGATACTCTACTTAGAAAACCCTAAAGACTCTATCAAAAAGCTTCTAGAAACAATAGACTCATATAGCAAGGTGGCAGGCTACAAAATTAACACACAAAAATCAATGGCCTTTCTATACACCAACAGTAATAAAGAAGAAATGGACATTAAGAAAACAACCCCATTCACAATAGTACCACACAAACTCAAATATCTTGGAATCAACTTGACTAAATATGTGAAGGACCTATACAAAGAAAACTATAAAACTCTGCTCCAAGAAATAAGAGAGGACACACGGAAATGGAAACACATACCCTGCTCATGGATTGGCAGGATTAACATCATCAAAATGTCAATACTCCCCAAGGCATTATACAGATTTAATGCCATCCCTCTAAAGATACCCATGACATTCTTCAAAGAAGTGGATCAGACACTTTTGAAATTCATTTGGAACAATAAACACCCTCGAATAGCTAAAGCAATCATTGGGAAAAAGAATATGGGAGGAATTACTTTTCCCAACTTTAAACTGTACTACAAAGCAACAGTTATCAAAACAGCATGGTATTGGAATAAGGATAGGTCCTCAGATCAGTGGAATAGGCTTGAATACTCAAAAAATGTTCCCCAGACGTACAACCATCTAATTTTTGATAAAGGAGCAGGAAATCCTAAATGGAGCAGGGAAAGCCTCTTCAACAAGTGGTGTTGGCACAATTGGATAGCCACTTGCAAAAAATTAAACTTAGACCCCCAGCTAACATCATGTACAAAGGTAAAATCCAAATGGATTAAAGACCTCGATATCAGCCCCAAAACCATAAGATATATAGAACAGCACATAGGCAAAACACTACAGGACATTACAGGCATCTTCAAGGAGGAAACTGCACTCTCCAAGCAAGTGAAAGCAGAGATTAACAGATGGGAATATATTAAACTGAGAAGCTTCTGCACCTCAAAGGAAATAGTGCCCAGGATACAAGAGCCACCCACTGAGTGGGAGAAACTATTCACCCAATACCCATCAGATAAGGGGCTAATCTCCAAAATATACAAGGCACTGACAGAACTTTACAAGAAAAAAACATCTAACCCCATCAAAAAATGGGGAGAAGAAATGAACAGACACTTTGACAAAGAAGAAATACGCATGGCCAAAAGACACATGAAAAAATGTTCCACATCACTAATCATCAGGGAGATGCAAATCAAAACAACGATGAGATACCACCTCACACCCCAGAGAATGGCACACATCACAAAGAATGAGAATCAACAGTGTTGGCGGGGATGTGGAGAGAAAGGAACTCTTATCCACTGCTGGTGGGAATGCTGTCTAGTTCAACCTTTATGGAAAGCGATATGGAGATTCCTCCAAAAACTGGAAATCGAGCTCCCATACGATCCAGCTATACCACTCCTAGGAATATACCCTAGGAACACAAAAATACAATACAAAAACCCCTTCCTTACACCTATATTCATTGCAGCTCTATTTACCATAGCAAGACTCTGGAAACAACCAAGATGCCCTTCAACAGATGAATGGCTAAAGAAACTGTGGTACATATACACAATGGAATATTATGCAGCTGTCAGGAGAGATGAAGTCATGAAATTTTCCTATACATGGATGTACATGGAATCTATTATGCTGAGTGAAATAAGTCAGAGAGAGAGAGAAAAACGCAGAATGGTCTCACTCATCTATGGGTTTTAAGAAAAATGAAAGACACCCTTGTAATAATAATTTTCAGACACAAAAGAGAAAAGAGCTGGAAGTTCCAGCTCACCTCAGGAAGCTCACCACAAAGAGTGATGAGTTTAGTTAGAGAAATAACTACATTTTGAACTGTCCTAATATTGAGAATGTATGAGGGAAATGTAGAGCCTGTTTAGGGTACAGGCGGGGGTTGGGTGGGGAGGAGGGTGATTTGGGACTTGGGTGATGGGAATGTTGCACTGGTGATGGGTGGTGTTCCTTTTATGACTGAAACCCAAACACAATCATGTATGTAATCAAGGTGTTTAAATAAAAAAAAAATTAAAAAAAAAATTGCACATAGGATCATGAGCATTTACTCATTGGGCAGATGGGGGAGGGGACATGGAGAGAGAATTCACAGGCCTGACAGAACCATCATGGTTCGCTATTTCTACCAAACGACATTCTCCTGGTCTCCGTGGAGACCACTAAGAAGAGAAAAGCCACGTAAAAGTCATGGAAACGAAATCATCTTTGGGATAACAAAGGCTGATTGTAGCCTCTGCAGATGAGGAACATTACAGAGAAATAGCATGGTATAGATAAAGGGACTATAATTTTAATTTTACCGCTGACTGACTAAGGAGATCTTTTAAGTCACAGAATTCACTGTAATTTTGTTACCTCATCTAAAAGTTAAAAAATTGCCTCTTCCTTCCTATGATTAATGATTAAAATTCTTAAAATTAAAGGTATTAGATTTTTCTAGTGACTGGATTTGGAAGTGTACCAAAGATCCCACATATTTGGAAGTGGCATATTACTTAAAATTTGGTCCTTCTTAGTCTTGTGTACAAGATAATTACTAGCTAAGATCATTTGGATGAAACTCATAACATGTTATCAAAGAGTAAATACCCTGTAAACACTTATATAATTGCTAATATTATATAGCAGAGCATAATATAATGATTTACTTTAAAAATACACATAATATAGAGATATACAAGTTTGTTTGAGTTCTAGTTTGTCCCCATTTTACTTTGGCACAATAATAACCTTCATTATTATATACTCTTAAATTCTGTTAAGCTCTATTAAATAATATTAAGCTCAATATTGAATACTTCTTTAAGTGGGAGTAGCAATTATGGATAAAATCTGGTATAATATCTTCTGATGCATTCAAGAAGCATTAGCTTCTGTTTAAAAATTTTCAGACACAATCGCATGTCTGTGTGTTACAGGGAGGCTTACCATGGTTTTTATACTTGCTTCACTGCTAAAAAAATTCACACTGGAAATTTGTCCAGATGGCAGCTCATTTCTGAGTTTACTGAGCTCTCTCCACACTGTTTTCCATAGGGGTTGGACCCGGCATCATTCCCACCAGCAGTGGATGAGAGTTCTTTTCTTATCATATCCCCATCAACAGAGATTGTTCCCATTATTTTTGATGTGAGCCATCCTCACTGGTGTAAGGTGGTACTTCATTGTTGTCTTGATTTGGATTTCCCTAGTGATGAGTGAAGGTGAGCATGTTTTCATGTGTCTGTTGGTCATCTTTAATTCTTCCTCAGAGAAGTATCTATTCATTTCTTCTCCCCATTTTTCTATGGCTATATTAGACTTTTTGGAGCTCACCTTTTTGAGTGCTTTGTATATCCTAGATATCAGCCCTTTATCTGACGTGTTGAGTGCAAAAAATTTTCCCCATTCTGTTAACTGTCTTCTAGTATTAAGTAGGGTTTCTTTGACCATGCAGAAACATTTTAGTTTGATGTAGTCCCATTTATTTAGATTTGATGCTAAAGTTCTTGCCATTTGCATTCTAGCCTCAAAGACTTTTTCTGATATATAGGTTTTCAAGAGTTCTGCCTATTTTTTTTTCTCAGTAAATTATGGATTAGGGTCTGAATTCAAGGTCTTAATCCATTTTAAGATAATTTTTGTGTAAGGTGAGAGGTATGGATCAATTTTTAATTTTTTTACAGGTGGTTATCCATTTGTTCCAACACCATTTGTTGAAGACACTGTCTTTGTTCCATTTCAAGTTCTTGGCTCTTTTGTTAAATATGAGTTTGATCCTCAGCATCCCTGAGCACCACCAGAAGTAATTCTTGAATACAGGGCCAGTAGATATCACTAGCATAGCAAGATTTAGCCCAAAATATTCAACAACAACAAAATAAAAATCTGGGTGCCAAGATCAAGAAAGATGTTAGTTTTGATGTAGAGCCCAAACTGAATAATAGCTTTGCGTTTTAGTCAATGAGCATATTCTCATTATTTATTTAGAGTTGTCTGGCAGCTATTCTCTAAAGAGCTCATTAGAGGCAAAGATTTTGTACCATACTCATTTAAATTAGACTCATGATATTTATTCCTATGTTTATTTTAATGTTTTTACAGAATTTAACCACTAAATATGTTAATCTGAGATACATCTCTCTTAAACTCTATCAACAGTATAATTCTGGTTATCATTATCTTTTATTAATAAAACTGAAAACACCTGTGAAATGGTCTTTTCAACTTCCACCTCTATTTTTGTCTTTCTAAACTTATCTTCCTTCTAATTCACAGTATGCAGGATATATGTGTGTTTATATTTTATATTTGGATTTTTTGGGGTCATGCCTATTGATACTCAGAAAGTACCAAAGATCTTGTGCTCAGATGTGCTGGTGACTAAGTCGGGATCAGCCACATATTAGTCAGCTGTTTTAACCCCACTACTATCTTTTCTAGACTTCTTTTAAAATGTCTTTTTTTTTCTGACAGTTTTGTTGAGAAATATCTGATATAACAGAACTTTTAAGATTATATAAAAATCGATATTGCCTGGATTATTATATAAGCATATTTTTAATTATCTTTATTTAAACACTGTGATTACAGTTGTATGATTTCAGTTATGTAAAGAACACCCCCTTCCCCAGTGCAACATTCCCACCACCAAAGTCCCAAATCTCAATCCTCCCCACCACACCCACACCTGTATTCTAGACAGGCTTCTACTTCCCTTGGTTATTCACATTGTTATGATAGTTCTCATTATAGTTTTTAATATAATTTTTATTTTGAACATAGTGGCTTACATGTTGTTGACATTAATATTTTAGGTACATATTTATATAAAATCAAGGAGATTCCCATCACCGATTTGTCCTCCCTACACCTCGGTTTTCGTCCTACCTCCCATATCCTCCTCCCTCACCCCCAGTGCTGCTAGAAAATGTGGTCCACTCTGTACCTAGTTTACTACTTAGTAGTCTTGCACCTGTTTGGTCTTGGTGCCTCCCTTATTTTCCCCTCTAACTGGGAGGCAGGACTAGATAGTTCAAATTATGTGGTTTTGTTTGAAGAAGAGAAAAGTAATAAACTGGGGTAAAAGTCTAATATGCCGAAAATGGGTGAAATCCTTCTAGAGGCTCTCATCATCGGTTTGAGAGACGAAGGAGAAAAATAAGGTGAAACACCCCAACGGTACAAAAAGAAGTATCAAATATCCAATGAGCACTCCAACAATAACAACGATAAGCACCACAAAAAAAGCCATGGTCTTGAGATAAAAAACATGGCAGGGCACATAAAGAAAAGAAAAGAAGGAAAAAACATAAATATAAATGGGGACAACAACTTTAATAATCACACCAAAACAAGGAAATTGACAAAAAGTAGATAGGTAAATAAAAAATAATAAAAATGAATATATAAAATTAGTATATAAAAATAATAAATGTTTGTGCTTTTTGCCTTATTTTTCCCTCCTGCAATGGCACTGTAAATATTGGGGTCATTCGAAAAGGAATTCACTTGGCCTAAGAGATATGGGGTTTCTCCACCCTTGGAGTATATTGTCATGGGATTAACTATAGACTCCGTTCATGTTCATTTAATCTCCCCTTGGTGCTTTCATGGTGTTTGGAAGACTTCTGCTCCTTCCTGGTGATAAAATCAGACCTCTGTATCTAGAGATCTCAGTATATGCACAGGTTCAGGAGTGGGATTTATGATGAAGTCTTTCTTTGTGGTTCTAGAAGTTCTATTCTCTCAGTGTCATTTTAATCCATCTTCTGTGATTGGTGGTCTTGGTCTTTGCACTGATCCTAGGATGGAACCTTGAATAGCGTCTTTCATTAGGTTTCCAGAAGCCCCATTCCGTTGCAATTGTCTCAGCCAGACCTTTGGAACTGGGGATCATAGTTGTTGTGCAGGTCGTAATTCAAACCCTAGACTAGGGCTTTTTTATTGGTCCCAAGATATATACAGTCCAGTCATGTTTCTAGTAGCCAGTCATCTGTAAATCGCGATCTTGGCTTTTGGACCAACCAAAGGGTGACAAGTCTTCTGATTTTGTCTTATTGTTAGCTGGTGAGGTAGGATAACCTGCTCTTAGGTCAAGTTGTTCCCATTTTCATCGTTGTCAGGATATCATATTAGAGCTGGCACTTGTTGGTGGCCCAGCAGTATTAAGGATGTTCCAGATGGGATTTGTTTCCCGTAGCTGTTGTGAAGAACTTTGTCATTTCTATGTCTGGGATCCAGGGTTCAAGGCTGGATGGATGGTGTCTAATCACCTGGGGGTCTAAGTTGGGTTTGCATGACATGTTTTCAAGGGAGGAGATATCCCTCTATTGTAAACAAGTATGCGTTCTTATCCCTAGTAGATAAGAGCTCATTTATATATGTAGGATTCCCCCCCCCCCCCTTTTATTAGTGTGCCTTTGCAGGGAGAAATGGTGCTACATTATATTGTCAGTGCATTTGGGGGAGGACAGAGAAGAAAACAGAACCAGGTCACACACCCAAAAAAGATAATAATAGGAATAAAAATATATGTGTTCAACTATGTATTTGTAGAACAAACATTTAAAAAAAATGAATTAACAAAGTAATTAAAGGAACAAAGTGAAGCCAGACACTACTTTACTTTTGGGGAAAAACAGGTAAGGAGGTGGTGTAATACAGGTCTTATACTTAATTTGGAAGTTTAGGTTTCCACATTGTCTTTTGGGATTTTCTTGTGATGTGTAGGTTCTCAGGCACCTTTCCATATTAGCCCCTGACCTTCTTGAGATTGGTAAAAAATTTGTGGCAGGGAGGTCTTGGAAGAGCTCTTGCATTGGGGATAATTTTAGAGCTAAGTCCGGTTTCAAGTAACAGTCCACGTTAGGGGGAGTTGGTAGGGAGGGCCGTGCAGCATGAGTCCACAGGGGAGTTGGTTGCCTTTTCTTTCAGGGGACAAGGTGTGGGATTGACTGGGTGACCCTTCGCTTGGGTGCTGGGTACTGGTTCGTTGGGGTAGGCGGTCAGTCTTGATGCCTAATAGATTAAGAACTGAGGGTGAAGAATTTTAATATGGTGGGAGGTCTGGATGGGATTGAGGGGTGAAGGGATAGTTGAATTTCCAAAGGGGGAAAGGGGAAAGTATATGGAAGGTGTAAGAAGGAAGAAAAGAGAAAATACATTAGAAAGAAAGGGAGAAGAGGAAAGAAAAAAGGAAAAGAGAAGAAAAGTAACGAAAAGAAAATAAAAAAGAAAATGAGGAGAGGAGAAAATAGCAAGGGAATGCTAGTTTGCTTGAATGTGTTCGATGAGTATGGCCTGTAGTATAATTCTGTACATCACAGTTGCTGCTTCGGAGGTCTGACTGGTCACGTGCTTCAAATCCTCAAAGAAGAAGATAAAGTGTATGTTAAAAAGTTTTCTCGGGACATTCTCGTAGTGCAAGCTGGGTATGGTATCTTGTGATATGAGCCCCAAGATGCCATCTTAATTTGTAAACCCTTTGTATCCAAGAATGCCTGTAGATAGAAATGCTGAGAGATTATTTTAAATATAGTAAGATAAAGGCATTAAAACACAGTGTTATGAGATGTTTCCATTGGAGTCAGTGATTTTCTGTGGTATCTTCGTTTATTTTACAGATTCATTCCATTTTTATTTTTATTTAAACACCTAGATTACATACATGATTGTGTTTGGGTTTCAGTCATGTAAAAAAACATCACCTATCACCAGTGCAACATTCCCATCACCAATGTCCCAAATCTCCCTCCTCCCCACCCGACCCCCGCCAGTACTCTAGACAGGCTTTCCATTTCCCTCATACATTCTCATTATTAGGACAGTTCAAAATGTAGTGATTTCTCTAACTAAACTCATCACTCTTTGTGGTGAGCTTCCTGAGGTGAGTTGGAACTTCCAGCTCTTTTCTCTTTTGTGTCTGAAAATTATTATTGCAAGAATGTCTTTAATTTTTCTTAAAACCCATAGATGAGTGAGACCATTCTGCGTTTCTCTCTCTCTCTCTCTCTCTCTCTCTCTCTCTCTCTCTCTCTCTCTCTCTCCGACTTATTTCACTCATCATAATAAATTTTGTGTACATCCATGTATAGGAAAATTTAATGACTTCATTTCTCCTGACAGCTGTATAATATTCCATTGTGTATATGTAACACAGTTTCTTTACCCATTCGTCTGTTGAAGGGCATCTTGGTTGTTTCTAGAGTCTTGCTATGATAAATAGTGCTGCAATGAATATAGGTGTAAGGAAGGGTTTTTTGTATTGTATTTTTGTGTTCGTAGGGTATATTCCTAGGAGTGGTATAGCTGGATCGTATGTGAGCTCGATTTCCAGTTTTTGGAGGAATCTCCATATCGTTTTCCATAAAGGTTGAACTAGACGGCATTCCCACCAGCAGTGGATAAGAGTTCCTTTCTCTCTACAGCCCTGCCAGCACTGTTTATTTTCATTCTTTGTGATGTGTGCCATTCTCTGTGGTGTGAGGTGGTATCTCATCGTTGTTTTGATTTGCATCTCCCTGATGATTAGTGATGTGGAGCATTTTTTCATGTGTTTTTAGCCATTTGTATTTCTTCTTTGTCAAAGTGTCTGTTCATTTCTTCTCCTCATTTTTTCATGGGATTAGATGTTTTTTCTTGTAAAGTTCTATCAGTGTCTTGTATATTTTGGATATACCCTTATCTGATGGGTATTGGGTGAATAGTTTGTCCCACTCAGTGGGTGGCTCTTGTATCCTGGGCACTATTTCCTTTGAGGTGCAGAAGCTTCTCAGCTTTATATATTCCCATCTGTTAATCTCTGCTTTCACTTGCTTGAAGACTGCAGTTTCCTCCTTGAAGATGCCTGTAGTCTCAATGTCCTGGAGATTTTGCCTATGTGTTGTTCTGTATATCTTATGGTTTTGGGTCTGATATTGAGGTCTTTAATCCATTTGGATTCTACCTTCGTGTATGATGTTAGCTAGAGGTCTAAGTTCAATTTTTTGAAAGTGGCTAGCCAGTTTTCCCAACACCACTTGTTAAAGAAGCTTTCTTTGCTCCATTTAGGATTTCCTGCTTCTTTATCAAAAATTAGGTGACTGTATGTCTGGGGAACATTTTCTGAGTATTCAAGCCTATTCCACTGATCTGAGGGCCTGTCCTTATTCCAATACCATGCTGTTTTGATAACTATTGCTTCGGAGTAAAGTTTAAAGTTGGGGATAGTAATTCCTCCCATATTCTTTTTCCCAATGATTACTTTAGCTATTCTAGGGTGTTTATTGTTCCAAACGAATTTCAAAAGTGCCTGATTCACTTCTTTGAAGAATATCATGGGTATCTTTAAAGGAATCACATTAAATCTGTATAATGCCTGGGGGAGTATTGCCATTTTGATGATGTTAATTATGCCAATCCATGAGCAGGGTCTGTGTTTCCATTTCCGCGTATCCTCTCTTCTTTCTTGGAGCAGAGTTTTATAGTTTTCTTTGTATAGGTCCTTCACATTTTTAGACAAATTGATTCCAAGATATTTGAGTTTGTGTGACACTATTGTCAATGGGATTATTTTCTTAATGTCCATTTCTTCCTAATTACTATTGGTGTATAGAAAGGCCATTAATTTTTGTGTGTTAATTTTATAGCCTGCCACCTTGCTATATGTGTCTATTTTTTTAGAAGCTTTTTGGTAGAGTCTTTACGGTTTTCTAAGTAGAGTATCATGTCATCTGCAAATAGTGAGAGCTTGACTTCTTCCTTTCCTATCTGGATTCACTTGATATCTTTTTCTTGCCTTATTGCTGTAGCAAGTACTTTCAGTGCTATGTTGAATAGGAGTGGTGAGAGAGGACAATCTTGTCTTGTGCCAGAATTTAGAGGGAAGGCTTTTAGTTTCTCTCCATAGAGGATAACATTTGCCACTGGCTTGTCGTTGATGGCCTTAACTATATTGGAAAGGTTCCTTCCATTTCCATCTTGCTGAGAGTTTTGATCAAGAATGGGTGTTAGACCTTATAAAATGCTTTCTCTACATCTATTGATATCATCATGTGGTTTTTATTTTTCTTGTTGTTGATGTTGTATATTATGTTGATAGATTTACGAATGTTAAACCATCCTTGCATTCCTGGGATGAAACCTACTTGATCATAGTGGATGATCTTCTTAATGGCATATCCTATTTGCCAGAATTTTGTTGAGGATCTTTGCATCTGCAGTCATCAGTGATATTGGTCTGTCATTTTCTTTTTCGTAGCATCTCTGTCTGGTTTAGGTATCAAGGTGATGTTGGCTTCATAAAAGGTATTTAGAAGTGTTTCTGTTTGTTCAATTTAATGAAAGAGTCTTGCCAGGATTGGTAGTAGTTCCTATTGGAAAGTTTGATAGAATTCATTAGTGAATCCATCTGGACCTGGGCTTTTGTTTTTCGGCAGACATTTGATTACCGTTTTAATTTCATCAATGGTGATGGGGGTGTTTAGATATGCTACATCCTCTTCCTTCAACCGTGGAAGATTATGAGTCCAAGAATTTATCCATTTCTTCCAGGTTTTCATTTTTAGTGGCATAGAGTTTCTCAAAGTAGTTTCTGATTACCCTTTGAATCTCTGTCATATCAGTAGTGATCTCTTCTTTTTCATTCCTAATACGAGTTATCAAGTTTCTCTCTCTCTCTCTTTCTTTGTTAGTATTGCCAGTGGTCTATCAATCTTGTATATTTTTTCAAAGAACCAACTTCTGCTTTTGTTGATCTTTCGGATTGTTTTTTGGGTTTCCACTTCGTTGATTTCTGCTGTCAGCTTTGTTATTTCCTTCTGTCTCCCTATTTTTGGGTCTTTTTGTTGAGCACTTTCTAGTTTTATAAGCTGTGTCATTAATCTACTCAGGTAAGCTCCTTTTCCTTCCTGATGTGCGCTTGCAAAGCTATAAATTTTCCTCTCAGTATTGCTTTTGCTGTGTCCCATAAGTTTGTGTCTTTATTGTCATTTGTTTCCAGGAACCTTTTGATTTCCTCCTTGATTTCATCTCGAACCCATTGGTTATAGAGTATGAGGCTGTTTTTCACAGTCGGGCCCTACTGGTATCCCGTGGTGTCTTTACCTGTGATCCTGTATATGATCCCTAAGGAATTATTATGGGCCTTTGTATTAGAAGGCTGATTACCTACCTGTTCTCTCAATGCTGCTGTTTCTGCTGTTGCTGGTTTCTTTGTGGTATAATGTATTGTCAAGAGTTTGTGTTGCTCCTTTTTATGTATTTTGGATCATACTCCCAATTATATGTTGACTATAACAGTGTTTGGAGTTTCTACCCTGTTTAACCCTGTTATTTGGTTGTTGTGTATTAGTTGTCTATAAGGTGTATGGTCTAGGTGCCTCATAATAGTGCTATCATTCTGTGTTTATCTTTCGTCTTCTGACTTACTTCGTTTAACATAATATGTACTAGGTCCATCCACTTTGCTGTAAAATCTGTGATTGTATCATTTCTGACTGCCATGTAATATTCCACTGTGTATAGATACCACATCTTATTGATCCATTCATCTGTTGTTGAACATCGAGATTGGTTCCAGGACTTGGCTATTATACTGAGTTCTGCGACAAATAGTGGGTGCACACATACTTTGGAATGAATGTCCTTCCAACTTGGGGGTAGAAACCTAGGAGTGCAATTTCTGGGTCAAATGGCAGCAGCTGAATTTTGAGTTATTTGAGCACTCTCCAGACTGTTCTCCATAGGTGTTGGACTAGGGGGCATTCCCACCAGCAGTGGATGAGACTGCCTTTCATACTGCATCCCCGCCAACATGGACTGTTCCCATTATTTTTTATGTGAACCATCCTCACTGGTGTAAGGTGGTACCTCATTGTAGTCTTGAGTTGGATCTTTTTGATGATGAGTGAAGGTGAGAATGTTTTCATGTGTTTGTTAGCCATCCTTCTGTCTTCCTCAGAGAAGTGTCTATTCATTTCATCTCCCCATTTTTAATGCTTTATTTGGTTTTGGGGGGGCTCAGCTTTCTGAGTGCTTTGTATGTTCTAGATATCAGCCCTTTATATGATATGTCGAGTGAAAAGATTTTTTCCCATTCTGTTAACTGTCTTCTTTCGCCATGCAGAAGATTTTTAGTTTGATGTAGTCCCATTTGTTTATGTTTGATGCTAAAGTTCTTGCCATTGGTGCTCCATCCTCGAAGACCTTTTTGATATATAGGTCTTTGAGTGTTCTGCCTATTTTATTCTCGATAAACTTCATAGATTCGGGTCTGATTTCAAGGTCTTTGATTCATTTTAAGTTGACTTTTGTATAAGTAGTGAGGTATGGGTCAATTTTCACTTTTGTACATGTGTTTTTCCAGTTGTACCAACACCATTTGTTGAATAGACTTTCTTTGTTCCATTTCAAGTTCTTGCCTCTTTTATCAAATATTAGTTGGCTGTATATCTAGGGGTTTATGTCTGGGAATTCTGTTCTTATCCACTGGACTGCGGTCCTGTCTTTGTTCCAGTACCATGCTGTTTAAATCACTATGGCTTTATAGTATAGTTTCAAGTTAGTAAGAGATGCCACCCACCTTCTTGTTTTTCAGTATGTGTATGGCTATCCTGGGTCTGTTCTGGTTCCATATGAATTTTGTGATTGATTGTTCTAATTCTTTAAAGAATGATGTCTGAATTTGGATAGGGATTGCATTAAATCTATACAGTAGAATAGTCATTTTGAATGCTAATTCTACCTATCCATGAGCATGGGTTGTTCTTCGATTTCCTTAGATCCTCTTCAATTTCTTTCTGGAGTGTTTTAATGTTTCCCTGGCATAGGTCTTTCTCTTTCGTTGAAAGGTTGATTCCTAGGTACCTAATATTTTTTATACTATTTTAAATGGAATTGTATTTTTGATCTCTCTCTACTCGACTTCGTTGTTTGCATATAGAAACGTTACTAGACAGTATTGTGTATTTACTTTGTATCCAGGCACTTTGCTATATTGGTTAATTGTTTCTAGGCGTTTTACTGTGGACTCTTTAGGGTTTTCAATGTATATCATCATATCGTCTGCAAATAGAGATAGTTTGAGTTCCTCTTTCCCTATTTGGATTCCTTTGATTTTCTTCTCTTGTCGGATTGCTATTGCTAGGACTTCTAAGGTTATACTGAATAAGAGTGGAGAGAGTGGAGAGTCTTGTCTTGTTCCTGACCTTAGTTGCAATGCTTCTAGTTTCTCACCATTAAGTATAATGTTGGCTGTAGGCTTTTCATAGATAGCTGTAACTATCTTGAGAAAGGTTCCTTCTAACCCTATTTTGCAGAGTGTCTTTAACATGAAAGGGTGTTGGAATTTGTCAAACGCCTTCTCTGCATTGATTGATATGATCATCTGGTTTTTGTCTTTCTTGTTCTTGATGTGATGTATAATGTTGATTGATTTGCGTATGTTGAACCAACCTTGCATTCCTGGTATAAAACCCACTTGGTCATGATGTATGATCTTTTTGATTAAATGCTGAATTCGGTTTGCTAAGATTTTGTTGACTATCTTTGCATCTATGTTTATTAGTGATATTGATCTATAGTTTTCTTTCTTGGTGTCTTTGCCATCTTTGGGGATGAGTGTGATATTAGCCTCATAAAAGGAGTTGGGGAGGATTCCTGTTTTTTCGATGGTTTGAAGAGCCTATGGAAAAGCGGTAATAGTCTTCTCGGAATGTTTGAGAGAATTCACCTGTAAATCCATCTGGGCCTGGACTTTTGTTCTTAGGGAGTTACTTAATTACATCTTCAATTTCCTTTGAGGTGATTGGTCTGTTTAGGTTTTCAAGTTCTTCCTTTTCCAATTTCGTAAGATGGTATTTTTCCAAGAATCTGTCAATTTATACTGGGTTTTCTAGCCTAGCTGAGTATAGTTGTTCACAATATGATCTCATGATATATTGTATTTCTTGGGGTTCTGTTGTAATCTATCCCCTTTCATTTGTGATTCTACTGATTTGGGTGTTTTTCCTCTTTTTTTGTGTGTGTATTTTGCCAGTGGTTTGTCTATCATGATTATTTTTTTGAAAAATCAACTCCTGATCTCATTGATTTTTTTGTATTGTTTTCTTAGTTTCTATGTTGTTTATTTCTGCTCTGGTTTTTATTATTTCTTGTTTTCTGGTTGTGATTGGATTTCTCTGCTGCTGCTGTTTCAATTCTTTGAGGTGATCATTTAAACAGTTGATTTTGTCATTTTCCTGTTTCTTGACATAGGCCTGTATTGCTATGAGCTTCCCCCTAATTACTGTTTTTGCTGTGTCCCACAAATTTTGAAAAGTTGTCTCTTAATTATCATTTGTCTCAAGAAATCTTTTTATTTCTTTTTTGAGTTGTTCTTTGATCCAGCTATTGTTGAGCAGTATGTTGTTTAATCTCCAGGTATTAACTTTTCTCCATTGCTTTTTCTTGAAGTCAATTTTGAACTCTGTAGCATAGTGATCTGATAGGGTACTTGTAATGATCCTTACATTTAATAGTCTTATATACATTGGCTTTGTATCCTAAGACATGATCTATTTGGTCCCCTGTTTGTGATGTCAGGCTGGGAAAATCCACAAAACTAAGCCTGCCCAGTGAGGCCCAACTGTGAAAAACTGTGAGTGCTGCCTGTGTGTGTCTGTTTACTATCCTGCTGCATAAACCTCTTGGGAGTGGGCCAAAAAGAGGCTCCAGAAAACTTGCTCTCCCAGAGGCCAATTCCAGGGTGGGACTCTATAATGTAAAAACTGGCTATGCTTTGCAGAAGCTGGGTCCCCTGTTTGTGAAGTCAGGCTGGGAAAATCCATGAAACTACGCCTGCCAAGTGGGGCCCAACTGTGAAAATTTGTGAGTGCTACCTGTGTGTCTGTCTACTAACCTGTTGCATGAACCTATTGGGAGTGGGCCGAAAAGAGGCTCCAGCAGAGCACGGCCGCTCTCCTTTGCTACTCGGCCATGCAGTCTTTCTTTTTTTTTTTTTTTTAAAGTTATTTGCCTTCAGCTTTATTTTGGCCTGTATCTTAAAAGATGATTTTTTTAAAGATAATGTCTTTATTTAAGCACTATGATTACAAACATGATTGTAGTTCAGTTTCAGTCATAAAAAGAACACCCTTCACCAGTGCGATATTCCCATCACCAATATCCCCAACTCCCTCCTCCTCCGAGACAGGCATTCTACTTCTCTCACTCATTGACATTGTCATGATAGTTGTTAGTGTGGTTATTTCTCTAACTGCACTCATAACTTTCTGTGCTGAGCTTCATAGAGTGAGCCGGTGCTTCCAGCCCTCATCTCTATTGATTCTGGGCATTATTATAATAATGTCTTCAAAAGATGATTCTTAAATTTTACTTTGCCTTTACAATGCCATTTAATGAATATTGTCAGTATTTTATAACACATTCAAATTCATGGCTAGATTGAAATTGAGAAAAACCTGTTACTCTCCTAGAATACCTTAAATCTGGTCTCACAGTTACCATGAAGAGAGTAGGGGATGAGTTGAGGAAATGTTTCTGAATCTCAACTTTCTAAAATTCCCCCAAAGAAGATCTACACTTGTGAAGGGCATTGTACATTGCATGATTGAATCTCCATCATGCCTAACTTTGTATTTGGGGAAATTAAAAGTAACTCTATTATGAATAACCTTGTAAACACAGGGTTTAAATAAAGTAATTATAAGAAAAATTAAGTGACACTAGAAGCCAAAAAACAGTGTAATAAAAATTGAAAGAATGATTTATCTCCTAGAACCTTAAAAAAAAATTAAAAAGCACTTAAGAAAATTTCCCTAAAAAAGATAGGAGAGATAAAGAGAAAAGCCAAAGGGGTCAGTTTTCTTTCTAAGGAAGCTGTGTGATTAATTAGACCCTTTACTAGATATCATTCTTATTCATTCTACAAACAAGTTGTAAAGCTATATTTTAGAAAAAGAAGTTATAACTATTTCTTTTTTTTTGTGATTTATGAATATTTATTATTTTTATTTAAACACCTTGATTACATACATGATTGTTTTTGGGTTTCAGTCATGTAAAGAACACCACCCATCACCAGTGCAACATTCCCATCACCAATGTCCAAGTCTCCCTCCTACCCACCCAACCCCCGCCTGTACTCTAAACAGGCTCTCCATTTCCCTCATACATTCTCATTATAAGGAAAATTCAAAATGTAGTTATTTCTCTAACTAAACTCATCACTCTTTGTGGTGAGCTTCCTATGCTGAGCTGGAACATCCAGCTCTTTTCACTTTTGTGTCTGGAAATTATTATTGCAAGAATGTCTTTCATTTCTCTTAAAACCCACAGATGAGTGAGACCATTCTGCGTTTTTCTCTCTCTCTCTGACTTATTTCACTCAGCATAATAGATTCCATATACATCCATGTATAGGAAAATTTCATGACTTCATCTCTCCTGACAGCTGCATAATATTCCATTGTGTATATGTACCACAGTTTCTTTAGCCATTCATCTGTTGAAGGGCATTGTGGCTTCCCAGAGGGGACCCCAATATCGGGGGCCCTATCCTACACTGGCCAGCAGTGAGGAAACCTGTGGAGAGCCACACAACGTGATAGGGTTCGTGCTCTTCTGAGTACCTGTGGAGGCAAAAGTTAGTAATGACTCATGAGATCAAAAGAGAAATCAAGAGTAGTTTTATTTCAGGCAGGATGTGATTATATACTTTTCAGCGATGAGGAAGCGGGGGTAGGGAAAGGCATGGCTATCACCAATCATATTTCGCCAGATTAGTCTTTTGCTCACAGCCCTCAGTAGAGCCGGGTGAAGTTAGTGGGGCTGAGTGAAAAAACCACAAATCACGGATGTCACGTACACATTTTCAGATGACAGTTACAGATTACCAGAGACCAACAGTTAAATTCTTAAGTAACATGTTGTTCTTTATGCTACTGATGTAAAAGGTTTTGTTACTGGTACTCATAAACCTGTATGACACTATTTCCTTTTTCATGGCCATGATTTCTTGATCACAGTGAGAACTGGCAAGAACTGTTTGTCCTTGACATATTTTTTAGAGCTGCGTATATCCTGTTGGCCTGTCCTTTGCAGACTTTCTGGTTTCGGTTCCCATTCTTCACAATCAGGCAGGCATGAAGGCAAGCAGGCAATGCATAGCAACACTGGGGGAGTTCTACTCTCCCGGCTCCTCACATCTCCCCCTTTTTTTTTTTGCTAAGCAAGAAAGATGAGCTGCCCTCGTGATGCTCAGCGCCTGTAGGGACAGCATTCCTTGAGGCTTCTCCAAGCTTTAGCACAGCGAGAGCCTAGCGAAGGACGTTTCTTGCTTAGTTTCTCAAAGACTTCAAACTGTAGCAAGGCAGGAGGTGGGGAGGGAGCCTCTTCAGTTGCAAGTTGTTGATACAAAACGGTGGGATGCTTCTTTGTAGCCTCATCAATCTGCGATTTCACGAAGCTGGTGATGCGGCGGAAGGCCCACGGACCAAAGGATAATAGCAGCATAAGGCCGAGAAAGGGTCCCAGAAAAGCTGGGAGTAAAGTAGTCAACCATGGGGTTGTAGAAAACCAGTTCTTATACCAGCTCTCACTCTGATCAAGCTCCCTACGTCTCTCCTCAAGACTTTCCTCAACTCTTTTAATGCTATCTCTAACCAGACCAGTTTCATCCTTAAATATACAGCATTCCTCTTTTAAGGCGGCGCACATCCCCCCTTCTTTTAGAAAGGCAAGGTTAAGCCCACGGCGGTTTTGAAGGACCATTTCTGCAAGAGAGTTAACAGTGTTAGTGAGGTGCGAGAGACCTTTTTTGAGTTCAGCAATGTCAGCATCAACGGCACGTTGTAAGTTTTCGAGGTGGGCAAATTGGCCGCGTGTTTCAACGAGGGAGGCGATGCCAGTACCCGCACCAGTGGCGCCAACAGCGAGGAGGATGCCAACCGTGAGGGCAGAGATGGGCTCACGGCGGTGGCGGCTGAAGCCAGGACCAGGGAGACGGCTGAGAAGGAGGTCCTCAGTGCGATGCACAGAGAGGCGGGGGAGAAGGAGAATAAGAACACAATAATCAGTGGAGGCATGGAAAGGACCCTCGATAATATGGGGAGTGAGGCCAGAGGCACAAGCAAAATAGGTGCCGTTGGGGGCAACAAGGTAACGGGGGGGGTCAGTGGTTTTAAGTGGGGGGTAGACAAGGTGAGAGGAGTTGCAAGTGTCACGAAGTTGGGGTGGCAGACGGGTACCATTGGGGTGGATACAGAGTCCGGAACCAACCACTTGGGCAACTGTGATGGCATGGGCGTTATCGAGCCCCCAAGGCAGCATATGTTCATCAGTGGTGGACCAGAGTTGGTCAGTGACGGCGACACCCTCATAAAAGGGAGGTTGGGGGGAAAAACAAATCCAACAATGGGTAAAGGCAGGGTCAGGAATGGCCATGGCAGAGGCATTCATAAGAGTAAGTAGGCGGGCAGAATCAGAGGGAATGCTGGGGGGAAGAGTAAGCTGAAGGGAAGAAGGGGAGGGAGGGGGAGGAGAAAAGGGGGGGGTGGGGGGTAGGTGAGGAGTAGGGGGGGAACTAAAGCAAAGGAGGAACTACTTTGAAAAGAAGGGGGGGGCAGAATGGGTGCTTGGGCAATATTAGGGCCAAGAGGGACAGGGCCGGAAGAGTGGGGAAGTTCCTTACGGAGTTGGATGGAGAAAAGGAGGCCGGGATCAGTACCGGAAGTATAGAGGCGAAGGCCCCAGCGATGGGGGGAATGCCAGCGATGCTCACTGCGGCCAGCAGTGGTAAAGGAAATGACAAGGGGGTTACACCAATAACCATAAGGACAGAGGTTGGGGGAGGGTGCTTTTAAAACGGTGATGTAGTCCCAAGTGGATGAGGGGTACCAGGAAACGTCGCCGGATGTTTCGCAGTTCCATGCTTTGCAGAAGAAATGAGAAGAGTCGCCGCAAGTGAAGGAGAGAGCACGAGGGCGATGGTCGCCGGGGCAGACGTAGAGGGGTTCTGATCGGAGATTTTCACGGGCGGCGCGATTGCCACAGCCAAATTGGGCTTGGTTGGCAGAATCGATGGGGTAATCTTGGGGTAAGAAATGTGAGGGGGTGCCCCAGACCGAGTTAGCTCCAAGAGCGAGGGCACAGAGGTCAACGAAAAGGGGTTCCCAGGAGGGAGAGGTGGAGAGGATGCTGGAGGCATTAGCGACGTCACCGGCTTCATTAAAAATGAGCCAAGTATAGTTAAAGAGTGTATAGGGCGAAGGCGGGGCGGCACAAAAGGAATCAGGGAGAAGTGGAAGGAGGGCTAAAAGGAGGGGCAAGGGGATCCAAAGCAGAGGCATGTTGCGTGATGTCCGGAGATGTAGAAGAGCAGGATGCAGCAGGGACTGTAGAATCCGAGGAGCAGGATGGAGCAGAATCTGTGGAGAGAGCAGATAAAGGGGCCTCAGGGGCCGAGTCCCTGGGCGGGGTAAACGGCTTGATGAGGCGTTCAGGAAGCCATCTGGTTTCCTCAGTTTCGGGGTTATGCACACAGGCATGTCCTTTTCCCCAGATAAGTACAGGATGTGGTCCGAGCCAGGCACCGGTACGCACATCTTTCCAAAGAACTGTTGCAAAAGAGGAGGCTGTGGCCGGATGCCAGAGCCTGTCAGCTGCTGATTTTCCGTCAGCGTCGAGGGTGAGGAAGTTGAGGACAAAAAGGGCATGGTTAAGAAGTAACCGAGGGGTAACTTTATGGCCTTGAAAAAGAAGATCCTTGGATGAGAGTTTATATAACATGTTTTTGAGGGTGGAATGAGCTCTTTCAATAATACCCTGGCCCTGGGGATTGAAGGGGATGCCGAATTTATGAAGAATGCCAAACTTGGCTAGAAAGGATTTAAGTGCTGAAGAAACATATGCAGGGCCATTGTCTGATTTGATGGTTTTGGGGGTACCAATAACAGAAAAACAGTGAGAGAAATGGGAAATAACGTCTTTGGCAGCCTCACCAGTATGGAGGGAGGCAAGCAGAAATCCACTAAAAGTGTCTATGGTGACATGTATAAATTTAAGGGATCCAAATGAAGGGAAGTGAGTGACATCGGTTTGCCATAGGGCACCGGGAGTGAGTCCGCGGGGGTTAACTCCCGTGTGAGGTTCAGGGAGGAGTGAAACACATTGCGAGCACTGTTTAACAATAGTTCTGGCCTGCTCTCGGGTGATGGAAAATTTTAGGCGCAGAGTTTGAGCATTAAGATGGTGAAGAGAGTGAGCCTGCTGGGCTCTTTCATAAGGAGAGAGGGCAAAGGAGGCCATAATAGTGACGGTGGAGGGTCTAGTGCTTGCGTCGACGCAAGCGTTACCTAGTGCCAGGGGGCCTGGCAGGGAGGAATGGGCTCGAATATGCCCAATGAAAAAGGGGGAAGATCGGGCAAGAATAAGTTGCTGAATTTGGGCGAAAAGTTGAAAAGCGGTAGTAGTAGGTTTGATAAAAGGAACAGTTTCTAAAAGGGGAACAGAGTGAGCGATGTAGGCACTATCTGTGTAAAGATTAAAAGGGGAAGAAACTAGAGTAAAGGCTTGTAAAACAGCATAAAGTTCAACATGTTGAGCTGAGGAAAAGGTAGAGGGAAAGGTGGAGAGAGAGCCATTGACAGAGATGGCTGCGGTACCTGAGGAACTGCCGTCTGTGAAGACAAGGGTTGCATCTGGGATGGGGGAGTGCTTAGAGAGAGTTGGGAAGACAACAGGGTGGCGATTGAGGAACTGAATGAGCTTGTCAGAAGGGTAGTGAGAGAGAATGTTTCCGGTATAATTAGAGAGAAAAAGGGCCCAATCCACAGAGTTTTGCTGTAAATAGGAGAGATTTTGCGGTGAGTAAGGTAAAGTAATGGAGTGTGGATGAAGACCAAAGAGTTTAACAGAAAGTGTGAGGCCATGTTGTAGGAGAGAAATGGCCAGATCAGGATAGGTGGCTAGGACCTTAGAGGGGGTAGAGGGAAGATGAATCCAGAAGAGTGGTGCAGTTTGATAGAAAACGCCGGTAGGTGCAAAGGTAGTGGCAAGGATAATGAGTTGAAGGGGTTGATCAGGGTTGTAGTAGGAGAGAGACTGTGTCTGGATGGCCCTTTCAACAAGTGTGAGAGCCTGTTTTGCTGCTGGGGTGAGGCTACGAGGGGAAGTAGGGTCAGAGTCTCCTTGGAGGAGATCAGTGAGTGGTTTGAGGTCCCCGGTGGAAAGCTTAAGATAGGGACGGAGCCAGGTAATATCTCCTAACAACTGTTGAAAGTCATGGTAGGTTTTTAGATGTGAGGTACGAAGCTGAAGCTTTTGAGTACGGACAGAGGAAGGGAGGAGCTCAAAACCTAAGAAAAGATGGGGAGGATGAAGTTGAATTTTATTTTTGGAGATGGAGAAGCCATGGGCCTGAAGGGAGGCAACAAGATGTTGAGCCGCTTTAAGAAGTGCAGCTTCATCGGGGCCTAGAAGGAGGATGTCATCCATGTAATGATAGAAGGTGATAGAGGGATATAAGGAACGAAAAGGATTAATATAGGAGGCAACATAAACCTGGCAGAGTGTTGGACTGTTAGCCATTCCTTGAGGAAGCACCCGCCAATGGTAACGGGCAGCGGGACCAGTAGCATTAATCGGAGGGAGAGAAAAGGCGAATCTAGGACAGTCGTGAGGATCAAGGGGGATAGAGAAAAAGCAATCCTTAAGATCGAGAATGATTTTATGTGAATTAGCAGGAAAGGCTGTGGGAACAGGTAATCCAGGCTGAGTAGCCCCCATGGGATGCATGGAAGCGTTGATGCGTCTGAGGTCGTGAAGGAGCCTCCAAGACCCAGACTTCTTTTTGATAACAAAGATGGGGGTATTCCAGGGGGAAGTGGTAGGTTCAATGTGACCGGCAGCAAGTTGTTCTTGAACAAGGGAGATGGCGGCAGCAAGTTTTTCGGATGTAAGGGGCCATTGAGAGACCCAAATAGGGTCATCAGATTTCCAAGAGATGCGGAGGGAAGGTCGAGGGTCAGGTGAAATTGAAGGAAGGGAGGAGGAGGCAGGAGGTTGATTGAAAAGGGCATAGATAGAAGGCCGTTTAGGGGCAGAGGGGAACCCTAAACCTTGACGGCCAGAGCGGGGAGAAACTGAAATTGGCTTGGTGACACCCTGAAGATATTTGCCAAGACCCTTAGAAGGAACATAGCCTTGAGCAAGCATTTGGTCAAGGACATGCTTGTTTCTGCATTTAAGCAGCACGAGGCCCATTTGATCCATAAGATCTCGACCCCATAGGTTGATGGGCAGATCAGGAATGACATAAGGGCGGACAAAGCCAGTATCACCATCCTCATCCTGCCAGATTAACCGGTGGGCGCTGAGCTGAACCTTTTTAGCGGTACCGGCGACCCCAGAGATAGGGTCAGGAGAGGGACAAAGAGGCCAATCAGGAGGCCAATCCAAAGGAGAAAAGCAGGTGGTATCAGCCCCGGTATCCAAGAGGCCATAGAAGAGGCGGCCCTGGATGGTGAGGGAAAGGATAGAAGAGGGGCGTTCGCGACAGATGGTTTTTATCCAATAAACATCAGAAGAACCGGGATGAGTGGCGCCCCGCGGTTGGGGCAGGGCAGGCAGCTCCACCGCTAGGGGCAAGGGAAGAGCTTGGGCAATGCGAGTGCCGGGGACGACCTGAACTGATTTAAAAGGAGCGGTAGCATTAAGAAAAATCTCACCAGAGTAATCACCATCAACGATAGAGGGAGAGATGATAAGACCATCAATGGTAGAGGAGGCGCGACCAATGATCATGAAAAAATAACCAGGAGGAGGTGGTCCATAAACACCGGTAGGAATAGAGTAGACACCACCCTGAGGAGTTAATAAGAGGGGGGTGGCGGAACACAAGTCAAGTCCTGCTGAACCGGGGGTGGCCCGGAAGAGGGAGGAGGTTGAGGGTCGCAGTTCTGGGTTTGGGAGGGGAGGCGCTGATAGTGAACTTGGATTTGGCGAGAGGGAGTCCCAGTCGTTCCCCCAGTGGCTGGGACAAAAGGAATGTGACGAGGCTGTTGGTGCGGGGTCTGGGGGCGACCCCTGCCGGAGTTTTTTGACTGGCCTGGGCGCTGTTTCAGGAGTGGGTTTTCACCCAGAAAATTTCCCTCAATGTCAGTGGTAGCGCGACAGGAGGATCTCCAGTGGCGCCCGCGCCGACAGCGGGGGCAAAGGGAAGGGCGTTCAGAAGTGGAGCCTGCCTGTATGTCAGGCAGCCTGCGCTGGGGACACTGACCCGCGAAGTGACCAGGCTGGCCACAAGAATAACAGATTTTACCTTTAGACTGGTTTTGAAAAGCGACAAGGGCACCAGCCACTTGGGTAGCAAAAGAATGAGCATTTTTACAAAGAGAGATCATGTCCTCTAGGGAGCGGGAGAGCTTGGGACCTTTAAGAATTTGGCGGCAGGCAGGATTAGCATTTTCAAAGGCAAGCTGCTTGATGAAAGGATTAGAGGTATCAGTGATTCCGGTGGTACGATCAATAGCCTCAAGGAGACGGGAGATGAAGGCGTGATAAGGCTCATCATCTGCCTGCAAGATTTTTGCAAGAGGAAGAGCAGGGCCCGAGGAAGAGCCGACAGCTTTCCATGCCTTAAGAGCAGCTTGAGAGGTTAAACTGAGAATGTGATAGGGAAGGCGGCGCTGAGCCTGCATAGTGTCATAGGGCACAGAGCCAGAAAGTTGGAGATACTCCTTTTTACTGGGTCCCGCAAGGTCCTTGCAATTATTTTGAAATTCAGCCTCCCAGAGGACAATATCCTGGGGCTTAAGGCAGCGGCGGACAGTTATGCGCCATTCTATAGGAAAAAGAGCGCCGCCATAGGAGAGAGATTCAAGGCAAGAAAGGGTATAGGGAGCCTGGGGACCGTACTCAAGGACGGCCTTGCGGACTTCCTTAAGGGAGCCCTGATCGAGTTCCTTAATTTCAATGTCCTCTTGAAAAATACGGCCGGTAGCTCGTTGGGTGGGAGCGTCGGCATCAGGAGGAGAGGCATCGCCGGAGACGGCAGCCTCCTCCTCGCCCGCAGATTGATTTTCATCTGCGTCAGCTTCGTCATCGGCCTCAATAACGTTTCCATCAGGGTCGTCAGCAGCCTCGCCATCCGCCTGCGCAGCAGGGCGCGCAGGGGTAGTTCTACGGGAACGGGGCCGAGCACGGGAACGTGTGATCATAGGGTGCTGAGAAGGAGGCTGCTCCTTAGGCTTAAGGAGGGCAGGGTAAACCTGAGGAGGACTAGGGGACTGTAACTTAGAGAGAACTTGATTGAGAGAAGAGCAGAGTTTATCAATGGTGTGCTGGAGCTGTGAGGCAGTGGAGGGAGGAGAAAAGCTGTGGGAGGGAGCAGGGGGGTCAGACGGGGAGCGGGCAGTGTAAGCAGCAGCCGCTGCGTCAAGCGTGGCTGCGTCTTCAGGAGAGAGGTGGTCGGGAGAAGGAGCCTGAGTAATGGCAACGAAAGAGGACGAGGCAGAGGAATCTGCAGGAACAGGGGCGTATGGCGGGGGCCGAAAGGTCTCAGGCGAGGGGGACATGGGAGAGGAGGGAGTATGAGAACGTGAAGCATTAGTAAGGATAGCCTGTCCCTCTTTGATGATAGCGGCGCAGGAGGAAGAGATAGGAGCTGCAGTAATAAGGCCATCGAGGAGTTTCCAATATTGAAGAATGCAGTCCTTAAAAGCAGAATCATTTTGTGTGTTACAAAAATCCGTCAAATCCTGCCCAATTTTCAACCAAGTGGAACGGGCGATCTTAGGGGCGGTAAACACAAACCAAGGGGAAGCTTTATGAAGGATGTTAAAAAATTGATAAAGGTCTGCCTTAGAAACATGAACCTTCCTGGATATAAGTTCATCCTGAAGGGATTGAACGAATTTTTCCTCGGTACTGAGTGTAGAGCCCATAGCGAAAAGAAAGAGGAGGGAGAGGAAAGATATATGGGGTCCCAACGGACGAGAGGCCAGAAGGCGGGGGTCGCCTGGGAGGGAGACGAAGAGTCACCCTGAGGGATGCATGCATGAAATTCTTAACGCGTCTGCGCAAGGGAAACTCACCCTTCACGGAAAGAAAAAGGGAGACGCGGAGAATTCCCGGGAACGACCGGCGACGAGGGAGAAGAGCAGGAAAACCACGTTGGGCGCCAGATGTGGCTTCCCAGAGGGGACCCCAATATCGGGGGCCCTATCCTACACTGGCCAGCAGTGAGGAAACCTGTGGAGAGCCACACAACGTGATAGGGTTCGTGCTCTTCTGAGTACCTGTGGAGGCAAAAGTTAGTAATGACTCATGAGATCAAAAGAGAAATCAAGAGTAGTTTTATTTCAGGCAGGATGTGATTATATACTTTTCAGCGATGAGGAAGCGGGGGTAGGGAAAGGCATGGCTATCACCAATCATATTTCGCCAGATTAGTCTTTTGCTCACAGCCCTCAGTAGAGCCGGGTGAAGTTAGTGGGGCTGAGTGAAAAAACCACAAATCACGGATGTCACGTACACATTTTCAGATGACAGTTACAGATTACCAGAGACCAACAGTTAAATTCTTAAGTAACATGTTGTTCTTTATGCTACTGATGTAAAAGGTTTTGTTACTGGTACTCATAAACCTGTATGACACTATTTCCTTTTTCATGGCCATGATTTCTTGATCACAGTGAGAACTGGCAAGAACTGTTTGTCCTTGACATATTTTTTAGAGCTGCGTATATCCTGTTGGCCTGTCCTTTGCAGACTTTCTGGTTTCGGTTCCCATTCTTCACAATCAGGCAGGCATGAAGGCAAGCAGGCAATGCATAGCAACACTGGGGGAGTTCTACTCTCCCGGCTCCTCACAGGGCATCTTGGTTGTTTCCAGAGTCTTGCTATGGTAAATAGTGCTGCAATGAATATAGGTGTAAGGAAGGGGTTTTTGTACTGTATTTTTGTGTTCCTAGGGTATATTCCTAGGAGTGGTATAGCTGGATCATATGGGAGCTCGATTTCCAGTTTTTGAAGGAATCTCCATATCGCTTTCCATAAAGGTTGAACTAGACGGCATTCCCACCAGCAGTGGATAAGAGTTCCTTTCTCTCCACATCCCCGCCAACACTGTTTGTTCTCATTCTTTGTGATGTGTGCCATTCTCTGTGGTCTGAGGTGGTATCTCATCGTTGTTTTGATTTGCATCTATCTCCCTGATGATTAGTGATGTGGAGCATTTTTTCATGTGTCTTTTGGCCATTTGTATTTCTTTGTCAAAGTGTCTGTTCATTTCTTCTCCCCATTTTTTGATGGGATTAGATTTTTTTTCTTGTAAAGTTCTGTCAGTGCCTTGTATATTTTGGAGATTAGCCCCTTATCTGATGGGTATTGGGTGAATAGTTTCTCCCACTCAGTGGGTGGCTCTTGTATCCTGGGCACTATTTCCTTTGAGGTGCAGAAACTTCTCAGCTTAATATATTCCCATCTGTTAATCTCTGCTTTCACTTGCTTGGAGAGTGCATTTTCCTCCTTGAAGATGCCTGTAATGTCCTGGAGTGTCTTGCCTATGTGCTGTTCTATATATCTTATGGTTTTGGGGCTGATATCGAGGTCTTTAATCCATTTGGATTTTACCTTCGTGCATGATGATAGCTGGGGGTCTAAGTTTAATTTTTTGCAAGTGGCTATCCAATTGTGCCAACACCACTTGTTGAAGAGGCTTTCCCTGCTCCATTTAGGGTTTCCTGCTCCTTTATCGAAAATTAGGTGGTTGTATGTCTGGGGAACATTTTCTGAGTATTCAAGTCTATTCCACTGGTCTGAGGGCCTGTCCTTATTCCAATACCATGCTGTTTTGATAACTATTGCTTTGTAGTACAGTTTAAAGTTGGGGAAAGTAATTCCTCCCATATTCTTTTTCCCAATGATTGCTTTAGCTATTCGAGGGTGTTTATTGTTCCAAATGAATTTCAAAAGTGCCTGATCCACTTCTTTGAAGAATGTCATGGGTATCTTTAGAGGGATAGCATTAAATCTGTATAATGCCTTGGGGAGTATTGCCATTTTGATGATGTTAATCCTGCCAATCCACGAGCAGGGTATGCGTTTCCATTTCCGCGTGTCCTCTCTTATTTCTTGGAGCAGAGTTTTATAGTTTTCTTTGTATAGGTCCTTCACATTTTTAGTCAAGTTGATTCCAAGATATTTGAGTTTGTGTGGCACTATTGTGAATGGGATTGTTTTCTTAATGTCCATTTCTTCCTTATTGCTATTGGTGTATAGAAAGGCCATTGATTTTTGTGTGTTAATTTTGTAGCCTGCCACCTTGCTATATGAGTCTATTGTTTCTAGAAGCTTTTTGGTGGAGTCTTTAGGGTTTTCTAAGTAGAGTATCATGTCATCTGCAAACAGTGAGAGCTTGACTTCTTCCTTTCCTATCTGAATTCCCTTGATATCTTTTTCTTGCCTAATCGCTATAGCAAGTACTTCCAGTGCTATGTTGAATAGGAGTGGTGAGAGAGGACAGCCTTGTCTTGTACCAGAATTTAGAGGGAAGGCTTTTAGTTTTTCTCCGTTGAGGATAATATTTGCCATTGGCTTGTGGTAGATGGCTTCAACTAGATTGAGAAAGGTTCCTTCCATTCCCATCTTGCTGAGAGTTTTGATCAAGAATGGGTGTTGGACCTTATCAAATGCTTTCTCTGCATCTATTGATATCATGTGGTTTTTATTTTTCTTGTTATTGATGTTGTGTATGATGTTGATGGATTTACGGATGTTAAACCAGCCTTGCATTCCTGGGATGAAACCTACTTGATCGTAGTGGATGATCTTCTTAATGAGGCATTGAATCCTATTTGCCAGGATTTTGTTGAAGATCTTTGCATCGGCATTCATCAGCGATATTGGTCTGTAATTTTCTTTTTTTGTAGCATCTCTGTCTGGTTTAGGTATCAAGGTGATGTTGGCTTCATAAAAGCTATTTGGAAGTGTTTCCGTTTGTTCAATTTCATGAAAGAGTCTTGCCAGGATTGGTAGTAGTTCCTCTTGGAAAGTTTGGAAGAATTCATTAGTGAATCCATCTGGGCCTGGGCTTTTGTTTTTCGGCAGACCTTTGATTACCGTTTTGATTTCATCAATGGTGATGGGGGTGTTTAGATATGCTACATCCTCTTCCTTCAACCGTGGAAGATTATAAGAGTCCAAGAATTTATCCATTTCTTCCAGGTTCTCATTTTTAGTGGCGTAGAGTCTCTCAAAGTAGTTTCTGATTACCCTTTGAATCTCTGTCATATCAGTAGTGATCTCTCCTTTTTCATTCCTAATACGAGTTATCAAGTTTCTCTCTCTCTCTCTTTCTTTGTTAGGTTTGCCAGTGGTCTATCAATCTTGTTTATTTTTTCAAAGAACCAACTTCTGCTTTCGTTGATCTTTCGGATTGTTTTTTGGGTTTCCACTTCATTGATTTCTGCTCTCAGCTTTGTTATTTCCTTCTGTCTTCCTATTTTTGGGTACTTTTGTTGAGCACTTTCTAGTTCTATTAGCTGTGTCATTAAGCTTCTCAGGTAAGCTCCTTCTTCCTTCTTGATGTGTGCTTGTAAAGCTATAAATTTTCCTCTCAGTACTGCTTTTGCTGTGTCCCATAAGTTCTGATAGTTTGTGTCTTTATTGTCATTTGTTTCCAGGAACCTTTTGATTTCCTCCTTGATTTCATCTCGGACCCACTGGTTATTGAGTATGAGGCTGTTTAACTTCCAGGTGTTAATGTTTTTCTTCTGAGTCCCTTTGGAATTCACAAATAATTTCAGAGCCTTGTGGTCAGCAAAGGTAGTCTGCAAAATTTCTATCCTCTTGATATTATGGAGATATGTTTTATGTGCCAGCATGTAGTCTATCCTGGAGAATGTCCCATGTACGTTGGAGAAGAATGTGTATCCAGGTTTCTGGGGGTGGAGTGTCCTATATATATCCACTAGGCCTCTTTCTTCCATTTCTCTCCTCAGGTCTAGTATATTCTTGTTGGGTTTCAGTCTGGTTGACCTATCCAGTGTTGACAAAGCCGTGTTAAGGTCCCCCACAATTATTGTGTTGTTATTGATATTATTTTTCAGATTTGTCAACAGTTGTATTAAATATTTTGCTGGCCCCTCATTTGGTGCATATATGTTTAGGAGAGTGAATTCTTCCTGCTCTATATACCCCTTGATTAATATAAAATGTCCATCTTTGTCCCTTACAACCTTCCTGAATATAAAGTTTGCATTATCTGATATTAGTATGGTCACTCCAGCTTTTTTATGGGTGTTGTTTGCTTGGATGATTTTTCTCCAGCCTTTTATTTTGAGTCTATGTTTGTTCTGACTATTCAGGTGTGTTTCTTGTAGGCAGCAGAAGGTTGGATTGAGTTTTTTGATCCATTTAGCCACTCTATGTCTCTTGACTGGTGCATTTAGACCATTGACGTTGAGAGAAAGAATTGTCCTGGGATTTAATGCCATCTTTATATCGAAATTTGGTGTCTTTTGGTTAGTCTTGTCTTAAATTAGGTCTTTCAGTTTTTCTCTTAAGACTGGTTTTGTGTCTGTAAAGTTTCTGAGCTGCTTTTTGTCAGTGAAACCATGTATTCTTCTGTCAAACCGGAAAGTGAGTTTTGCTGGGTATAGTATTCTGGGTGAAGCAATTCATTTCATTCAGTCTTGTCACAATATCCCACCACTGCTTTCTGGCATTGAGTGTTTCTGGTGACAGGTCTGCTGTAAATCTCAAGGATGCTTGCTTGAATGTAATTTCCCCTTTTGATCTTGCTGTTTTTAGAATTCTGTCTCTATCTGTGGGATTTGTCATTGTGACTAGGATGTGTCTTGGGGTGGTTTTTCTGGGGTCTCTTTTGGTTGGTACTCTTCGATCATGCAGGATTTGATCACCTATATTCTTTAGCTCTGAAAGTTTCTCTTTAATGATGTTCTTGACCATTGATTCTTCCTGGAAATTTTCTTCCTGGGTCTCTGGGACGCCAATGATTCTTAAGTTGTTTCTGTTGATCTTATCATAGACTTCTATTTTCATCTGTTCCCATTCTTTGACTAATTTTTCCGTTGTCTGCTCATTTGCTTTAAGTTTTTTGTCCAATCTCTCCTGCTGTATGGAATTGTTATGTATCTCATCTTCCACAGCACCAAGTCTATTCTCAGCTTCTGATACCCTGTCCCAGAGCTTATCCATTTTGTCATTCACTTCGTTTACTGACTTTTTCAGTCCTGTTAGTTGACATGTTATTTCAGTTTGGAGTTTTGTCATTTCTGCCTTCATATTTTCTTGGTTCTTATTAGTGTTCTGTTCAACTCGATCCATGGTTTCTTGGAGTCTGTTGAGCACCTTCCATATTGCTAGTCTAAAGTCCTTATCTGAGAGGTTGATTAGTTGTTCAGTCATTATCTGGTCCTCAGAATTGTCATCTTCATTCTCTATGTCTGATGCTGGCCTGCGTTGTTTCCCCATTGTCACACTTGTATTGTGGGTTTTTCTACGTGTTGTGGTGGTATTCATTGTCTATATGATGTAGGCAGCACACTCCTCTGGCTTCTCCCTTTCTGGATGGGCTGACTTGCCTCTAAGGGAGGGGAGTCCTCCGTGGATGAAGCCTCACACTGGGTCAAATCTTAGGCCCGAGCATGCAACAGAGAAGACAGTCCAGAGAGAAATGCTTGCTTCTCTGATATAGCACAGTTCTTATTGTGATTTTTTCTTATTGTTGCAATGGTGTTCTTTTCTTAGAAGGAGCGCATGGCCGCGTAGCGAAGCGGAGCGGCCGTGCTCTGATGGAGCCTCTTTTGCCCCACTCCCAAGAGTTTCACACAAGAGGACAGTAGACAGATATTTACAGTTCACACTCACAGTTGGGCCCCTCTGCGCAGGCTTAGATTCGTGTCTTTTCCCCGCCTGATGTCCCAAGCAGGGAATCCAGCTTCTGCAGCAGTCTGCTCGGCCGGTTTTTATGTTCTGAAGTCCCGCCCTGGAAATGGCCTCCAGGATAGGGAGAGCAGATTTCTGGAGCTCTTTTGCCCCACTCCCAAGAGTTTCACACAAGAGGACAGTAGACAGATATTTACAGTTCACACTCACAGTTGGGCCCCTCTGCGCAGGCTTAGATTTGTGTCTTTTCCCCGCCTGATGTCCCAAGCAGGGAATCCAGCTTCTGCAGCAGTCTGCCGGCCGGTTTTTATGTTCTGAAGTCCCGCCCTGGAAATGGCCTCCAGGATAGGGAGAGCAGATTTCTGGAGCTCTTTTGCCCCACTCCCAAGAGTTTCACACAAGAGGACAGTAGACAGATATTTACAGTTCACACTCACAGTTGGGCCCCTCTGCGCAGGCTTAGATTCGTGTCTTTTCCCCGCCTGATGTCCCAAGCAGGGAATCCAGCTCGCCATGCAGTCTTTCTAAGAAAAGAACACCATCGCAACAAGAAGAAAAAGTCACACTAAGAACTGTGCTGAATCACAGAAGCAAGCATTTCTCTCCGGAGTGTCTTCTCTGCTGCGTGCTTGGGCTTATGATTTGATCTTGTGTGAGGCTTCATCCACGGAGGACTCCCCTCGCTTGGAGGCAAGTCGGCCCATCCAGAAAGGGCGGAGCCACAGGAGTGTGCTGCCTGCATCATTTAGCCAATGAATACCACCACAACATGTAGAAAAACCCACAATACAAGTGTGACAATCTGGAAACAACGCAGGCCAGCATCAGACATAGAGAAGGAAAATGACAATTCTGATGACCAGATAATGACCAACAAACTAATCAACCTCTCAGATAAGGACTTTAGACTAGCAATATGGAAGATGCTCAATGAACTCAAAGAAACCATGGATCAAGTTGAACAGAACACTAATAAGAACCAAGAAAATATGAAGACAGAAATCAAAAAACTTCAAAATGAAATAACATGTCAACTAACAGGCCTGAAAAACTCAGTAAACAAAGTGAATGACAAAATGGATAAGCTCTGGGACAGGGTATCAGAAGCTGAGAATAGACTTGGTGCTGTGGAAGATGAGATACATGACAATTCCATACAGCAGGAGAGATTGGAAAAAAAATTAAAGCAAATGAACAGACAGTGGAAAAATTAGTCAAAGAATGGGAACAGATGAAAATAGAAGTCTATGATAAGATTAACAGAAACAACTTAAGAACCAATGGAGTCCCAGAGACCCAGGTAGAAAATTTCCAGGAAGAACCAACAGTCAAGAACATCATTAAAGAGAAACTTCCAGAGTTAAAGAATATCTGTGATCAAACACTGCGTGCTCGAAGAGTTCCAACCAAAAGAGACCCCAGAAAAACCACCCCAGGACACATCCTAGTCACAATAAAAAATCCCACAAATAAAGACAGAATTTTGAAAACAGCAAGATCAAAAGGGGAAATTACATTCAAGGGAGCATCCTTGAGATTTACAGCAGACCTGTCACCAGAAACACTAAATGCCAGAAAGCATGTGGTGGGATATTGTGACAAGACTGAATAAAATGAATGCTTCACCTAGAATAGTATACCCAGCAAAACTCACTTTCTGGTTTGACAGAAGAATACATGGTTTCACAGACAAAAAACAGCTCAGAAACTTTACAGACTCAAGACCATTCTTAAGAGAAAAACTGAAAGACCTAATTTAAGACAAGACTAACCAAAAGACACACCAAATTTCAATATAAAGATGGCATTAAATCCCAGGACAATTCTTTCTCTCAACGTCAATGGACTAAAAGCACCAGTTAAGAGACAGAGAGTGGCTAAATGGATCAGAAAACTCAATCCAACCTTCTGCTGCCTACTAGAAACACACCTGAATAGTCAGAACAAACATAGACTCAAAATAAAAGGTTGAAGAAAAATTACCCAAGCAAACAACACCCATAAAAAAGCTGGAGTGGCCATACTAATATCAGATAATGCAAACTTTATACTCAGGAAGGTTGTAAGTGACAAAAATGGACATTTTATATTAATCAAGGGTTATGTAGCGTAGGAAGAAATCACTCTCCTAAACATATATGCACCGAATGAGGGGCCAGCAAAATATTTAGTACAACTGTTGACAAATCAAAAAATTATATCAATAACAACACAATAAGTGTGGGGGACCTCAACACGGCTTTGTCAACACTGGATAGGTCAACCAGACTGAAATCCAACAAGAATACACTAGACCTGAGGAGAGAAATGGAAGAAAGAGGCCTAGTGGATATAAATAGGACACTCCATCACCAGAAACCTGGATACACATTCTTCTCCAATGTACATGGGACATTCTCCAGGATAGAATACATGCTGGCACATAAAACATACCTCCATAATATCAAGAGGATAGAAATTTTGCAGACTACCTTCACTGACCACAAGGCTCTGAAAGTATTTGTGAATTCCAAAGGGACCCAGAAGAAAAACTTTAACACCTGGAAGTTAAACAGCCTCATACTGAATAACCAGTGGGTCCGAGATGAAATCAAGGAGGAAATCAGAAGGTTTCTGGAAAGAAATGACAATAAAGACACAAACTATCAGAACTTATGGGACACAGCAAAAGCAGTACTGAGATAAAAATTTATAGCTAGGCAAGCACACATCAGGAAGGAAGAAGGAGCTTACCTGAGTAGCTTAATGCCACAGCTAATAAAACTAGAAAGTGCTCAACAAAAGAACCCAAAAATAGGGAGACAGAAGGAAATAACAAAGCTGAGAGCAGAAATCAACAAAGTGGAAACCCCCAAAAAATTCCGAATGATCAACGAAAGCAGAAGTTGGTTCTTTGAAAAAATAATCAAGATTGATAGACCACTGGCAAACCTAACAAAGAAAGAGAAACTTGATAACTCATATTAGGAATGAAAAAGGAGAGATAGTAAGATATGACAGAGATTCAAAGGGTAGTCAGAAACTACTTTGAGAAACTCTACGCCACTAAAAATGAGAACCTGGAAGAAATGGATAAATTCTTAGACTCTTATAATGTTCCATGGTTGAAGGAAGAGGATGTAGCATATCTAAACACCCCCATCACCATTGATGAAATTAAAACGGTAATCAAATGTCTGCTCAAAAGCAAAAGCCTAGGCCCAGATGGATTCACTAATGAATTCTTTCAAACTTTCCAAGAGGAACTACTGCCAATCCTGTCAAGACTCTTTCATGAAATTAAACAGAAACACTTCCAAATAGCTTTTATGAAGCCAACATCACCTTGATACCTAAACCAGACAGAGGTGCTACGAAAAAAGAAAATTACAGACCAATATCTCTGATGAATGCAGAAGCAAAGATCCTCAACAAAATCCTGGCAAATAGGATTCAATGCCTCATTAAGAAGATCATCCACTATGATCAAGTAGGTTTCATCCCAGGAATGCAAGGATGGTTTAACATCCGTAAATCTATCAACATAATACACAACATCAACAACAAGAAAAATAAAAACCTATGATCATATCAATAGATGCAGAGAAAGCATTTGATAGGGTCCAACACACATTCTTGATCAAAACTCTCAGCAAGATGGAAATGGAAGGAACCTTTCCAGTATAGTTAAGGCCATCTACCACAAGCCAGTGGCAAATGTTATCCTCTATGGAGAAAAGCTAAAAGCCTTCCCTCTAAATTCTGGCACAATACAAGGATTATTGAGGTCCCCTACTATTATCAGGGTTCCCTTCATGTGTTTCTCAAGGTTTGTGAGCAGTTGCCTCACATATTTTGCTGGCTCTACATTAGGTGCATAGATATTGACCAGGGTTAGTACTTCTTGATCTAATGTTCCCCTGATCAGTATGTAGTGACCCTCTTTGTCCCTGATCACTTTCTTGAGGTTGAATGCAATTTGGTCTGATATAAGAATGGCTGTCCCTGCTCTTTTTTGTTTTTCATTGGCCTGAATAATTAGTTTCTATCCTTTTATTCTAAGCCTGTGTTTATACTGTAGTTTTATATGTGTTTCTTGCAGACAGCAGAAATCCAGTTTATTTTTCCTAATCCAGTTCTCTACTGGGTGTCTTGTAATTGGAGAATTTAGTCCGTTAACATTTAGGGAGATTATTGACAGAGGTGACTGTTGTGCAGTTGTGTAGGGTGGTTTTTGTTACAATCGGGGGTTTGGATTGTGTAATTCGTCTCTGAGTAGGTCATTTGGGATCAGCTTTGTTTGCACAAATAGTTCAAGTTCATTCTTGTTTGAGAATGTTTTTAGTCTGCCCTCCTATATGAGTGATAGTTTTGCTGGGTATTGGACCCTAGTTTGGAAATTTCTTTCATTCAGTCATTTAAATGTCATTCCACTGTCTTCTTGCTTGAATTATTTCAACTGGGAGATCTGGTTTGATTATTTTGTCCCTTCCTTTGTACTTGAGTTTTTTCTCCCTTATTCCTTTAAGTAGTTCATCCTTAGCTTTGTTTTTTGCCCTTTGGATTACTATATGTCTTGGTGTTGGTTTATTAGGGTCTATTTTATTAGGGACTCTCTTCACTTCCTGGATTTGCACTTAAGTTTCTTTCCAGAAGTTGGGAAAGTTCTCTGCTATTATTTTCCTGACTACTTGTTCTTCCCCTTTCCCTATTTTCTCCCCTTCTGGTATACCCACAATTCTTAGATTGTTTCTTTTGTACTTGTTCATTAGATGCTGGGCTTTTCCTTCCAGTGCATTGCCTTTTATTTCTTTATTGGTTTCTTGGTCATTTTTTGTTTGCAGTTTTCCTTCGAGTTCTTCAATGTGTTTCTCCAACTCTGTGTTTTTGCTCATAAGGCTTGTTACTTTGTCTTTTAATTCCTTCAATTTTTTTTGTATGGAATCTCTCATGTTCTTTAACATTTCTTCTTTAATTTGGCTGATTTGTTCATCCATCGATTTCTTATTCTCGGTAGCTAGCGTTTCTTTCATTTCTTTTATCAATTCTTGCATTTCCTTCTTCATGGCTGCTTTTAGGTCTCCTTCCCATGGATCTGTGCGTTTTGGTGGACTTGTAAACTTGCTAGGGTTTGTCTCCGCATCTCTAAATATTATGGTTCTCCTTGATTTACTCATATTTCTTTGCATTTATTGGTGTGGTTTGGAGTGATGTGCCTTCTAAATTCAGCCTGCTTTGGTCCCCTGTGGCATGGGGATGAGTCCCCTCCTTGAGCGTGGTTCTAGAGGGGGTTTTTGGGTGAGCTCACTGAAGTTTGGCTCCTCCTGTGCTCTTTATGTGGCCTGATACGTTGCTTTTACCTTTTGTTGTCAGCTAGTGCAGGTCCTCTCCTGGGCACAATGGTGGACGGTGCTGTTGAGCCTAGCTTCTTCGCCCCCCCTTCCCTATCTGGAAGTCATCCCTTCTTCAGTGGGTCTGGTCAATTTCCTTCTCCTTATTCCTGCCAGCCAGTGCAGTTCTGCTCCTTGCTACAATGGTTGAGACCGCTGTTGAGCCTAGCTCTCTATCCTCCCTCCCCTCTCTGGAAGTCAATGGAGCTCCGCCCCCTCTTAGCCTCAGAAGAAGAAATTCCCATAGTCATACCCACCCAGTAACTGCCCTCAGCCCTTGGGGAGTCTAAGGTTCACTCCGGGGCTCAGGGATGTAGGCTGCTCTAAGTTAGCAAAAGGTCCAGGTGGCAGGCCCAAGCTCACCCAGTCTATTGTTCCTAGCCCATTCCAGCAGTGCAGTGTGTGTCAGGTGCAGGGTTCTCCTCACCAGGTCTGCACCCAGCTCAGGCTCAGGAGCGCGGTGTGCGGTGGCGAGAAGCCTGTCTCAGGCTCCCACGTGGAGAGTATAGGGGTACTGGGGAAAAGCACTCACCCTTGTGCTCTCCGCTTAGGCTTGGGGTCCCTAGGAGGGGCACGGAGTACGGTGGCGAGAAGCCTGTCTCAGGCTCCCACGTGGAGAGTATGGAGGTGCTGGGGAAAAGCACTCACCCATGTGCTCATTATAGTGTTACCTCTAACAACACTCACCACTATTTGTGGTGAGCTTCATGTACTCAGCTGGATCTTCCAGCCCTCTTCTTTTTTGTCTCTGGGAATTACCGTATTTTCCAGCATATAAGACGACTTTTGAAACAAAAAAAGTCAACTGAAAATCGGGCTTGTCTTATATCCTAGTATATCCTAAAAATATTTCAATATGCCGCTGAACAAAAATTGTCTAAATATTGCCACAAAACGAATTTTCCAATGCGATCCTGCACCAATCACTGCAAGGCTGCTCAGACCGCCTCTCTAACTTAGCCAATCCAAGCAGGCTTTTTATGCATTCAAATTAGACAATGTCCTGGACCCAAATCTACAATGTCAAAAGCCTGCTCAGATTAGCCAGAGTCAGAGAGGAAGTCTATTACAATATAACCTTTGAACCTTTGCTTGTTGTGATTGGCTCATTGTGGTACATGAGCACAGGAACACATGCAGCACATGCAGCACAGGAACGTTCTGTATGATACAGGGAATATAGGCCTAAATCTATGTTTTAACTGCAAAATTAGGAAGTCATCTTATACGCCCAGTTGTCTTATATGCTGGCAAATATGGTACTGCAAAAATGTCTTTTATTTTTCTTCAAACCCATAAATGAGTGCGACTATTCTGTTTTTCTCTCTCTTCCCCTGACTTATTTCACTCAGCATAATGGATTCCATGTACATCCACGTATAGGAAAATTTCATGACTTCATCTCTCCTGATGGCTGCATAATATTCCATTGTGTATATGAACCACAGCTTCTTCAGCCATTCATATGTTGAAGGGCATCTTGGCTGTTTCCATGGTCTGTTATTGTAAATAGCACTGCAATGAATATAGGTGTGCGGAAGGGATTTTTGTATTGTATTTTTATGTTGCTAGGGTATATCCCTAGGAGTGGTATAGCTGGAAAGCTATATGGAGATTCCTCCAAAAACTGGAAATTGAGCTCCCATAAGATCCAGCTATAAGCCTATTTTTTAAATATTTTACTTGTATTTTGGGGGTCGGCCACATCTGGTAGCATCAGAGGCTACTCCTGGCTCTGTTCTCAGACATTGCTCCTGACAGGCTTGGGGGACCATACAGCATGCCAGGGATTGAACCTTGTTGGCTGTATGCAAGGCAAATGCCCCACCACTATTCTATCACTCTGACCCCCATATAAGCCCAATTTTAAGTTATAAGAAGATCATTACTGCAATATAATTTTATAACTTTTTATTAAAACTTTTCCAATTTACTTCACTTTTTGAGTTGCTAATAGTGTTGTGTTTAAGGTTTAATCTTACTCTAGGTTTTAAAGAATTTTTAAACTAACATTATTTTAATGACATAGCATTCACTAATTTAATTTCTTAAAATGGATTTCTTAAAATGTCATCACTAATCCCCAAATGTTTCCATCACTCAAAAAATATCCTGACATTTGTTTGTAGTGGATCTCAATTTTTCCCTTGCTACAACCATTCTTTTTGTCTTTATAGTTTTACTTACTTTTTTGGGCATTTGGATAACAAAAATCATGCAAAGGATATAGCATTTTATTATTACTATTACCACTTAATTTTATAATTATATATAATAATAATTATATAGCATTTTATTATTACTGTTACCACTTGTGTCATTACTTTGTTGCTTTTTATGACTGAATAATATTATGTAACATGATCTGGAAACAACTCAAGTGCCTAAAAACAAATGAGTGGATCAAGAAATTGTGGAATATGATGTGAGTGAGCCGAGGGGACCCGGACAAGAATGTTGCTGGATCCCAGGCAGTCGGTGGCTCTTGGATACAAAGGACGAACAACCTAAGTTGACATCTCGGTGCCCAACCACACTAGATACAATACTCAGTTTGCATTATGAAAATGTCTTGATAAAACACTTTAATATACCCTTTATCTCTGGTATATGGCCTCTGTTAGAAGCTGAAGCATGTGACCAGTCATACCACTGAAGCAGTCAACTGTGACTCACAGACTTATATTATAGGACCTACTCATTGTACACATTTAAGAAAATTAACATCTCCTTTCTCTTTTCTTTCTTCACATTACTTCTTTCTTTCTCCCCTTTCTTCTTCTACCTTCTCTTTCTCATTATCATCAATTCAATCTATGTCAAACAAAAAAACACTGTTACTTTCTCTTTAGGAAAGGAAATTTGATAAATAAGGTTCAGTGGACAATACTGCATAGGGTAATCACATACATAGACAGGCCTCACTAATACATTGTTTAGTACTTGAGATGCAAAACCTATGTATATGCTAAATTGCTCCAGTCAACACATAATCCTGAAACCCTCATTCAGGTAGACCCAACCCCATCACTAACAAAATCCCTAGAAATTAAGAAAACCTCTCAACTTTGACACACCAGTCCAAACTCTCAGTTGATATACTAGTTTCTTTACCTTACTTTTACTGTATTTACCTATTTTTCTGTTCTCTTCTTATTTCTTATTCTCCCCTTCTCTTAAGCTATACCTAAGCCAACTATTATGTTTCTATGTGGGCATGAGCACATAGAAAGAGGACACCTCCATGAGAGCCAAACCTAAATTGTAAACAACCCATGCCTATAGTGTATATAGCCCATACTATACACTATCCCCTCCCCTTCAGAAATTCTAATATCCCTTCACCCCCCCAATCCCAACCTGATACCCCACGTTATTAAAGCTCTTTACCCTCAATTCTTAACTCATTAGTTACCAAGACCAATCTCCTACCCCAATAAGCCATTACCCAGCACCCTAGCAAAGTGAAGGGACACCCATTCAGACCCACACCTCATCCCCAATAAGAAAATACAACTAACATCCCTGCTGACTCATGCTGTGTGGCTGCCCTCCTTACCTCTCCTAAATGTGGACTGTTGTTTGATATCAAAGTCTGCTTCAGAAGGATCCCCAGCTCAAGAACTCTACCCAAGACCTCTCTGCCATAAATCTTTTCTCAATCTTAAGAAGACCAGGGTGTGTGTGATGAAAATGTGCCCTGGATCCCACACCCCACAAGAAAATCTCAAAAGACAATGGGAAGTTTATATTTCCTTTATAAGTTTAAGACCTATATAATACTACCTCTTTACTTGTTTATCCCCAAATGTAAGGTAGCCTCCTGCATCACTTTGTCCCCTTAAATACATTTTAACTCATTTTTAATTTTTTTCATTATGTATGTGAGAATATATGTATGTATATAAACATATATATATATAACATTTTTTTGTTTCTGTTTTCTTCTCTTCCTTAACTTCACCTCTTTTGGTTTTGTTTGGAACAAAAACCTACAATAAAAAGTCTTGCCTGGGACAATAGTTCAGGTCAAAACTAGGGCACAGAGAGAATGGAGCCTGACACTCCCACCCCCAAATGCACCAGCAATATAATATAGCACCATTTCTTTCTGCAAAGACATACTAAAATAGGGGATACTTTTTGTATAGAAACAAGCTCTTATCTACTAGGGATAAGAACTCATACTTTTTTTTACAATACAGAGCACCTCCCACCTTGAAAATATGTCATGTGGACTCAACTTAGACTCCAGGTGATTTAGACAGCGACCTTCCAACCCTGAACATAGATCTCAGACACAGTTCTCAGCAACAACTCCAGGAACCAAACTCCCTCTGGGACATACATTTTTAATTCTGCTATGAAGCCAATATGCACCAGTTTTGATATGATATCCCCACAATGCAGAAATGGCAACATCTAAGAGCAGGTTGTCTTACCTCACCATCTAACGATAAGATAAAACAGAAGACTTGTCATCCTTTGATCAGTGCAAAAGCCAAGATTGCTATCTACAGAAGACTGATGGTGACAACCGTGATTGAGCAGAACATACCCTGGAACCAATAAAAAGCCCTAGTCTAGGATTTGGCCTACGATCTGTACAACAACAAGATCTCTAATTCCAGAGGTCTGATTAAGACAACTGAAACTCAACTGGTCTTCTGGAAACATAACGAAAGACTCTATCCTAGGCTTTATCCTAGGATCAGTGCAAATACCAAGACCACCAGCTACAGAAGACTGATTAAAGCAACAATGATGGAACAGAACTTCTAGAACCATAAAGAAAGACTTCATAATAGGCTCCATTCTTTGACCTGTGCAGATACCAAGATCTCTAGATACAGAGGTCTGATTTCATCATTCATGACGGACTAGAAGTTTCCAATACACCACAAAAGAACCTAGGGGAGGGCCCGGAGAGATAGCACAGCGGTGTTTGCCTTGCAAGCAGCCGATCCAGGACCAAAGACGGTTGGTTCGAATCCCGGTGTCCCATATGGTCCCCCGTGCCTGCCAGGAGCTATTTCTGAGCAGAGAGCCAGGAGTAACCCCTGAGCACCGCTGGGTGTGACCCAAAAACCAAAACCAAAAAAAAAAAAAAAAAAAGAAAAAAAAGAATGTTAAGGGGCCGGGCGGTGGCGCTAAAGGTAAGGTGCCTGCCTTGCCTGCGCTAGCCTTGGACAGACCACAGTTCGATCCCCCGGTGTCCCATATGGTCCCCCAAGCCAGGAGCAACTTCTGAGCACATAGCCAGGAGTAACCCCTGAGCGTTACAGGGTGTGGCCCAAAAACCAAAAAAAAAAAAAAAAAAAAAGAATGTTAAGAACCTAAGGGAGAGTAAATTAACATGTTTGGAGTTGTAGTTATTCCCATGACAGTATACGTCAAGGGTGGAGAACCCTGTATCTCATAGGCCAAGGAAATTCCCTGTCTAATTTCCCCAATATTTACTGTTCCTATGCAGAAAAAAAGAAAGAAGCAGCGCAAAATAAGTTTTTTCTGGTTTTGTTATTGTTGTTTTCATTTTTTGTGCTTTGTTTTGTTTTTATTTCAGGACCATGGTTATTGTGTGGTTGTATTTATTGCTGTAGTGCTTTTTGGATTTTTTGTTTGATTTTTCTTTTTGTACTGTTGTGTTTCTCTCCCTGTTTTTCTTTCTTCTCTCAAATTGATATTTATAGCCTCTAGAAGGACTCTGCCCATTTTTGCTTGTTTGTTTTTATCCCATTTATTTTTTTCTTTCTTCAAACAAAACCACATAACTTGAACTATCTTGTTCCACTTCTCAAATTGAGGGGGAAATAATGGAGGGTATCAAGACCAAACTGTTGTATGATCACTAAGTAGTAATAAAAATGATCAGAATTAAACACCAAATCCAAAGCCAATGACAACAGAATCGATACCCATTCTACAACAAGCTAGACACAGAGGGGACCACTTACACTAGTAGCCTGGGTGGTAATGGAGGGAATATGGGGTGCATGCTGGGAACGGGGGTGGAGGGCAGACAACTGTGGTGGTGAGAATTCCCCTGATTCAATGTTAACATGTACCTAAAATAGTACTCTGAAAGATATGTAATCCACTTTGGTCAAAATAAAAATTATTATTATAAAAAATAAAAAGAAGAAATTGTGGAATGTACACATTCTGATATTTAGATAATGAGGTACATATACATTATGCAACTACAAAAAATGAACCATGCTTTTTGTTTTAATGTAGATGGGGCTGCAATTTGTAATGATGAGTAAAATCAGAGGGAGAAACTACAAATACTGAATGATCTTATTCATATGTAGTATATAGAGAAACAAAGGGAAATATTATTAAATATTGACAAATTTAGGTTTGGGTTACATAATTAAGTAAAATTACTAGTCAATAACAAGTGGTGTAGGAGAAGAGCAGTAAGGAAGAGGTAGTTTAGAAGTAACCCAAGGGAGAATCTGTGGTACTTTTGTGGTGGTAAATCAGGTCCAAAAATTTTTTACACCAAATCACAAATGTTAATTCTACTGTATCCAGGTGCTACTGTATCTACTATATCAACTGTAGGTTGGCTCAGTGAAGGGCAAGTGCCCTTCTACTATATCTCTGGTCCAAAAAAATCATGTTGAAAAGGGTAAATGATGACTTGAAGCAAAGTCCCACCAAGTAAAAATTTTCCAGAAATATTCATTATGTAAAAAAAAAATGAAAACGCTTTCTTTGGCTTTTGTCATTCTAATTACTATGTGTCTCAGAGTCTTCTAATTTGGTCTCTTTTGGTTGGGATCCTTTGAGCCTCTTGAATCTGGGTGCACACACTCTGGAAAATTTTTATCTATAATTTCTTTGGCAGTAAGAAGTTCTTTATTATATTCACAAAATTTATTTCTTAGGGACTCTTATGATTTTTATATTATTTCTTTTATATTGTCCTTTTCATTGTTCATTCTCATTTACTTATTTATTTATTGTTTATTTATTTTTTATTTTAGGGCCACACTCGGTGATGCTCAGCGGTTACTCCTGGTTATGCACTCAGAAGTCCCCCTTGGCTTAGGGGACTATATGGAATGCTGAGGGATCAAACCGCAGTCTGTCCTAGGTCAGCTGCATGCAAGGCAACCACCCTACTGCTTGCACCACTGCTCTGCCCCCGTGTTCACTCTCTTTCTCCTTTCTCTCCCACCTTCCGTTTTATTTTCTAGATGTTGCCTGCATTTCATCCTGGAGATCACCATTTTGTCCTCAGGTGCTATTTATTACTCTGCTACTGAAGCCTCCTATTGAGTTTCTTATTTCATCTATTAAATCCTTCATTTTTGTTACTTCTAATAGTTGTTTTTTCATTTCTAATCTTATAATTTCTTGTGCTTATTGGCTCCATTTGCTATCATTGCTTTAATCTCACTAAGCATTCTTATTGCTGAATTTCTAAAGTCCTTAGTTGAAGAATGATTGGTACTGGCTGATCCATATAGAGGTACATTTAACCCATTAAGCTTGATGAATTTATATTGTAGTTCTTGAGATCTGAGGGTGAATTTTTTGTCCCCCCCTTTATTTGGGGTGGATAAGATCATAGACTTGTGAACTCCAGGCTTTTATAAGCACTTAAGAGATTTGAAAATGTTTTAAGTTGAGTAGCATGCCTTGACTATGTTCAAGGAGATGAAACTTGTAAAACTGTTAGAAGGCTATTGGTGATGTGTAAGCATGAACTGATAAGGACAATAATTATATATATGGCAGAAAAAAAAAGAAGATACTCAGAAAAAAAGTATGCCTGAAGCTTGAAGTAAAGTCTTATTGGTGGTTTTTAGTTTCTTTAGAAATTTTTTTAGAATTTTTTTCTTTATTTAAACATCTTGATTACATAAATGATTGTGATTAGGTTTCAGTCATGTAAAGAACACCCTCTTCACCAGTGCACCATTCCCACCACCAATGCCCAAATCTCCCTCCATCCCACCCCACCCCCACCTGTACTCCAGACAGGCTTTCTAGTTCCATCATTCATTCACATGATTATGATAGTTCTCTGTGTAGTTATTTCTATAGCTGTATTCATCACTCTTTGTGGTGAGTTTCATGAAGTGAGCTGGAAGTTCCAACCCTCCTCTCATTGTCTCTGAGAAGTGTTACAAAAATGACTTTTATTTTTCTTAAAACCCATAAATGAATGAGACTATTCTGCATCTCTCTTCCTCTGACTTATTTCACTCAGCATGATAGATTCCATGTACATCCATGTATAGGAAAATTTCATGACTTCATCTCTCCTGACGGCTGCATAATATTGTGTATATGTACCACAGTTTATTTAGCCATTCGTCTGTTGAAGGGCATCTTGGTTGTTTCCAGAGCCTGGCTATTGTGAATAGTGCTGCATTAATATAGGTGTGAGGAAGGGTTTTTGTACTGTATTCTTGTGTTCTTAGGGTATATCCCTAGGAGTGGAATAGCTGGGTCGAATGGGATTCAATTTCCAGATTTTGGAGGAATCTCCGTATCACTTTCCATAAAGGTTGGACTAGACAACCACCAGCAGTGGATAAGAGTTCCTTTCTCTCCACATCCCTGCCAGCACGGATTGTTCTCATTCTTTGTGATGTGCGCCAATCTCTGTGGTGTGAGGTGGTATCTCATCGTTGTTTTGATTTGCATCTCCCTGATGATTAGTGACAAGGAGAATTTTTCATGTGTCTTTTGGCCATATGTATTTCTTTTTTTTTTTATCAAAGTGTCTGTTCATTTCTTCTCCCCATTTTTTGATGGGATTAGATGTTTCTTTTCTTGTAAAGTTCTGTCAGTGTCTTGTATATTTTGGAGATTGGCCCCTTATCTGAAGGGTGTTGGGTGAATAGTTTCTCCCACTCAGTGGGTGGTTCTTGTATCCTGGGCACTATTTGCTTTGAGGTGCAGAAGCTTCTCAGTTTAATGTATTTCCATCTGTTGATCTCTGCTTTCACTTGTTTGGAAAGTGCAGTTTCCTCCTTAAATATGCCTGTAGTCTCAGTGTTTTGCTTATGTGTTGTTCTATATACCTTATGGTATCAGGTCTGATATCGAGGTCTTTAATCCATTTGGATTTTACCTTCGTACATGATGTTAACTGGGGATCTATTATTAAAGTTTTTTCTTCTTTGTGGCTTTGTAGTTCACATCTAATTTCAGAGCCTTGTGGTCAGCAAAGATAGCCTGCAAGATTTCTATTCTCTTGATTTTATGGAGGTATGTTTTATGTGTCATCATGTAGTCTATTCTGGAGAATGACCCATGTACATTGGAGAAGAATGTGTATCCAGGTTTTTTGGGATGGAGTGTCCTGTATATATCAACTAGTCCTCTTTCTTTCATAACTCTTTTCAGGGCTAATATGTTTTTGTTGGGTTTCAGTCTGGTTGACCTATCAAGTGTTGATAGGGCTGTGTTGAGGTCTCCCACAATTATTGTGTTATTATTGATGTCTTCTTTCAGATTTGTCAATAATTGTATTAGATAGTTTGCTGGTCTCTCATTGGGAGCATATATGTTTAATAGTCTGATTTATTCCTGTTGCACATATCCCTTGATTAGTACATACTGTCCATATTTGTCCCTTACCACTTTTCTGAGTATAAAGTTGGTGTCATCAGATATTAATATGGCCACCCTAGCTTTTTTGGGGATGCTGTTTGCTTGGATGATTTTTCTCCAGCCTTTGATTTTTGAGTCTATGTTTGTTCTGACTATTCAGATGTGTTTCTTGTAGGCAGCAGAAGGTTGGATTCATCTTTTTGACCCATTTTGCCACTCTGTGTCATTTACTTGGTGAATTTAGTCCATTGACAATGAGGGAGATGATTGTCATAGGATTAAATGTCATCTTTGTAAATAAGTTTGCTGTGTTTGTTGGTCTCTCTTGTCTTAGAGTAGACCTGTCAGTTTTTCCTTTAAGGCTGGTTTTTCATCTGTGAAGTTTCTGAGCTGTTGTTTATCCATGAAGCTATGTATTCTTCCTTCAAACCTGAACGTGAGTCGGGCTGGGTGCAGTATTCTCGGTGAGGCATTCATTTCATTCAGTCTTGTCACAATATCCCACCACTGTCTTCTGGCCTTGAGAGTTTCTTGTGATATGTCTGCTGTAAGTTTTAGGGATGCTCCTTTGAATGTAATTTCCCTTTTGATCTTGCTGCTTTTAGTATTCTATCTCTATCTTTGGGATTTGTCATTGTAATGAGGATGAGTCTTGGGGTGTTTTTCTTCGGGTTTCTTTTAGCTGGTACTCTTTGGGCATGCAGAATTTGATTGCATGTAGTCTTTAACTCTGGGAGTATCTCTTTGATGATGTCTTTGACCATTGATTCTTCCTGGAGATCTCCTACTTGGGTCTCTGGGACTCCAATGATTCTTATATTGTTTCTGTTGAGTTTATCAAAGACTTCTATTTTCATCTGTTCGCATTCCTTGAGTACTTTTTCCATTGCCTGTTCGTTTGTCTTAAGATTCTTTTCTAATTTCTTCTGTTGTGTTGAGTTTTTCTGCATCACATCTTCCAGTAGTCTGATTCTCTCCTCAGCTGATGATACCCTGATGACGAGGCTATCCATTGAGGTTTTCAGTTGAGCAACCATGTTTTTCAGATCTGTTATTTCAGTTTGGAGTTTTCTGATTTCTGTCTTTGTGTTCTGTTGATATCGATCTATGCTTTCTTTGAGTTCTTCAAACATCTTCCATATTGCTATTTTAAGTTCCTTATCGAGAGGTTAATCAGATGGTTGGAATTTATTAGGTCATCTGAGCTTTTGTCTTTATTCTCTGTGCATGGTGTTTGCCTGCGAGTTTTCCCCATTGTCACACTTGTAGTGTGGTTTTTCCTGCGTGTTGTGGTGGGGTTCATTGGTTAGAAAGAGTGCGCAATCACGAATTGAAGCGGCTGCTCTCTTCTCTTGTTCCCCCTTCTTAATTTTGGGAATTGTCTGAGGGAATCAAATAAATGTTATCTTCCCTACTGTAGATCTTCCAGTTGTAAGGACTGGAATACATTTCCAGGAAAGGAGCTTGTCCTTTCTAAAAGGCTTATATGTGGAAACTCTTCTGGGGCAAGTTAGAAATTCCCATAATGACGGCTCATTGTAGGGAACTTCCTGGTATAACTATCATGTGGTATCTTGTACTCTTCCACTGCCTCAGAATGTCTTAGCAGATGTATGCCCTAAGAAGGAAATGTTAAATCGTCCCCTACCATCTCTCCCCTCCTTATGGTATGATATAAAAATTGACAAAGAAAGCCACGAGGTCCTTGGCCTGAGTCTGGTTACAGCAAGGCACTGGACCCTGGTCAGTCAGAATAAACTGGAGCTTACTTGTGTGCCTTACAGAGGTGTCCGTCTCTTCACTTACCTGTACCAAGACCCTTATTGTAGGCCTGACGAACCTATCATAGTTAATTTTTGATATTTTGTTTTATGATTTGAGGTCTGCTATAGATATGGGATTCTTTTCAATCTCATTTGGTCCTGGTCTTTTCTTGTTGTGATTTAGGGCTCTTTGATTTACACCATTACTGCTTTATGAAGGTTGTTCTGAGTGATAGGTGGATGTAACTAGAAATTGTTATTATCCTGCAGTTTCTGGGAGAAGCCAAGGATACACTGAGTTTGGATTTACATCTCGATGTGTATATGTGTGTAGAAGGAGATGTCAGGCAGATATTTGAGGTACGTACTTTGCATGCTAAAAGCTCAAGTCTCATCACAAAATATGTTCCAATAACCAAAAAATTCTATGGATTTCTTTCTATTATCATAGAGCAAATATTTACTCCTTTATATATGTATAAGGTCTTGAAAGACCTCTGAGCCTTATTATCTTCCTAGGTGACATGCATAAAGTGACACCCAGATATCAATGTAAAAAATAAAACAAAAATGTAGCATGTGGGTAGCCTGATGCACAATGTTTGGATTCTAAATTTTCAGCTGAAAATAGGAAGATAGGAAACCAGAAATCTAAATCTTAAAAAATTCCAAGCCAACCATATCATGGACAAAAAACAAATATAAAAATGAGAGATATGTGAGGAAGGAAAGTTAATGGGGAAACAACATTAGCATGAAAGAATTCATGTTAAAAATCTGAATAGAGATTTTGAACGTAAGCAAAAACAAAGAAGCACTAAAATAATATGTGTAAGAGATAAAAAGGATGGACTTGACTACTTAGCTTCTTGGATAATTTTTCTCCATAATGATAAAAGAAGTTGCATATTTAGTTGAGTTGATTCCTTTACGACCAAAAGGAAACTTTGTATATTAATGCTGTTGCAAGTGAGACATATTTTTGAAGCAGGAACAGAAATTGAAGGCACAGCCACTTATGAATAATCTTGAGACATGTGGCTCAGTGGCATCTCTATTGAAGGTTTTTTCTGTTAATAGGCATCCCCAAACTGAGAAAGGGAATCAGAAAGTAGAGGGAACACAGGCAATCACAGACAAAGGGGGAAAGTCCCCTATAGGATCGTAGGAGGCAGATGCTCTTTAAAAAGCACAGATCTGACTAAAATTTGGATAATCAAATGCATTGCAGTGTGGAGCAGAAGGGAAGTATATATACTTTAGTAGACTCTGTAATGTACTTCTTTGCAAGGTGTCAGTATCAGTGAAGTGCACACTGTTTTCTATGTAAAAACCACCACCACCAATAACAAGACTAGGATATAGGTATATGCTTCTGGGCATTTCAGAGTTTGACTTATACTTTGAACAACTTCCCTACTCAGCATGAACTCAGGTATCTAAGGAACATGGGCACTTTTTTTTCTATAGAGAATTCAAGAGTAATTCTTGAGAGTTATTGGCTTCTAAGCTTTATAGCAAGCATCCAGCATCTGTCTTGAAGCTCAAAATACTCCTATCTTCCCAATATGGTTGCATATATTCTCTGTCCACAAAAGTATAGAAGATAATTCAGGTGGATTGTTTGGTTTTTCTCAAACTCTGTTTTTCTCCAAACTAGGAAGCAGAGCCTTGCCCATCATAAGGGCAGAGGATGTCTTAATAGTTAAGACTTCTAGGAGGAGCCTGAACAAAAATTCTACCCTAGTACAGTTTTTTTTCTAATAGTGTCTTTATTTAAGCACCATTGTTACAAACATATTTGTAGTTGAGTTTCAATTATAAAATATACACATACTCTTTACCAGTGCAACTGGTGTTGCACTGTATTTTAAGTTTGTCTTCTTTTTTTACATAATATTTTAATTAAACACCTTGATTACAAACATGATTGTGTTTGGGTTTCTGTCATGTAAAGAATATCCCCCATCACCTGCCACACATTTTTGTTCAGAAATTCACAACTCAAAAATGGCTAATCCCACATCAGGCAGTAAGTAAAGGGTTAAAAGATAGTCCAAATAATACCACGTATGGCAACTAGCAGCACCTACCTTTGTCTTAGACTGGGGACTCCTATAAAACCTTACTAGATTACAAAGGAGCATAGGGGGGTGTGTCATCCCCATCCTAGATGAAATGCTAATTTTACCTGCCAGTCAGACCTGCCCATTTTTGGGAGTGGTCTATGGGAGGTAACAAAATGATTATCTCAGGGGTGTAAAGGGAGATTGAGAGAGATTCAAGGGGAGATTCAGAGAGAAGCAGCGAGGAGAGCTGGCTGGATGGAGGATTAGGAAACAAGTTGAGATGGCAGGACAGCTGCAAAGAGGTTTTGTTTTGTTTTGTTTTGTTTTTTTTTTGGTTTTTCGGGCCTCACCCGTTTGATGCTCACGGGTTACTCCTGGCTAAGCGCTCAGAAATTGCCCCTGGCTTGGGGGAACCATATGGGTCGCCGGGGGATCAAACCGCGGTCCTTCCTTGGCTAGCGCTTGCAAGGCAGAAACCTTACCTCTAGCACCACCTCGCCGGCCCCAGAAGAGAGCATATTTTTTAAATATCTTTATTTAAACACCTTGATTACAAATATGATTGTAGTTGGGTTTCAGTCATGTAAAGAACACTCCCCTTCACCGGTGCAACATTCCCATCACCAATGTTCCAAATCTCCCTCCTCCCTACCCTCCCACCTATACTCTAGACAGGCGTTCCAGTTTCCTCCTTCATTCACATTGTTATGATAGTTCTCAGTGTAGTTATTTCTCTAACTGCACTCACCACTCTTTGTGGTGAGCTTCATGTCGTGAGCTGGACCTTCCAGCCCTCCTAAAGAGAGCATTTTTAAAAGGATAACCTAGGTGGCTAGGGTCTATTATTAATAAAGCTTCATGTCTCCTGAACCTACTGCCTGTGGATAATTTCCTCACCACCACCCTGAACATGAAGACCCGATGGCTGGAGGGGGTTGCAGGTGCATGGCCCAGGCTGGAGGAGAAGAGCCTCATCATCCCTCCATCTCCCCATGATCCACAACCATCCAGGTTGTAATTAATAATTAATAAATAATTAAAAATAATTAATGTGTTTCAACACATATTATCATTCAGGTAGAAGAGCACATACTTTCTATCTTTATCTCCAGAACCTCTCTTACATACAAATAGACATATGAATCAATAATAATTAAAGTTCTAAAATTAAGCCATACATGGAAACTTAAATTTTTGACAAAAGGCAATGGCATAAAATATAATAAGGTCTTTAATATAAATGCTAGAAATACTCAATAACCACTTACAAAAATAAGGAAATTTAAACTTCATCTCAGACCATGCAATAAATAATTTAAATAATTTTACATAAGATATGAAATCAAAATATGTAGAGAAAAATATAGGCAAAACACTTCATGTAATTGAATTAATAATGTCATTGGGCACTCAACTCACAGCAAAGGGAATGAGGAAAAAAAATAAATGATGGGTACTAAACTAAACCAAATTAAAATATTTAGTATCAAGAAAAATGTCAGCAAAACAAAAACATTTTGTAAAATGAAAACAGAACATTGGCAAATGTGCAATATTGAAGGCATACAAGAATTCGTAAAATGGAATAAAAACAAAAACAATCAACTAAAAATGGGCAGAAAAAATAGGCACAATGATAAATGTTCAGTATAACTGATTATCAGAGAAGCACAAATCAAAACAATAATAAAATGCCACTTTTTATTTGTGAGGATAGTTATAACAAAGAACCAGCAAAAACAAATGTTGATTTAACAAGGAATGCTTGTTAATTGTTAGAGGTTATGTATATTATGTATATTAGCCCCATCTCTTGGAAATAAGTATAGAGGTTTCTCAATATGGTGAAAATTAGTTCACTACATCAAGTAAGAATTTTTCTGCTATGTGTATATATCTACGGAACACAGATATGAAAAGGATATGCATGCCTCTATTCATTGAAGTAATTTATAGTGGCAAGTCGTGAAAAATTGCTCAATAAAAGATGAGTTTAATATATATGTACCAAAAATTTTTTTATGAAATTATGAAGTTGGAATTGGAAAATATGAATGCTAGGCAAAAGAAGACAGAAAGAAAAAGAAAAATAGGTGGATCTCACTCACATGAAATTAAAAATATAAAGAAATGTACAAAAAAATTCCACTCAAATTGACTCTGGACATGAGCCACTGACCTGAGGCTCTTAGAGTGGGAGGGTAGAATGAACACAAATAATGGAAGAAATTCACTTGATGGTAGTAGAGAAATTTTGGCACTTTGGTGGAACTATATTTGTAGAGGTGATAAATAGCATCTTGAGTCATACACAATGACGTAAACCAATGTTATCTCAATAATATCTACACAGAATGTAAAAAATTCTAGAATCTACTGCAAAGGGAAAAGTAAGCAGATGTGGTTTATAAAGCTTGGTCCTAATCCTATACAAAAATGTTAACTGGTCTGAATCTATAATCAGTGAAGCTAGTATTTGCTTTGTCTTTGGCATATTGTAGCTCAAATAGAGATTTATATCTAAGTTGTGGTGGGATTTAATTTTAGTAGAATTTGCTTTGAAGTTCATAGGAATTAGTTTTATTTCATCTTATTTACTCCCTTATGCTAAGAGTATCATGGCTGAGGGAATAAGTAAGAGTATTAGAGCACGAAAGTGGTTGCCAATGTGAACAGATAATCCTTCCATCATGACCTGTTTAATTATTTCCCAGTATCAGTGAGGCATTTATGAGATGGATGTAAAAGACCTCCTGGGTTAGTTATTGCTAAATATCTTCTGGGGAATGAATGAATACTTCTCTATAGAATCTGAGCTCCAGAATAGCTTTCTGTACTTGGCTCCCAGTGAGCAGGAGGAAACAAATGCCAATTTCCTACTCTTCTGGGGCTGGTAACTGAAAGGTTATAAAATGCAAATGTTGTTTTACCAGGGAAACAGTTAATTTTATGATATTAACTCTGGACTGTTTATGAGAGGATGAAATCATACAAGAATTTTTCACAATTTTACACCCCAGTGTGAGGCTTACACAGATGCGAGGGGTAAGTTTGGCAGGATCGTTAAAGCAGAATAGGTGGTCCCCAGTGAGCTACCTGTCAAGACTGGCCAACTGAAACACTTGTTTGAATCTAAATCCCTCAAACAAACCTACATAAATGTTATCTGATGTGATAAATAGCCCCCTTTAGACTTTACCAATGTAAATAGAGTTTTTTTAAGTGAGAAAGTCTTCTAAAATAACTGTGACACAGATGGTTTTTGAAGATATTTCTTTTTTTTTCTCCTCTTTTTTAAGGACATATCTGGTAGTGCTCAGAGCTTTTTCCTGGTTCTGTGTTTTGGGATGGGGTTCCCTTTGGGGTGCCAGGGATCAAACCCATGCAAATACTTGCTGTACTGTTTTTGTGGCCCCTGAAGAGGTTTCATGGGACTAGGAATGTGTCACAGTGGCAGAACAAATGCTTTGCATGCACAAGACCCCAAGTTTGATCTCTAGCACCAGAAACTAAAAAAAAAAAAAAAAAAAAAAAAAAAAAAAGCATCTCTTTAATCACCCATTCTCCTCTCTTTCCAACTCTTGGCAACAGAGGAATAGACTGACAAGAGCTGAAGAGAGAAAGAGATAAAGCGAGAGATAAAGAGGTCTAATAAGCTGATGAACTGCACATTTATGTTCTCCCTGGAACGTCCAGGGAGATAGTTACTTGATTGTCTGTTTCTTTGGTTGCTTATTTCCACTCTAAAGAAGTCTTTGTTCTCTCTTGAACACACATTTCTCCCTTTTCCTCCTCTCACAATTTTTAAATAAGCTTCAAAAAAAGCTATCTTGTTTCACCAAAATGTGTCTGTCTTTATCATGAGGTTCTACCCACATAATTTTACCTAAATTTATATTCCAAAAATTCCAACTCCAAATATCATCACACACACAGGCAGAATCTTACATAGGAATTTGAGGAGAATAGAAGTCACTTACAGCAACAGAAAATATCTTGCTTAAATATTTTAATAGAGTATTTTAAAAATCAAACAAAATGACATTTGTACATTGATATTTAGAATTAGCAAAATTATATTTAGCTCTTTATATATACATATGCATATATAAAACATAAAACAAATTACTGGAAAAAACTGAACCTCATGACTCAGAGATGAGGAAGACTGTAATGCTCTATATCACCATGTTTCTCACCACTGGGACAATGTTCAAACTTGACAAGGAAGGAAGGGCCACACAACTTTGAGTTAATATCATGCTACCATCATCAGTTAGATACAGATATTCTGATCATTTTTATTCTTATATTTTTAAATGTTATTCTTGTATTTCAAAATAGTTTTGGTTATTAGCCCACCATTCTTCATAATCAAGCCTTCTTCTCAACTCAGCTCCAGAAGGAATATATGTGGTACAAAGGATAAACAAAGAGTTGGCAGCATGCAAAGCAAGTGCTCTGTATACTGCATGCTTTCCCAGGCCTAATGACAACTTTTTTGGGGGTCACACCCGGCAGTATTCAGGGGTTACTCCTGGCTCTGCGCTCAGAAGTCACTTCTGGCAGGTACAGAGTACCTGGGATACTGGGATGGGCTGTGTGCAAGGCAAATGCCCTACTGCTATGCTGTCTTTCTAATCCTGTAAACATAACTTTTAATGACCATGTACTTAAATCAACTTTAATGAGTATCTTAAACCATGCAGTTATACTGGGAGTAGTTATTTATTATCATGTAATTATTTATGAAGATGCAGTAATAAAATTATTAAAACAATGGCTACCTATCTTTCAATGTCTATATTCTCACAGTGACGCTTGACATATAACTTACTTTGGCTAATATGACATTAGAAATAGAAACATAATAGACCTTTGAAAAATGTTGTGTATTATATTTGCTATCTCTTGCAAGGAAGTAATTCTGCCACCACACCAACAAACCTATTCTAGGTCACTAGGAAGATTCTAGAGTACATTACTAACCATTTTTACTATGCAAGATATACCATTTTAGGTTGCATGATCCAACCACCATCATACAAGTGAGAGAAACCAATAGAGAGTGGAACTAGTTGATTTCTGCTGTGTGTCAGAAACATGGCAGACATCTTGGGCCTTTTCTTTGCTTTGGCCTGGGATTTTAATCCTCTTTGGCATTTTTCTCTGACAGCTCATCTCCAGATGTGAGTCGTCCCACCCACAGACAGTGGAACCAACTGATTTCTGCTGTTTGTCAGAAGCACAGTAGACATCTTGGGCCTATTCTCTGCTTTGCTTCATCTTGGGATTTTTATTCTCTTTGGCATTCTTCCCTGAGGGCTCATCTTCAGAGGTGAATAGTCCTGCCCACAAAGAGTGGGGACAGAGGAGCACAGCCGCTCCACTTTATGGCCGCATGCATCATCTAGCTGATGAATACCACGACACCATACATAAAAATCTACAATTTAAACATGACAATGGGGAAACAACGCAGGCCAACACCAGGCATAGAGAACTAAAATGACCCAAAAATGGCCAACCACCTACTTAGTCTCTCAGATATAAAGTTTAGAGAAGAAATATGGGGGATGTTCACAGAATTCAATGAAAGCACAGATCGAGTTGAATGGAACACTAATAAGAATCAAGAAGAAATAAAGATAGAAATTAGAAAACTCCAAACTGAAATAACAGGTCCGAAAAATTCAGTAGATGAATTGAAAACATGAACAGGGTAACAACAGCTGAGCATAGAATCAGTGAGCTGGAAAATCAGATGCATAACAACTACATATAGCAGAAGAGATTGGAAAAAAGCCTTAATGCAAATGATCAGACAATAAAAAAATTGCTCAAAGAATGTGAACAGATGAAAATAGAAGTCTTTGATAAGATCAACAGAAACAACTTAAAATTAATTGGAGTCCAAGAGACCCAGGAAGCAAATACACAGGAAGAACCAACAGTCAAGGACATCATTACAGAGAAACTACAGAGCTAAAGATAACATGCAACCAAATCCTCCATGCCCGAAGAGTACCCGCTAAAAGAGAACCATTGGAAAGCATCCTAAGACTTCCTACAATGACAAAACCCACAGATAGGGATAGAATACTAAAAGCAGCAAGATCAAAAAGAGAAATTATATTCAAGGGAGCATCCTTAAGATTTACAGCAGACCTGCCACAAGAAACCCTCAAGGCCATGAGGCAGTGGTGGGACATAGTGACAAAGCTCAATGAAATAAATACTTTGCCTAGAATACTACATCCAGCAAGTTTCACTTTCAGGTTTAAAAGAAATACAAAGCTTCATGAAAAACAACAGCTCAGAAACATTACAGACTCAAAACCAGCCTTAAAAGAAAAATTGAAAGGTCTCCTTTAAGACAAGATAGATCAATGGACACACCAAACTTCTACAAAAAGATGGCACTTAATTGCATGACAATTATCTCTCTCAATGTCACTGGACTAAATGCACCATTTAAGAGACACAGAGTAGCTAAATGGATCATAAAACTGAATCCAACCTGCTGCCTAAAAGAAACATACCTAAATAGTCAGAACAGAGACTCAAAATCAAAGGCTGGAGGAAAATCATCCAAGCAATCAACACCCTTAAAAAAGCTGGAGTGACCATAGTAATATTAGATATATTAGATATTAGATATATATAACACAAACTTTAGACTCAGAAAAGTTATAAGGACAAAGGTGGGCATTTTGTACTAATCAAGGGATATGTACGACAGGAAGAAATTACACTCCTTAACATATATGCACCCAATGAGGGACCAGCAAAGTATTTAATATAATTTCTGACAATTTTGAAAACAGAAATTAATAACAAAACAATAGTTGTGGGAAACCTTAAAACTGCCCTGTCACCCCTTGATAGATGAACCAGACTGAAACCTAACAAAAATATACTAGCTCTGAAAAGAGAAATGGAAGAAAGTGGACTACTGTGTATATATATACACATATATATCGTGCACGCCATAAAACCTGCATATACATTCTTCTCCAATGCACATGAGTCACTATCCAGGATAGACCACATCTGGCCCATACATATCTCCATAAAATAAGAAGGATAGAAATCATGCAGACTACCTTTGCTGATCACAAGGCACTGAAATTAGACTGCAAAGGGACACAGAAGAAAAACTTTAACACCTCGAAATTAAACATCTTACTACTGAACAACCAGTGGGTCAGAGATGAAATCAAAGAGGAAATCTAAACATTCTTGGAAACAGATAACAATAAAGACACAAATGATCAAAATTTATGGGACACAGAAGAAAATTTATAGCTTTTCAAGCACATATCAGGAAGATGAAAGGGACCCACACAAATAGCTTAATCACACAGCTTATAAAATAATACAATGATCAAAAAATGGAGCCAAAAATAGATAGGCAGAAGGAAATAACAAAGCTTAGAGCAGAAATCAATGAAGTGGAAATCCAGAAAGCAATCAAAAAATCAACGGAAGCAAAAGTTGGTTCTTTGAAAGGAAAAAAAAAAAAACCACAATTGATAAACCACTGACAAAATTCACAAAGAAATCGAGAGAAAGAAACTTGATAAACCGGATTAGAAATGTAAAGGAGGAGATCATTACAGATATTCCAGAGATTCAAAGGGTAATCAGAGACTATCTTGAGAAACTCTATGCCACAAAACATGAGAACCTGGCAGAAAGGGACAAATACTTGGACTCTTATAACCTTCCACAGTTAAATAAGGATGAGGTAGCATATTTAAACAGCCCCATCACTTGAGGAAATTAAAATGGTGATCCAATATCTTCACAAAAACAAAAGCCCAGGCCCAGATGGGTTCACTAATGAATTTTTTCAAACTTTTAAAGAGGAACTTCTACCAATCTTTTTAAGGCTCTTTTGTATGAAACAGGAACATTTCCAAATAGTTTCTATAAAGTTAACATCACCTTGATAACAAAGCCAGACAGTGATACTGCCAAAAAAGAAACTTACAGACCAATATCCCTGATGAACACAGATGCAAAGATCCTCAACAAAATTCTGTCAAGTAGAATTCAATGCATCATCAAGAAGGTCATTCACCACGACCAAGTAGGTTTCATCCCAGGAATGTAGGGGTGGTTTAACATCCATAAATCAATCACCATAATACACTATATCAACACAAAGAAAAACAAAAATTATATTATCATATCAATAGATGTAGAGAAAGCATTCGGTAAGATCCAACACCCATTCTTGATAAAAACCCTCATCAAGATCAGAATAAAAGAAACTTCTCAATATGGTAAAGGCCATCTACCACAAGCCAATGGCAAATATTATTATCAATAAATATAAACTAATAGCCTTTCCCCTAAAATCTTGTACAAAATTGTCCACCACTTGTACACCACTCCTATTCAACATAGTGCTGGAAGTACTTGCCATAGGGATTAGGCAAGAAAAAGATATCAAGGGCATACAGATAGGTAAGGAAAAAGTCAAGCTCTTACTGTTTGCGATGACATAATAGATTTAGAAATACCTAAAGACTCTACCATAAACCTTCTAGAAACAACAAATTCAAATAGCAAAGCGGCAGGCTACAAAATTAACATGCAATAGTCAATGGCTTTCTTATACACTAATAATACTAGAAAAGAAATGGATATTCAAAAAACAATCCCATTCAAATTATAATGTACCTACGCAAACTCAAATATCAACTTAACTAAAGAGGTGAAGGACCTATACAATGAAAACTACAAAATCCTGTTTCAAGAAGTAAGAGAGGACAAAAGGAAATGGAAACAGATACCCTTATCATGGATTGGCAGGATTAATATAAAATGGCAATACTCTCTAAAGCATTGTACAGATTTAATGCAATCCCTCTAAAGAAACCCATGACATATTTCAAAGAAGTAGATCAAACACTCCTGAAATTCATTCGGAACAATAAACACCCTCAAATAGCTAAAGCAATTCTTGGGAAAAGAAATATGGGAGGCATTACTGTCCCCAATTTTAAACTGTATTACAAAGCGATAGTTATCAAAACAACATGATATTGAAATAATGACAAATATTAAGATCAGTGAAATAGACTTGATTATTCAGAGAATGTTTCCCAGATATACAATCAACTAATCTTTGATAAAAGAGCAAGAAATCCAAAATGGAGCAAGAAAGCCTCTTCAAGTGGTGTTGGCATGACTGGTTAACCACTTGCATAGAAGTGAACTCAGAGGCCCATCTAACACCATGCACAAAGATCAAATCCACATGGACTAAAGACCTTGATATTAGACCTGAAACCATAAGGTATATAGCACAACATTTAGGTAAAACACTATATGACTTTGAGACTAAAGGCATCGTCAAGGAGGAAACAACACTCTCCAAATAAGTAAAGCAGAGATAAACAGATGTTACTATATTAAGCTGAGAAGCTTCTGCACCTCAAATGAAATAGTGCCTAAGATAAAAAAAAAACCACCCGCAAAATGGGAGAAATTATTCACCCAATACCCATCAGAGAAGGGGCTAATATCGGAAATATACATGGACTGACAGAACTTAATAAGAAAAAAAACATATAACTCCATCAAAATATGGGGGGAAGAAGAACAGATACTTCCTCAAAGAAGAAATACAATTGGCCAAAAGATACATGAAAAATGCTCCACATCACTAATCATCAGTGTGATGCAAATCAAAACTACAATGAGGTACCATCTCAAACCACAAAGACTGGCGCACATCACAAAGAACATGAACAATCAGTGCTGGCCGGAATGTGGAGAGAAAGGATCTCTTATTCTCTGCTGGTGGGAATGCCTTCTAGTCCAGCCTTTATGGAAAACAATATGGAGATTCCTCAAAAATCCTGAAAATTAAACTCCCATATGATTCAGCTATTCCATTCTTAAGGATAAACCCTAGGAACACAAAAATACAATTCAAATATCTCTTCTTCACATTGCAGTGCTATTTACAACTGCCAGACTTTGGAAACAACCAAGATGCCCTTCAACAGATGAATGGCTAGGGAAACTGTAGTACATATATATAGTGCAGTATTATGCAGCTGTCAGGAGAGATGAAATCATGAAATTTTCCTATAGGTGAATGTACATGGAATCTATTATGTTGAGTGAAATAAGTCAGAGGTAGAGAGGTAGACACAGAATAGTCTTACTCATCTAAGGGTTGTAAGAAAAATTAAAAACATTACTGTAATATGGCCCAAAGAAAATAGAGTTAAGGGCTAGAAGGACCGGAAGAACAGGCTCACAATTTGAAGTTCTCCACAAAGAATGGCGAACACTTTTAGGGAAATAACTACACTAACAAGTAGCATGGCAATGTTAAAGAATGAGAGAAGTAGAATGCCTGTTGTGAATACAGGCAGGGGTCAGGGTGGAGGGTGCCATTGGTGGTGGAAATGTTGCACTGGTGAAGGGGGGTATTCTATTTATGACTGAAACCCAACTACAAACATGCTTGTAATCATGATGCTTAAATAAATATTTATTTTTAAAAAACAAAACAAAACAAAAAAAAACAAAGCAAAAACAAGTGAGCATAATCTTAAGTATCACGTCACATCTGAGTTACCAGTTGACTTCTAAACCAAAGTTCAAGCCAGATAAACTGCCCAAATGATCAACCTCATCATGAGAAAAATAAGAAGTATTGCTTGCTTTATAGTCAATGTATTTCGGGAATTTTCTTATACAGCAAAAATTAATAGTGTTGGGTTTTACAATGATCCTACAATCAAACACATACAATGCATGTAGAAGAAATTAGATGTCAAGAATTATTCATTCAACTGCTAAAAGTAGGTATTTTCCCTTTTTGACTGTGACTTTTTGACTTTTTTTTTCTTGAGAAAAAGTGTAACCAAATATTATAAATGTTGTCTCAGATTGTGAGCTACATTTCTATTTTAGCTTTAATTTTATGAAACCATGGTGGTTGTTGGTATATTTGGAGAGCTGGCATTCTGTACCCATTGAGAGGTGTATAATATAGGCAATTAGGATGGTGTTTAGTTACCCCATATACACATGAATATACTAAAGGAAAAGTGGGTTCCATCTGAAGCTGTTAAGAAAACTCTTAATTCAATTAAAAACTTGAAGATTATTAGACAATCCTCTTAACCAAAAAAAATTTTTATTTAAACTTTGTGGCTTACAAAGTTGCTCTTAATACAGTAGATGCAGTGGTTCAACACCAATTCCACTACCAGTGTAACATTCCCTCCACCATTGTCCCCAGTTTCCAACCCCCGCAAACAAGCCTGACCATTGGCATGAACAAAATAAATTACTGTATTTTACTGTAAAAATATATTATATATGTTCAAATATATAATATATATTTATATCTATTTATTATTTATATATTTATATTATTATAAATACTTTATATTACTAAATGGTAATGGAGTTAATGGAAAAAGCTTCAGTAAAGGCAAATTTGTGAAAATTGTCATCTCTCACAATGGGATCATTAAGTCAATGACTGAAGATTTACTAAGATGTTTGTTGTTATTGAGTATGCAATGGTATTGATTTTGTCTGTTGATTTTATCTGACTTCTATGCTACATTGGCATCTAATTTGGTGTGTTCCTACTGGGGAGACAGTATTAAAAAGGTTTTAGCTGAACACTTTACATGCTCACTCCAGTAATTCAAGAATCTGTGGAGCTGGGATAATGTGCTGATATGGCTGATGCTGTGGTACATGTTTGTGACCTCCAGGGCTCCCAGAAGTATGGAGGAAAAAGCATAGGCTCCCTACCCTCACTTTGTTTTTTGTTTGTTTGTTTTTGTTTGTTTTGCTTTAGAATATTTTTTAAATTAATATCTTTATTTAAACACCTGATTACAAACATGATTGTGGTTGGGTTTCAGTCATGGAATCAGTGCAACATTGCCAGTGCACATTCCCATCACCAATGGCCCAAATCTCCCCCCTCCCCATCCCACCCCCTGCCTTTGCTCTAGACAGGGTTTCTACTTCCTTCATTCATTCACATTGTTATGATAGTTCTCAATGTAGTTATTTCTCTAACTGCACTCATCACTCTTTGTGGTGAGCTTCATGTCGTGAGCTGGAACTTCCATCCCTCCTCTCTTTTGTCTCTCACTTTGAGTTCTCTCAACCCCAAATCCAGCATATTTGGAGGTTTTAACAGTTAGATTTTCTCTGGGTCTTCTTGGAGTAAGGGCAAGCAGCCACCCAATATTTCTCTGCACTTCCAGAAGCCCTGGCAATCATAGACATGTCCACAATTATTGCTCCACCAGCTCATTGGCCAAGTTCCCACCCTTCTGAAACCTCAGCCTCTGCATTTGCACTTCACAATAGCTGCCACGACAAAGGTCCAACTTCTCTGCAAGGCTACTGATCTCAGAAGATACTAACATCTCACCAACAAAAGCTCCAACCATGCAAGTTTGGGAGTAGAAACTGTCTTAACTTTTACTATTTGGTATTAGCTTCAAAACTCTGGAAGTAGACTAGAAACCTAAAAATCAAAACAAAAGAAGAGGCTCAAGCAGGCAACAAGACTACACAAAAGGCAACTAGATTCCATGTGAATGCTCATGAGTAAAACCCCAATAATTTTGCAGTTAAACTATCTAACAAATTTTTGTCTCCTTTCCTAGGAACACCAATTTCTGCTTAAACCGTGCAATACAAGGTTAGATTTCTCCACTTACAAAGCATTTGCTGACATTTTAGGTTCACACAATTGTAATTTGACACATAATATAAGTGCAACTGAAAGTTTCAAGTTTCCATTCATCATTACACAATTCTAGATCTCTATGCAATTTATCCATCATCTCTTTCCCCTTGTCCCTCTAGTAATTAATATTTTATTTTCAAAATATAGGTTTCCATTCCCCCCTGTTTAATATCTCTAAGCATAATAATCTGAGATTGATTAGTGTTTTTGAAAATTACAATATTCCATCATTTTAGCATTTAATTAAAAATTAAAATTTATAGTTAAAGTTTTAATTTTAGGTACTATAATTTATTATATTGCTACTTATAGGATTATATATGTATATATATATATATAAGCTCAGTTCTGTAGAAAGGTTCTCAGGTCTGTTGCTTTACTATTTTCTTTATACTCTGTATATGAGAGTTCATTCTGTATCTATCCCACTTTTTCTGATTAATCTTACTCAGCATGATACATTCCATAATTAAAAATAGTAATATAATATTCTGTTTTGCATATATGCCATATCTATTTTCTCTGTTCATCCATTCATGAACACTCAGGCTGTTTCCATGACTTCACTCTGGAAAATAATGCTTGAAAACAGTAATATATAGGATGGCATATTTTTCTTACACTTACTCTTTTTCTATTTTATATTTAATTCCTAGAATTTGAATAACTGGATTATTTGGTAATTTCATTATGAAGATTTTGATAATCTATTATTTTCTATAGCAGCTGTATCAATGTATACCATCTTAGTGTGCTTCAGCCACAAGTTTTGTTACATTAATTTGTTTCCTATCCTTTTGATAGATGCTTTCTCATAGTTGGGAGATGACATATTACTGTAATTTAATTTTCATTTTTCCAAAGATAATAAAAAACCTTTCTTATACCCATTTGCCATCTGTATACTTATTTTTGCAAAATGTTTATTTAGAATTCATATCATTTCTGCATTTTAAATCAGTTTGTGTGTGTAAGTGTGAGCTTTGGGTATTGTTTATATATTTGGAAGCAAGTCATGTTGAAAAAAAATTTTTAACCAGCAAGTCAGTGTTTTTCTTTAAAATTTTGTCTTGATATTCTCAAAATTACCTTTTATTTCTTCTTTACCACTGTGCTGCTCCAGAGTTCCAGGCATTATCTTAGAAAATATTTCCTCCAGACACAAGAAATAAAGTTTAGTTCTATAAGTATTCCTAAATGTTTCCTAATCTTAAGGGATTGTTTAACTTTGTGCAAACATTTCACAAATGCCAAGCATCTCCCACTGTTAATATTGGGAATAGCATACTTCCCAATTTTTGTAAGGACCCTTCTCTAGCTGCACTACCTTCATCTTTTTTTTTATTGTGTACCAAAGCATGCCCATATCTTTTTTGTGTGGTTGATTCAAAGTCTTGGTAACTGCATTGGTCTTCTCATTGAAAACTTCTAAGTATCTTTTTCTTATTTTCTCTGTAAAAAGGCTGATAGAAACATATTGTGCACAAAGACATTGTGCATTTTTATTCAGGGTTTCTAGTTATCTTCCTGTTCACATTTATATGTTTTGGATAGAGGTGGTGAACACATTCTCCTTAGCATAACAAACCACAAAATTTTTAACTTTTCTATACGCATGACATTGAAGCCAAATAACAGAAGTTAGTGTGTTAAAACAACTCAAAAATGAGAGAAAAACTGTACATTTCCTGTAGAGTCTTGTTTTAGGCATTTTCTTGTTACTCATTATTGTTTCCTTGGTTTCAAAGTCTAGACTCCTTAAGTCTGGAGAGGTTTCCCTTAGAGTATGTATATAGGGGAATTTTTAATGTTGTAAAATTTCTATTATTAAACATATCTTACAGTATACATTTTTTGTCTTAGTATGCTTGCAGGATTAATTTTCAAAATTATGAACTGGGAGGAAACAACAACTATGTTGGAGAGAAGTGCTCAACTAGGAGGAAGAAATGTGATAAAAGTGGTTTCCATCAGCAACAATACTGTTAACTGCAATGCAAAAACTAAAAATAACAAAAGAGTTTCTCTTATAGAAGCAAATAGAAAGATGGCAGGCAAAGAGAAATGGACATTGGTGAAAAGATGGGAATTGAAACACTATGACCCAATTATGAATAATTTTGTCTAAAAAAGAAATGAAAAGAAAAGATCTATCTATCTGGAACCCCATCAGGTAACCTTATTTTGATTAAATCTTTGCAGATATGATTAAGGTGAAAATCTTGGAATGGGATTATCTCTAAATCCAGTGACAGCATTCTTATATGAAGAAGCAGAGTCACAAAGCAGAATACCTTGAGAATAGTGAGGTAGAGGGCTGAAGAAATAATATAGATAACAGCAATGTAGTCTAGGTAACACATATAGTTCCTCAGGACTCCTGAGCACAGAACCAGGAATAACCCCCCCAACACAGCCAGTGGTACAGAAACCACATTTCCTTTTTCTTCAAAGAGAAAAGATGGAGGGGGAGATTGGAGTTGTGCTGTCACCAATCATGAAACTGCTTCTCCTACACTAAGGCTGGAAGTGGACAGAAAAGATTGCTATTAAGGGTTTTCAGAGGAAGAAGGAAAGTGCAGCCATGCAAACATAGTCTGAAATAGGAAACAGAATCCATTTCTAGAACAGGTATTTATAGAGTGTGGTAGCCACCTATATTTTTGTTGTAACTTGTTATGGGAGTCCCCAAATACCTCTACCACTAGTAACTTTGGGGAATCATGAAAGCTTTAGCAAGAAAAGTGTTTTGTTTGTGGATATTTATTGGGTAAGTGATCGTTGTGATTAGACCAAACTGTTTGATAAGGAGCCCCCATTTTTTTCTTGTCTATGATGAAGGCTGTTCCTGTACTGACTGTGTAAAAGAGACTGAATTTCAGTGTGATATTTAAAAATATTCATCATGTCATGGTTATTATTGATTTTTTGTTTTGTTGTTTTGGGGCCACACCCGTGGTAATCAGGGGTTACTTCTGGCTTGCTCTCAGAAATTGCTCCTGGCTTGGGGGAACCATATGAGATTCCGAGGCTTGAACCCAGGTTTGTCCTGGGTCCGCTGCATGCAAGGCAAGCACCCTACTGCTGTTCTGTTGCTCAGGCCCCAACGTTATTATTGATTTTAATATCCACAGTAACAGTATTCATGTGTGTACTCATGTTTGTTCTTCAGTGCTGGAGCAATGAATGGAGTTTACTTTTCATGTGACCATGGAACTGGGTTCCATTCTGCATCTCATATAGTCCCTCAAGTTCACCAGGAGTGATTTCTGAGCTCAGAGCCAGGAGGAAACCCTTGATACAATAAAGTGTATCTCCAAAACAACAACAACAAAATTAAAGTTTAGCACCTTGTGCAGTGTGCCAGAAAACTTGCTCAAAGTCTGTACCTGGAAGTCAATGTCCTTAAAGAATTATTAAATAATTTTTGTGGGTCGCACATTTCTATATTTTCCTATAGATTTTTTGAATGCCACACTGATTATTATCAACGCTTTTTCTTTGCTCTGAGTCCAGGAATCACTACAGGCAGTCCTCAGGAGATAATATGTGGTGGGTGCCTGGGATAAAACACAAGTAGGGCGCATGCCTTATCTGCTGTACTATATCTCTGGATCCTATTTGCCCATACATTTTACAACATATTTTATTTCTTGCGAGTTATAAAGCTGGTCTACACAACATTTTTGCTAAAAGCTGCTAACAATGATAACCAGAACTTCCGTAGGAAGAGGAAAGACTAAGCAAAATGTTTAAAAATCTACTTACTGCTGATGACTCAATGATTTTTTCTTCACATGATTTGCCTCTTTCTGTCAAAGCTTTTTTTTTTAAATAAAAACAATGGCTTTTTTCCCCTTGTAAAATGCCTTTTGAAAAATGTCAAAAATGCATGCCTTTTCAGAGATGTAAGTTGGCAAGGAGATATTTAAGCTACCAACATTAATTTGGGTGCTGTACTTAGCACTCTGTTTATCCTTCAAAGCCTGGCTGAACGTTTGATGAGTTATTTCTACTGATGTGCTGGTTTCCATTGTCAATCTCTGAGATGTAAGTTTAAGGAGTATATTAACTGGTAATATTCAGCTAACCAGCTCCAGGTGATCTCATTCTAAATCTCCAGATTCTAATTCCCTTCTTTGATCCTTAAAATAATTTAAATTTTTTATTACTGATTAAGAACATTAATGAAAGCAATTAGGCTGGTTCTTATGCTTATGTGTAAAAATGGATTAAACAAGGTGATACTAGTTTTAGAATTGTTCTATGTTAGAATGGCAATTTACAAAAAAATAAACCATGGTGCCAGAGAGATATAGGACATCAATTCGGGCATTTTCTCAAGCCAAATTTGATCCTTGGCCCCCCGTATGGTCTTCTGAGTATCAACAAGAATTTTCACTGAGCATGAAGCCAGAAAAAAATCCCTGAGTATCCTGAGTATGGCTCCAAAACCAAAATAAAATAAAAAAAATGTCACATCATGACAAGAGAAATTTTAATATTTCCCAAGAAATATTTTACCAGAAGACTCACTGGAATGTTTTATTCCCTACGTGGATCACTGGAAATAATTATGAAATTCATGTTATTGGTACTGATTTTATATCTCCTTCACATCTATTGGCCTATAATTAATTCTCCTTTCTGCTGTGTGTAAAACAGGCAAATATGGCCTTGATTTAATTCTCTTTACCTGTATAACTTTATCACCAAATTATAAACATTTAGAAACTATATGTTTTTTCTGTGTGCGTCTTCAAATTGTCCTTGCAGTTTCCATTTCTGGGAATCAAAAGGGTTTGGTCAGGATGCAGATTTGGGCTGTTAATCTTGCTCCAGAAATTAGAATTGCATCTTTTTAGATATAAATTCGACTCTTTCATTTTGACCTTTAAACAATAAAACTTCCCCCCTTAGAGAATTCCCACTTCTCACTAATCCCCTAGTTTACGTCTGAGACTAGCTTGCCAGGAACTGCTTTGAGATGTTAAATTTACCTTCTCCTTTGAAACTCAGGACTCTTACTGCTTATTCCCCTAGCCAGGTAAATTGTTATGTATATCAAACAAGGCTATTGTTAATGTATCTGTCTGACTGGCAACTTACCTCATATTCTGTCCCAGACATTAAACTTAGAACTCTGTTTATCCACACACATTGTGTACTCTTATTTTTCTTCATATTTCATCACCTGTTTATACACTCTCCTTGAGGGAATTCAAAGAAGTTCTCTAACTCAACCGGACTCCAAGAGCTAGTCTGTGACCAAAAACCCATCACAATCAGTAAAAAATACACAGCATTTCATAAGTTCATGGCCAAAAATGTACAAATTTGAAGACATACTAGAACGCCTCCTACCAAAATTCTAAAATATGTTATAGACAACTGTCCCTTCTTTGACTCCCTCAAATATCCTAAATATGGATTGTGGAAGCCAAAGTAAGTCTGCCAAATAGACCCAATAAAATTAGGCTTGAGAGTGTTGATGGGTAAAAAAAAAAAAAAACACCATAAGTAAGCTTCATATATGTAGAAATCTCCATAATCACCCTCAGAATACTCTCTTGGACCATTCTATTACAGCAAATATGGCATTGAGATATGTCATTAACCATGGGGCTAATTAATTGTACTTGTAGGTGTTGTAAGTAAGACTGTCAGGTTGTCTATCTGTTTCTATGTGAAGTGTTGCACAGGATACGATTTGACCTTGGATACTAGGAGCTGACATGTGTGACAGGTGCCCATAATTATTTTATACATTTCAGATTTTGTATATGGATCTCTTTAAGATCCACAGATCCTGGGGTGGAGCAGTACCCAGGTAGTAGGGCATCTGCCCTGCACATGGCTAACCCAGGAAGGATTTAGGTTTGACCCCCAGTATCCCATATGGTCCCCTGAGTCAGGAAATATTTAAAATAATTTTATTATGATCAAAATGAATTATAAGTTTTTTACAATAATATTTAAGGTACACAGTGACAATGAATGAAGGCCATCCCCACCACAACCAAATATATAAACTACTAAGTTTATGGTCTCATATTATAAGCTTTTTTCTCTTCATATACTGTATATGTTGGAAGTCATATTATGTAATAATAAAGAAATCATCTGATTTTTTTCTTAATTGTATTTTTTATTTATTTTATTTTATTTTATTTTATTTTTTTTGGTTTTGGGCCACATCCGGCAGTGCTCAGGGGTTACTCCTGGCTATCTGCTTAGAAATAGCTCATGGATGGGGCCGGGCGGTGGCGCTGGAGGTAAGGTGCCTGCCTTGCCTGCGCTAGCCTAGGACGGACCGCGGTTCGATCCCCCGGCGTCCCATATGGTCCCCCAAGAAGCCAGGAGCAACTTCTGAGCGCATAGCCAGGAGTAACCCCTGAGCGTCACAGGGTGTGGCCCAAAAACCAAAAAAAAAAAAAAAAAAAAAAAAAAGAAATAGCTCATGGCAGGCACAGGAGACCATATGGCACACTGGGATTTGAACCAACCACCTTAGGTCCTGGATCGGCTGCTTGCAAGGCAAACTCCGCTGTGATCTCTCTCCGGGCCCTCTTAATTGTATTTTTAATAAGAGAAAAAATTATTTCTTTGAAGATGTATATCTTGTGAAAACTTACTTTGCTTCAAGGAAAGAAAACATAAGAATTGAGGGAGCAGCGAGCAGCCCCGGAGAGGTGGTGAGGCTGGGAAGGAGGTGCCAGGAAGGGCATGACCGAGCGCGGAGCAGGGAGCAGCGAGCAGCCCTGGGGAGATGGTGAGGTTGGGAAGGAGGCGCTGAGGAAAGCCACGCAGGCTGCGGAGACAGGGAGCAGTGAGCAGCCCGGAGAGGTGGTGAGGCTGGAAGAAGGTGCCAGGAAGGGCACGAGCAGGCCGGGGAGCCAGGGAGCAGTGAGCAGCCCGGGGAGGCGATGAGGCTGGGAAGGAGGTGCCCAGAAGGGCAGAAGGGCACGAGTGGGCCGTGGAAGGGTCACCATAACAGGCAGCCCAGGAGGACTCTGAGTCCTGAGAGAAAGGCCAGAGGGAGCTTGAAAACTTTCGCCAAATAGCCGATGTGGCATAGGCAGCCTGGGGGACAGAGAAGCAGGAGGAGGAGTGACTAGAGGGCCAAGAAGGAAGCACAGGCTGACTCCCAGGTGGGGGAGGTGACTCGTCTAGGCTCAACGGCGCCCTCTGCCACTGTGGCCAGGGGCGGAACTGCAATGTCTGACAAAAAAAGGGGGGTGATAGACCAAACCTCAGCAACATACCCACCAGGAGCAGCATTCCAGAGAAGGGACCCAGCCCCAACACAGAGGTGGCAAAAGCAGTCTGAATTCAGAAGGCACTGCACTCTAAGCCACACCAATATATGCAAAGGAATATGGGTAGATCAAGGAAGACCCTGAATTCAGGGGATATGGAAAGGATCCCTAATAAATTTCCAAGTCCTCCAAAATGCACAGATCTTAAAGTAGCCATGAGGAATGAAATGCAAGCCAATTTAAAGGAAATAAAAGAAACATTAGCCAGCGAATACAATAAATCCATGGATAAACAAATCAACCAACTAAAAGAAGAATTGTTACAAAATATGACAGGCTTCATGCAAATAGAATATAAAGGAATTACATAAAACCATAGAAAGCCAAAAGAGCAGAATCACACAGCTCGAGAATCATATAGAATAGTGGTCCTCAAACTATGGCCCGCGGGCCACATATTGTATTTGTATCTGTTTTGTTTCTTCATTGCAAAATAAGATATATGAAGTGTGCATAAGAATTCTTTCATAAGTTTTGACTTTACTATAGTCAGACCCTCCTATGGTCTGAGGGACAGTGAACTGGCCCCCTGTTTAAAAAGTTTGAGGACCCCTGATTATAGAACAACTCAAAGATAAACTGCAAACACAAGACAACAAAGAAGCCAACAAAGAAATAGAAGGTAAGGCACTGGAAGTAAAAGTCCAGTATTTAATGAACAAAGACAAAAGAAACAATCTAAGAATTGTAGGTATACCAAAAGGGAAGAAAACAGGGAAAGGGGAAGAACAATTAGTCAGGGAAATAGTAGTGGAAAACTTTCCCACCCTCTAGAAAGACGCATCTGAGCAAATCCAGGAGGTGTAAAAAATGCCCAACAAAATAGACCTTAATAAACCAACTCCAAGACACATAGTAATTTAAATCAAATGGCAAGAAACAAAAAGAAAGGCGACCTACTTAAAGCAATAAGGGAGAAAGAAACCCTCAAAGGAAGGAACATTAAAATCAAACCAGATCTCCCATATGAAATACTTCAAGCCAGAAGACACTGGAATGACATATTTAAAAGACTGAATGAAATAAATTTTTAACCTAGAGTCCACTATCCAGCAAAACTATCATTCATATGGGAGGAAAGACTAAAATTATTCTCAAACAAAAATGAGCTTGCATTATTTGTGCAAACAAAACCAACCCTAAATGACCTACTCAGAGACAAATTACACAATCCAAACCCCCAATTGTAACAACAACCACCCTAAACAACACAACTGCACAACAGCCCTCTTCATCAATAATCTCCTTAAATGTTAATGGACTAAACTTTCCCATTAAAAGGCACATAATTGAGAACTGGATTAGAAAAATAAACCAGATTTTTGCTGCCTACAAGAAACACACCTACAAGTACAAGATAGGCATAGGGTTAGAATAAAAGGATGGAAATCAATATCCAGGCCAATGGAAATAAAAAAAGCAGGGATGACCATTCTGATATCAGAAGAAATTGCATTCAACCTCAAGAAAGTGATTAGAGACAAAGAGGGTCACTACTTACTGATCAGGGAAACACTAGACCAAGAAGTGCTAACACTGGTTAATATCTATGCATTTAATGCAGAGCCAGCAAAAATATGTACGGCAACTGCTTGCAAAACTGGAGAAACACATGAAAGGAAATGTGATAGTAGTACCAGATCTTAAAACTCCACTATCACCACTGGACATCCACCAGACATAAAAATAACAAAGAAATAAGAGTCCTAAATAAAAAACTAGACAAACTAGGGCTAATAGACTTATATAGGGCCTGCTGCCCCCCCCCCGAAAGCAAAATACACATTCTTCTCAAGTCCACATGGAACCTTCTCCAGAATAGACCATGCCTTAGGATGTAAACCTAACCTGCATAAAATCACAAAGGTAAGGATCATTAGAAGCACCCTGCCAGATCACTATGCAACAGAAGTCAAAATTGACTGTAAAAAGAAGCAATGGAGAAAATCCAACACCTGGAAAGTGATTAGAGACAAAGAGGGTCACTACTTACTGATCAGGGAAACACTAGACCAAGAAGTGCTAACACTGGTTAATATCTATGCATTTAATGCAGAGCCAGCAAAAATATGTACGGCAACTGCTTGCAAAACTGGAGAAACACATGAAAGGAAATGTGATAGTAGTACCAGATCTTAAAACTCCACTATCACCACTGGACATCCACCAGACATAAAAATAACAAAGAAATAAGAGTCCTAAATAAAAAACTAGACAAACTAGGGCTAATAGACTTATATAGGGCCTGCTGCCCCCCCCCCCGAAAGCAAAATACACATTCTTCTCAAGTCCACATGGAACCTTCTCCAGAATAGACCATGCCTTAGGATGTAAACCTAACCTGCATAAAATCACAAAGGTAAGGATCATTAGAAGCACCCTGCCAGATCACTATGCAACAGAAGTCAAAATTGACTGTAAAAAGAAGCAATGGAGAAAATCCAACACCTGGAAAGTGATTAGAGACAAAGAGGGTCACTACTTACTGATCAGGGAAACACTAGACCAAGAAGTGCTAACACTGGTTAATATCTATGCATTTAATGCAGAGCCAGCAAAAATATGTACGGCAACTGCTTGCAAAACTGGAGAAACACATGAAAGGAAATGTGATAGTAGTACCAGATCTTAAAACTCCACTATCACCACTGGACATCCACCAGACATAAAAATAACAAAGAAATAAGAGTCCTAAATAAAAAACTAGACAAACTAGGGCTAATAGACTTATATAGGGCCTGCTGCCCCCCCCCCGAAAGCAAAATACACATTCTTCTCAAGTCCACATGGAACCTTCTCCAGAATAGACCATGCCTTAGGATGTAAACCTAACCTGCATAAAATCACAAAGGTAAGGATCATTAGAAGCACCCTGCCAGATCACTATGCAACAGAAGTCAAAATTGACTGTAAAAAGAAGCAATGGAGAAAATCCAACACCTGGAAATTAACATGCTGCTCAAAAACAGCTGGATCAAAGATGTACTGAAGGAAGAAATAAAAAGATTCCTTGAGACAAACGACAATGAAGAAACCACGTGTCAAAACTTGTGGGATACAGCAAAAGCAGTAATCAGAGGGAAACTCATAGCAATACAATCCTATGTCAGAATAGAAGAAAACGACAAAATTAGCAGCTTAAAGGACCATCTTAAGAAGCTGGAACAACAGCAACAAAGAAACCCAAACACAACCAGAAGACACGAAATAATAAAAATCAGAGCAGAAATAAACATCATAGAAACTAAGAAAACAATACAAAAAATCAATGAGACCAGGAGTTCGTTTTTTAAAAGAACAAACAAGATAGACAAACCACTGGCAAGACTCAGCAAAGAAAAGGGAAAGCACTCAAATAAGCAGGATCACAAATGAAAGAGGAGAGATTACAACAGAACTCCAAGAAATCCAACACATCATGAGGACATATTATGAACAACTATACTCAGTTAGGCTAGAGAACCCAGAAGAAAGTGACAGATTCTTGGAAAAATACCAGCTTCCAAGACGAGAAAAGGAGGATTTAGAAAACTGAAACAGGCCAATCACTTTGGAGGAAATTGAAACTAATTAAGAAACTCCCCAAGAACAAAAGTCTAGGCCCAGATGGTTTTACAGATGAATTCTATCAAACATTCCAAGAAGAATTACTTCCACTGATCCACAGGCTCTTCCAAACTATTGAAAAGACAGGAATCCTCCTCAATTCCTTCTATGAGGCTAACATCACTCTGATTCCCAAAGAGGGCAAAGATACTACCAAGAAATAAAACTACAGACCAATCTCACTAATGAACAAAGATGCAAAAATACTCAACAAAATCTTAGCGAACCAAATCCAGCACTACATCAAAAAGATTATACACCATGACTAAGTGGGTTTCATCCCAGGGATGCAAGGCTGGTTCAACATATGCAAATCAATCAACATCATACACCACATCAATAATAAAAAAGACAAAAACCACATGATCATATCAATCAATGCAGAGAAGGCATTTGACAAAATCCAACCCCATTCATGTTGAAAACACTAAGCAAAATAGGTCTGGAAGGAAGCTTTCTCAAGCTATCTGTGAAAAGCCCACAGCCAACATTATCCTTAATGGTGAAAAACTGAAAGCATTTCCACTAAGGTCAGGAACTAGGCAAGGATGTCCACTCTCTCTCCTCTTATTCAACATAGTCTTAGAAGTCCTAGCAATAGAAACCAGACAAGAGAAGGGAATTAAAGGAATTCAAATAGGGAAAGATGAATTCACAACTATCTCTTTTTGTAGATGACATGATGATATACATGGAAAACCCTAAAGAGTTCACAGTAAAACTCCTAGACACAATAAACCAATACAGCAAAGTGGCTGGTTACAAAGTCAATACACAAAAGACAGTAGCATTTCTCTATACAAATAATGAAGTAGAAGAGAGAGAGATTAAGAATACAACTCTATTTAAAATAGTATCAAAAAACATCAAGTACCTAGGAATCAACCTTACAAGGGAAGTGAAAGATTTATACCTGGCAAACTTCTAAACACTTCAGAAAGAAATTGAAGAGCATCTTGGGAAATGAAAGAACATCCCATGCTCATGGGTAGGTAGAATAAATATAATCAAAATGACTATTGTACCCAAACTCTTATATAGATTTAACGTAATCACCATCCAAATTCCGATATCATTCTTTAAAGACAGAACAATCAATCATAAAATTTATCTAGAACCAAAAGACCCAGGATAGCCAAATACTTACTTAAAAACAGGAAGCTGGGTGGCATCTCTTTACCTAACTTGAAGCTATACTATAAAGCCATAGTGATCAAAACAGCATGTTACTAGTAGAAGGACAGAGTCTCAGACAAGTGTGTTAAGAACAGAATTTCCAGACATAAGCCCCCTGGTATTCAGTCAACTAATATTTGACAAAAGAGCCAAGAACTTGAAATGGGACAAAGAAAGTCTTTTGTTAAAAACAAATGGTGTTGGTACAACTGGAGAACCATCTGTAAGAAATTGAAAATTGACCCATACCTCAACCCATATACAAAAGTCAATTCAAAATGGAGTAAAGACCCTGAAACCAGACCTCAAATCTATAAAGTTTATTGAGGAAAAAATAGGCAGAACACTTGAAGACCTATATATCAAAAAAGTCTTTGATGATAGAATGCCAATGGTAAGAACTTTAGCATCAAATATAAACAAATGGGACTACACCAAACTTAAAAGCTTCTGAATGGCAAAAGAAACCCTACTTAACAAAAAAAGACAGTTAACTGAATGAAAAAAATCTTTGCACTCAACATGTCAGATAAAGGGCTGCTATCCAGAATATACAAAGCAATCAGAAAGCTGAGCCCCCCAAAATAAAATAAAGCCATAGAAAAATGGGGAGATGAAATGAATAGACACTTCTCTGAGGAAGACCAAAAGATGGCCAACAAACACATGAAAACATGCTCACCTTCACCATCATTAGGGAAATCCAAATAAAAATAACTATTGGGTATCACCTTACACCAGTGAGGATCGCTCAGATCAAAAATAATGGGAACAATCTCTGTTGGTGGGGATGCAGCATGAAGGGCACTCCCATCCACTGCTGGTAAGAATGCCCTTTAGTCCAACACCTATGGAGAACAGTCTGGAGAGTGCTCAAAGAACTCAGAATTGAGTTGCCATTTGATTCAGCAATTGCTCTCCTAGGTGTCTACCCCCAAGTTGGAAGGACATTCATTCCAAAGTATGTGTGCAACCCACTATTTATCGCAGCACTCAGTATAATAGCCAAGTCTTAGAACCAATCTCGATGTTCAACAACAGATAAATGGATCATTAAATGTGGTATCTATACACAATGGAATACTACACATGGCAGTCAGAAAAGATACGATCACAGACTTTGCAGCAACGTGGATGAACCTAGAATATATTATGTTAAACGATGTAAACCAGAAGATGAAAGATAAACACAGAATGATAGCACTATTCTGAAGCACCTAGAACATACACCTTAAATACAACTAATACTCAACAATCAAATAACAGGATTTAACAGGTTAGAAACTCCAAACACTGTAACAGTCAACATATACTGGGGAGCCGTGCCCAAAACACATGAAAGAGGAACAACACAAATTCTTGAATACACATTATACCACAAACAAACCAGCAACAGCAGAAAGAGCAGCATTGAGAGAACAGGTATGTAATCAGCCTTCTACTACAAAGACCCATAATAATCCCTTAGGGATCTTATATAGGATTACAGGTAAAGAATATCATGGGAATCACTGACTCCAACGAAAACATTTCATAACAATGTTTTAATGCCTTAATCTTACTATATTTAAAATAACCTCAGCTTTTCTGTCCACAGGTGTTCTTGGATACATAGGGTGGACAAACTAGATGGTATCTCGGGGCTCAGTCACACGAGATACCATACCCAGCTTGCACTACGAGAATGTCCTGATAAAACTCTTTAACATACCATTTATCTCTAGGTTATACTGTCTTTTAGGACTTGAAGTTCATGACCAGTCAGATCAGCGAAGCAGCAACTGTGACCTACAAACTTATACTACAGGCCCTACTCATCGAACACATTCAAGAAAACCAGCATTTCCTTGCTCTTTTCTCCTCTCTTCTCACTACTTTCATTTTCTTTTTTCTTTTTCTCTCCTTTTCTTTTTAATTTATTTTCTCTCTTCTTTCCTGCCCCTTCTATATACTTTTTCCTTTCCCCCCTTTGGAAATCCAAATATCCCTTCACCCCTCAATCCCATCCAGATTTTTCGCCTTATTAAAACTCTTCACCCTCAGTTCTTAATCCATTAGGCATCAAGACTGAACTTCTACCCCAAAGAACCAGTACCCAGCACCCAAGTGAAGGGACAACCAGTCAAACCCACACCTCGTCCCCTGCAAGAAAAGGCTGCTCACTCCCCTTCTGACTCATGTTGCGCGGTCCTCCTTACCAACCCTTCCTAATGTGGACTCTTACTTGAAACCTGACTTAACTCTAAAAGTATCCCCAATGCAAGAACTCTTCCGAAGACCTCCATGCCGCAAATCTTTTGCCAATCTCAAGAGGGTCAGGTTGTGTGATGAAAAGGTGCCCGGGAACCCACACACAAGAAAATCTCAAAAGACAATGGGGAAACCTATACTTACATCACAAGTATAAGACCTGCATTACGCTACCTCTTTACCTGCTTTTCCCCAAATGTAAGGTAGTCTCTTGCATCACTTTGTTCCTTTAATTACTTTTTTTCATTTTATAAAATCTTTTTTCTTTTCATATATATACGTGAGCACATATATTTTATTTCTATTTTTTATTTTTTTGGGTGTGTGATCTGTTTTTGTTTTCTTCTCTTTCCACCCTCAAATGCACCGGCAATATAATGTAGCACCATTTCTCCCTGCAAAGGCACACTAAAAAAAGGGGAAATCTTACATATAAAAACGAGCTCTTATCTCCTAGGGATAAGAACTCATACTTGTTTACAATACAGGGGCATCTCCAACCTTAAAAATATGTCACGTGGACCCAACTTAGACCCCAGGTGATTAGATACCAACTGTCCAGCCTTGAACCCTGGATCCCAGACATATAAATGACACAGTTCTTCACAACAGCCACAGGAAACATGAATAGAACATTGAGTGAAGGTTGTTGCAAGTCAATCCCTGTAGAGGTTGACTGATAGAGGGATGGAGGATGAGGCCTTTCTCTTCCAGCTCAGAGCACGCATCTGCCACCCTGTCTAGCCGATGGTTCTGAGGTGAAATGGCGGGTAAACAGCTCGCAGACAGTCAGGCTTGTGGAAATATTAGCTTTATTCGGTGAACAAGACTGAAGTCCAAAGATTCAGCCTCAGTTCCAGCAAAAAAGCCCCGGCCTTCCACAGACCCTTGTTTTTTATCCCCCAGAATCAGGTACCACCCAATGGTGGGATCAGATATCAACCAATGGTGGAAGCAGAATCAGGTACTACCCTAGGGTGGGGGCAGAATGCCAGGTCATACCCTAGGGTAGGGCACTCTTGCATTAAATAATTAATGATGGGGCTGGATGGTGGTGGATTTCTCTTTGTGCCATCCCAGGCCACGTGGCTCAGCAACCCCCATGATCCGGCAGGTTCCAGGTTAGGCGAACGGCGGAATCAGACTCACAAGCAGGCAGACCTCAGGAAGCATTATCTTTATTCATGCCCTGACCACCACAGGTGTGTGGCCTATCTCATAACCTTTCAAGCATTTAGCCATTCCAGGCTTGCCCTGCGTCTTATTTCAGCCATCTCCCCCAGAGAGCCCAGCAGGGCCAAAAGGCAAAGACCTTTAATCCCCTCGCTTCCGGGTTTATCTACCTATTCCAAGACCCCTCCCTGGAATGGGCCGGGTCTTGCAGGTAGAGTTACTTCTACTATCCGGTTCCCAAGACCCCTCCCAGAAATGGGTGGGTTTCAGGTCGCCACACGTAAATCCAGGGTGGAGTAACAGGGCACAATCACCAATCAGGTTAGGGTGAGTAACATAGTAATCCCCTAAAATATTTACATGCACAAGAAAGTTCTTCTGAAGGAAAAAAGAAAATTTTAAGTACTCCTCTTGAAAATCATTAGTTATAATGGGGATTAGGATTTGGTATACGTAGGAAGTGAAAATGGAAAGTTTACACCTGCTGGAAGGAATAACATAAAGACTACAAAAGTGAGCAAAGCAGCACATGCTCAGAGATGTGGAATGGCCAGTCAGAGAAGGTGGAATTGCAGCGCCCTGGACCTTGCTTGATGCTGTTTTGTTCTAGCCCCTGGGCTCAGATATTCAACTGCATTTCAAGAGGATTTTTCTCCTACAAACAAATCTTGTGAAATAAAATTAAGTAGGTGGTCATACATTTTCTAATTTAAAGACTTACTACCTTACTGAACATATAATATTGGCATAACAATAAACATTAACTGGAATTCCAGAAGCAAACCATTTATAGTCAACTGCTATTTTATAGGACATCAAGGTGATTTTCAGAGGATTACATGTTCCTTTCAACAAAAGATGATGGAAAATTGGATTTTCACTGCATATAATGAAGTTGTATATGTATTAATACATGTACATGCACATTTTGCATTTTTAACTAAAAATAAAAAAGAATCAAAGACCTAAATATAAAGCAAGTTAATAAAGTCTTAAAACAAGGTTCTCAAACTCAATTTACCTGGGGCTGCAGGAGGCAAAGTCGGGGTGAGGTAGGGCCGCATAATGGATTTCACAAAAAGTCTTCAAACTTCATTATTAACAGTTTTAATTATTTCTTCTGCACATGAATAGAACATTGAATGAATATCATGAACAGTTCTTCTGAACATGGCATTTTTTGCCTATTCCTTGCTGGCAGAGACTTGACAGCGCTTTTTCTCACAAATCTGAACCACATTTGGCTTTAGAGAGGAAGCAGTTGAGACCCTCAGTATGGCTTGAAGATGATCATCATTAAGTCTAGACCTGTACTTTGACTTATTGAAGTTCAATGTGGAGAATAACTTTTCACACAAATATGTGCTCCCAAAAAGGCACATGGTGCACTTGAACATTCGGGAAAGCTCAGGGAAGTTGGGGGGCAATTCTCTCAAAAATTGCCCATGCATGTCTGCTTTTCCACAAATCTCCATGAACTTGGCTTTGAGATCAGAGTTGCATTGCAGGTCAATGAGCACTATTTGAAGCACAGGAAAGAAATCTTGCACATCAAAGAAAAAGGGGTGCACAAAAATTTAGAAAGTGGCTCTGTGCTTTTTGAAGTCTGCAAATCTGTGATCAAATTCCTTCTCTAGCTTAAAAATAGCATCAACATATTTCTCACCACTGAATGGTATGCCTGCATCCACAAGTTCCTTGCATGCTGGTAAATGGCAAAAGTTTGTCTGAGAGAGCTGGGATTTTTATAACCAAGTTTTGTGGAGAATGCCCTTATGTTGTCATAGGCAGCACTGATAAGCTGCCCCAGGCCTTGTAACATCTTGTTTAGTACATTCAGCTTATGTGTGATGTCAACAAGAAAAGCTATGAGCCATTTGTGATCACTCAATGCAGAAACAGCTTTCCCATCCTTCTCCATGAAGGCTTTCACTTCTTCTCTCAATTCAAAAACCTTTTCAGGACATTTCCCCTGCTGAGCCAAAGTACCCTGGTGAAATAGAGCACATCTCCATATTCTGACTCCATCTTCTCTAAAAAAGCACTAAACCTTCTGTTCTTTAAGATCCTGGATCTTAATGGCATCACACAGATGCCAAAATATCTCATTAGTGGTGGTCTGGCCATGCATTGGAATTATTGTGAGCAGCTCCTCTGTCAATTCAAAATTACAATCAACACCACGGACATAAATTGCGAGCTGCGCAGTGTCTGTTATATCTGTGCCCTCGTCAAGAGCAACTGAGTATGCATCAAAACATTTGGCTTTCTAACACAGTTGATGATAAATGTCACTTGATATGTCAGAAAAGCGCTCTGCCACAGTGTTTGCAGAAAGGCTGATTTTGCTAAACTGACCTTTCTTTTCCAGACAGATAATACTTGCAGCCTGTAACATGCATTTTTTAACAAACTCTCCTTCTGTAAATGGTTTCCCTGCCTTAGCAATCATCTCACTAAACATGTAACTAGCTTCAACTTGCTGCAACGTTCTCTTTGGTTGCAAAAAGAAATCTTGTTGCCTCATTAGACATGCTTTAAGACTGGCAACCTGTTTGGCTCTCTCATTTCCTTGATATTTTGCACATTTCTCAGCATGTTTAGTTGAATAATGTTGTTTCAAGTTGTATTCCTTGTGCGCTGCAACTTTCTCTGAGCAAATAAGACATGTGGGGATGCCCCTGTGCTCAACAAAGAAATACTGTGTTTCCCAAGTTTCCTGAAATTGTCCGTGCTTTTCATCAATCTTTCTCTTTACTGAAGGCTTTGATAAAGTTATGATGAAGGTATGACAAAATCTAATTCTGTAATAAACTTCTCTCCCTTCTCTCCTTTAGGCCTCCGATAATGCAAGGGACAGCAGGCAGGAGCAGCAGAAATGATGTCTGTGCTAGGCGCAAAGTATTTGCTATTATTCACTTACTGAATATTCGCAATAAAAATTGCATTAGTAAGAAAAATCGCATTAAACATTTGTATACCTTGTACAGAACTGCTCGGGTTATGCGAATGTTTAATTTTTTTAATTTTTATTTTTTCTTACTAATATGATTTTTATTGCGATTAAGAAGCGAATAATTGCAAATACTGCGATATTTGAAGGCTGACCGCAGGCCACAAAATGTTGTACGGAGGGCTGGAAACGACCCACGGGTTTGAGACCCCCTGCTCTAGAAGGACTCCACCCATTTTCGGAGTATTTGATTTTTTACCCAGTTTATTACTTTTCTCTTCTTCAAACAAAACCACATAACTTAACTATCTAGTCCCGCCTCCCAATTAGAGGGGTAAATAAGGGAGGTACCAAGATCAAACAGGTGTAAGACCACTAAGTAGTAAGGTAGACACATAGGGGACCACTTATTCTAGCAGCCCCATGGGTGAGGGAAGAGATTATGGGAGGTAGAACGGGAGCGGAGGTAGAGGGAGGACAATTCGGTGATGGGAATTCCCCTGATTTTATGTTAATATGTTCCTAAAATATTATTGTCAATGATATGTAAGCCACTATGATTAAAATAAAAATTATATTAAAAAAGAAAATATAAAAATTATATTAAATTTATCAGACTTAAAAACCAAGTCCAAAACCAAATACAACAGAATTAATACCCAATCTACAACAGGTGAGACACAGAAGGGACCACTTATACAAGCAGTCTGGGGGGCAAAGGAGGAACGATATGGGATGCATGCTGGGAATAGGGATGGAGGGAGGACAACATTGGTGGTGGAAATTCCCTTGATTCAATGTCACTATGTACCTAAAATACTACTGTGAATGATTTGTAATCCACTTTGGTCAAAATAAAAATTATTAATAAAGAAAAATATTATATTAAATTAAAAGAGAGATGCTTACTTTTCTGACCTATTCATAAATTTCCCATATGGGTTATAATATTGGAGGACTATTTTTCAATTTTCAAGCTTACTTCTCTAAATAATGGATGATATATATACATCTTTTAAAATCACCAGTCATATATAAATGATCAGGCATAACCTCTAGGAGATAATTCTCATTCTAACTTTCCCATAAATATGATATTTAAATATAATTTGTATAATTATTTTAGTTTCCAATAAATAGTAAATGGTACATATAATATAAACATTTTTGAGGGTGTTAGAGTTTCTAAATATACCCTAAATAGATATTCATTTAACCATGGTTTACAATACTATTAATGATAGGGAACCATACATAGAACGTCCCAACACCACAACATCTATCTGAATGTGGTGTGGGCTTACCTAACCTATCCCCACCCTGGTAAAAGCAGTTCTATAGACTATTTCTTAGACTCTGTTGTCCTTGGCCATGTGCTACTACCTTAATACATTTCGTTATACTCCACATACGAGAGGTCATTCTACGTCTGTCTGTTTCTCTGTCTCTCTCTCTTTTGGGGGGCAGTATTGGGTCATATCTGGTGATGCTCAGAGGTTACTCCTGGCTCTGCATTCAGAATTCACTCCTGGCAAGGATTATTTGGTATATTAGAGAACAAACCCGGGTAAGATGCTTCACAAGACAAATGCCTTACCATTGTGCCATTGCTCCAGCCCCTGTCTCTCTGTTTGTTTTTGTTTGTTTGTTTGTTTGTTTGTTTGTTGTTTTACAAACCATTCAGAATGATATTATCCAGAAACTAAAGAAATAGTACAGAGGTTAGGGTGCTTGTCTTGCTCACAGCTGATCCAGATTCCATCACTGGCATTCCATATGACCAACATCCCAAGCATTTCTTTGAGTAATTTTTAAGTACAGAGCCAGGAATGATTCCTGGCTGTCACAGTGTGGGGTTCCAAACCTAAACTAAAACTTAAAATACAAACCAATGGACCCGGAGAAATAGCACAGCTGCATTTGCCTTGCAAGCAGCCGATCTAGGACCTAAGGTGGTTGGTTCTAATCCCGGTGTCCCATATGGTCCCCCGTGCCTGCCAGGAGCTATTTCTGAGCAGACAGCCAGGAGTAACCCCTGAGCATCGCTGGGTGTGGCCCAAAAACCAAAAACAAACAAACAAAAAAAAAAAACAAAATGATACTCTACAGATACATTCATGCAGACTCAATTTCTATAATTCCATCTTTTCTTCAGTAGTGTATATACACCATTATTTCTTTATCTAGTAATCTGTTCTTGGGAACAGATGTCTTTAAATCTTAGTTTCTGTGAATAAAAAATCAGTAAACGTAGGAGCACAGATATCTTTTCAGAATAGAATTTTAGGTTCCTTGGGGTAGATCCCAAGAAGTGGAATTGCGAAGCTTAATTCTTAGTTTTATGGAAAGTGTTTATATTGTTTTCCAAAGTTGATTTTCTACTGAGTTGACTAGTATCAAATGAAGTCCCCCTTTATCCACATCTATGCCAACTCTACTTGTTTTGGTTCTTTGTGATGTGTGCCAGTCTCACTAGAGTGAGGTGATATATCTCATTGTTATTTTGATTTACATCTTGCTGATGTAAATAATGACCAGTGATGAAGAACATTTCTCCTATACTTAAGTAGTCATGTGTAACTCATCTTTGAGAAAATTTCTATTCATCATTTCTCCCCAATTTTTCTATGGAATTGATTATTTTGTCTTGTTAAATTTAACTGTGCTTTCTATAGCTTGGATACTAGCACTATCAGATGAGCAGTGTGCAAATATTTTCTTCTAGTCTGTGGATTTATAGAATTTTGAAGCGAATTTTTAGAAAAATCATAATAAAATCCTTTAATTTCCTAGGTTAAGATATGACTAATATATTATTTTTTCTTATTTCTTATTTTTAATTTGTTTCTTTTGGGTGTTTGTTTTTTGGAGGCCACAGCTGGAGATAATCATGGGTTATTTACTCCTAACTCTGTACACAGAAATTACTCCTGGTAGTATTTGGAGGATAATATGGGATGCCAGGAATCTAATGCAGGTAGATTTTGTGCAAGGAAAGCACAACACCTGCTGCACTATGTTTTCAGCCTAACACCAAAAGCATTCTTCAGTAGGTTTTCTGAAGATATCATTTCCCTACAGAATCCCTCACCATTCACCACTTAATTCAATCTTTGCAGCATCAATAGGCTCCATATGAGTTATATTCCCGTGTCCAGTACAGATTTTCATACAATCTCTGCATGCCCAAGGACACTGTGACACAAAACACAATAAAAAAAATCTTCCCAAGGACTCTGAACACTCTAAGGCCATCTCTGCAAAATCATTCATTTGTTCTTTTCTGCATGTGGCTACATGTAATGACTGCTTGCTTCCTCTACATATGCTTGAGAGCACTGGAAAAGCCAAGTCCAGATATCCTGTAGCTCCTTAAAACAGGTGTGTTTTAAGGACAGAGGAAACATTTTCTGAAAAAATCCCTTTGTATATTTGTAACACCATTTAAACTACAGGCCATACAATACAGCAGGTGGGCTCCAGGAAGCCTGATAAGAAGCATGTGTGCTTCTTATGAGAGCATCTGACCTCTCATATACAAGATTTCACTGGTTCTGTTGGATATTTCTTACTCCTACCTTAGATACATGTCATTCAGATAATTTTCTAAATAGGAAGATCCAGGATCATGTGAAAAGTTTTTCTTCAGGCACTAGTGTTGTTTGAGTTCTACTCTTTTATGTCTTAATTTATTTTGTTTGGGGCCACAATTGGTGATGTGTGTGGGCTAGTCCTAGCTTGGGTTTATTCCAGGCAGTGCTCAGGAACATTTTGGTGTCATAGTTTCCACATAATCCAGCCCTTTTATCTAATAGACCAAATGGCTCTACTGCTAAATTTCTTCCAACTATGCTGGATATTATCAATAATCCAGATAAAAATAAACTACTAAATTTTCTAGATAATTCCGGATATTGAAATTATATTGCATATGCAGATGAAACTTCTAGTTTTTTCTTCCCCCTAACTTCTTGCTGATATCATCTTTAAGATTATCAAAACAATGCAGATAAACTATGACTGGTTCTACTGTCAAATTTTCTACAAATTTAAAGCATTTAGCTGACCCTCCCTGAATAGTTTTGAAATGTCAGAGCAGTGCAAGATTCTTCCTGTACTACTCAAAAATGAGTTATTGTAAGTTTTAATTATCCACATCCTTGGCTTGTAGAAATAATAGTACCATCAACAAGCTTATAAAGCAACATCTATTATTTACTGTAATATTCAAATTTTGCAAAAATTACATTAGTTGACTCTGTCTCAAGAGAACCTTCCCTGCCATAATATTAATCACCCTCTTTCAATTTTAGTGAACTTGGACCCTGTTTTTGCTTTCTGATGATTATATTCCAAGGGATTATTTATTAGAAAGTATGAGTCCTTAAGGAGCTCTGTGGCTCTAAGAGTTATCTGCTGTTACAGATAGTCACAGCTGAACTCTAGGGTGCAGGATGATTACATCCTTAGGATCACTTATGTTGTTATGAGAATCTGTGCAATATTTGTTTATTTATGCTGTGATTAAGTCTTGAATAAGGGGGTCAGGTGTCATAAGCAGTGCTTCGGGGGCTACTATTGGCAGTTCACAGCCCATGGCACAAATGTTACTATGAAGGACTGAGGACATGGTGCTGTTTAAGCCCTGAGGGACTGGAGTGCCAAGATATTATCTTGTTGCTTGGGAGCCTCCTATGGTTCCTGCCACTAAAAGACTTCCTCTTTTATTTAATAGTCTTGTGATCGTTTCCAGTACTTTTGAAAATTGTATCGTTCTCATTGTTATGTGATATATTATAGTGATGTCTCACTGTCATTTTGATTTGCATTTGCCCTGATATTTGATTATTGACATTTTTAATTTTATTTAAACACCTTGATTACATACATGATTGTGTTTTGGTTTCAGTCATGTAAAGAACGCCACCCATCACCAGTGCAACATTCCCATCACCAATGTCCCAAATCTCCCTCCTCCCCACCCGACCCCCGCCTGTACTCTAAACAGGCTCTCCATTTCCCTCATACATTCTCATTATTAGGACAGTTCAAAATGTAGTTATTTCTCTAACTAAACTCATCACTCTTTGTGGTGAGCTTCATGAGGTGAGCTGGAACTTCCAGCTCTTTTCTTTTTTGTGTCTGAAAATTATTATTGCAAGAATGTCTTTCATTTTTCTTAAAACCCATAGATGAGTGAGACCATTCTGCGTTTTTCTCTCTCTCTCTCTGACTTATTTCACTCAGCATAATAGATTCCATGTACATCCATGTATAGAAAAATTTCATGACTTCATCTCTCCTGATAGCTGCATAGTATTCCATTGTGTATATGTACAACAGTTTCTTTAGCCATTTGTTTGTTGAAGGGCATCTTGGTTGTTTCCAGAGTCTTGCTATGGTAAATAGTTCTGCAATGAATATAGGTGTAAGGAAAGGATTTTTGTATTGTATTTTTGTGTTCCTAGGGTATATTCCTAGGAGTGGTATGGCTGGATCGTATGGGAGCTTGATTTCCAGTTTTTGGAGGAATCTCCATATCTCTTTCCATAAAGGTTGAATTAGATGGCATTCCCACCAGCAGTGGATAAGAGTTCCTTTCTCTCCACATCCCCGCCAACACTGTTTATTCTCATTCTTTGTGATGTGTGCCATTCTCTGTGGTGTTGAGGTGGTATCTCATCATTGTTTTGATTTGCATCTCCCTGATGATTAGTGATGTGGAGCATTTTTTCATGTGTCTTTTGGCCATTTGTATTTCTTCTTTGTCAAAGTGTCTGTTCATTTCTTCTCCCCATTTTTTGATGGCATTAGATGTTTTTTTCTTGTAAAGTTCTGTCAGTGCCTTGTATATTTTGGAGATTAGCCCCTTATGTGAGGGGTATTGGGTGAATAGTTTCTCCCACTCAGTGGGTGGCTCTTGTATCCTGGGTACTATTTCCTTTGAGGTTCAGAAGCTTCTCAGCTTCTGTTAATCTCTGCTTTCACTTGCTTCGAGAGTGCAGTTTCCTCCTTGAAGATGTCTGTAGTCTCAACGTCCTGGAGTGTTTTGCCTATGTGTTGTTCTATATATCTTATGGTTTTGGGTCTGATATCGAGATCTTTAATCCATTTGGACTTTACCTTCGTACATGATGTTAGCTGGGGGTCTAAGTTCAATTTTTTGCAAGTGGCTAGCCAGTAGTGCCAACACGACTTATTAAGAGGCTTTCCCTGCTGATTATTGACATTTTTATATGCTTGCTGATTATTCATATGTCTTCTTCAGATAAATGTCCTAATATTTCAATAAGTCTATTTTTTGTTATTTTCATTGAGCTTTCTGGCTAATTTATGTATCTTAAATATTAGTCTTTTATCTATTATATCATATGTGAATATTTTCTCCCATTCAGTTGGATGTCTTCCAGTTTATGCCCACATTTTTTTTTGTCATGAAAACCCTTCATAGTTTATTGTAATCCCACTGGATTAGTTGTTTTAGTTTTCTTTGCCAATAGAGTTCAATAATTGAAGATGCTTGGAAAATTCTACCAAATTTTTCCTTGGTGTGTTTATGGATTATCATCTAATCTTGCTGTATTTAATCCACTTTGTATTAACCTCTGGGTATTATGTCAACTATGAATCTAGTTTCCTTTTTGTTGTTTTTTTATTTTTTGTCTTTTTCTTCTTTCTCTTTTATAGAGAGAGAAAGGAGAGAGAAGTGATAGAATTAACAGGGTAGAAAGGAGAGAAAAAAAGAGAGGGGAGAGAGGAGAAAAAGAGAGGGGGTGCTGTAGCGGCTTCTCTCTTGCAGTGCCAGTGGGATTTCGATGAATTCACTGCAGGGAGAGTGGGTTGCCTGGACCGGCTTATGGAGAAGTATGAAATATGAAATAAATTAAACCAAACACAGTATGTGGGGACTACACATCTTCTGGCAAGAGTGCAACAAGTTTATTTTCCAAACAGGGGTTTCTATAGGGGCAAGCCAGTCCCAGGTTCAGAGAAGGATATTTACAATAACAAGGCAAGGTTAATTGCAAAAGAAAAGGTAACACTCAGGGCAGCTTTTAACAACTAACCTCAAATGCAAAGCAAGGGTTAGGAGGAGGAAAGAAATATCTAGAAACTTGATCTTCACTGGGCTGGGCTCTATTGTCAAGCACAGGAAGAAACCAAATCTCCTGAAATGTGTTTTCATATTTTCTGAGCAGAGTCAATTTCGCCCTTGTTTACCAGAAACTTCAGCTGCAAGGACATATTTGAAACATTGTCTAAATTTTTAGGGTTATACATCTACAGAAAAAGGGGTTCTTTAGTAATATTTGTTGCTAGAATTTCTGAGCCAAATTATTTGATAGAGGCCACATTTTTTTGCCTGAGATAATGCCAAGCATCTCTTCAAAAATTCCTCAACCATCTATGCAGGGGGAAAAGGCATCTACAGCGAGGAACCCCATGGGGAATGTTGCAGTTCTCCCCACTAGAAAAATCTAAGGATACCTCTGGTGGGCTGAATTCCCCTAAAAGTTATGCTGTGGCAAGGGGGAAAAGGAGAAGAAAAGGAAACTAGGGAGTGAGAGGATAGATAAAAAGAGGAGAAAGAATAGGGCAAAGAGAGGAGAGAGGGAGGAGAGGAGAAAAAGAAGAGAAATGAAAAAGGAGAGAGAGAAGATGGGGAGTAAGGGAAGAGAGAAAGAGAATAGTTTGTTCTCATTTTTTGTTTTTTGCCACATGGCCATCAAGTTCCCCAGAAAAACTTGTTGAAGAGTTTTTCCTTGCTCCCCTTCATATACCTAGCTCTTTTGTCATAGGTCAGTTGAGCATATACTGGACATTCTTTTGGAGTTACTTTTGGCTATGCCCTCAGAAATTACTCTTGGTGGTGCTTGGGAAACTGTACAGAATGCCTGGTATTGAACCAATTTTGACAGTATTCAAGGGAATTGCCCAACCTGCTTTACCTCTAGCCCCTTTTTATTTTAAACATGAAGGTTAATAATGTTAGAATAAATTATATTAAAATGCTTGGCATATTTACGAAGATATTACCTTATTATTACAATTACTATTAAGATTACCATACATTAAAACTTTCAAGTAAAACATGATAAACCATAACACTTTAATAGTAATATATTATAACAAAATCTACTTTTGTAAAAATGTAAATAAGCAGTATGTATATTTTCATAAATTTAAGGGCAGCTCAAGCAAATGGAAGCTGTAAAAATAAAATAGATTTTATCAATAGATAAAATGGATGTATTCTAATTTAAACATGAATGAAATAATGATATTTAAAAACATAACTTGAAAAATAGTTGCCTAAAGTTTGTAGAAAGTGCTTGATTTTTAGTACTTTACTTCTGGTATATAATAATCAAAATTTGGGAGAGGGATAATTTCATTAGTGACAATTTAAAAAAATAATATTCTTCAACAAGTAATTTCCAAAATATAAAGTACAAGGCACTTTGACTCTTTAATTATATAAAAATTACCCTGCATTTCCACTTAAACAAAATTTAAGATTACTATGCTTCAAGAAAATAGAATGGGTGAGCAGAATTTGGGGAAAGAAAGTCTCAGTTGGAATCTAGCTGAGGTGTGTGAGACCAGCAGGAATGCCCATAGGTTGTGACTGGAGTTTACATTTAAAAAGTGCCAGGTGGAATCGAATCTGAGGTATGTGAACCTAGACACAGTTGCCTGTCAGTTGTGGGTGTAGTCTGAGGGAAAAAAGCTTCATATTGAATCCAGCTAAAGTTTGTGAGACCAGCAAGATGCATTTCTTCCAGTCAAGGAGTTGCAACACAACACACAAGAGTTTACACATCAAAGTTTACAATGGATAAACTACACTGACCCCACTATGCCTTGTAACTGATTATGTTAGTTTTGGAGACCCAACAAGCAAAAAACACCTACAAAACATTTCTAATCTGGACTTTAAAGAGGAAATGTTAAAGATATTCAAAGAACTTAAACAACGGAATGGACAGCCTAGAAAACTCAAGAGGATATGAGAGTAGAAATTAGAAAGCCTCAAACGGAAATATCAACTATTATGACTTAAAACATGGTAGATGAAATAAAATCCTCTCTGGAAAGACTTACCATCAGTATAACAGCCACAGAGGACAGAATAAGGGAAGTATAGGATGAGTTGCATAACACCTCTCCATACAGCAGAAGAGACTGTAAAAAATACCTTCAAGAAAAGTAAACAGATAACAATATAACTCTGGGATAAACTCAATAGACATAAAGTAAGAATAATTGGGGTCCCAGAGACCCAGGAAGAAAACTCATATGAATAAGCTACAGTCAAAGACAACATTTCAGAGAAACACCCTGAGCTAAAGATTGCATGCAACCACATTCTGAATGCCCAAAGTATACTAGCTAAAAACAGATCCAAAGATTGGCACACATCACAAAGAATGAGAACAAGCAGTGTTGGTGGGGATGTGGAGAGAAAGGAACTTTTATCCACTGCTGGTGGAAATGCCATCTAGTTCAACCTTTATGGAAAGCAATATGGAGATTGCTCAAAAAACTGGAAATTGAGCTCCCATATGACCCAGCTATACCACTCCTAGGAATATACCCTAGGAACACAGAAATACAATACAAAAATCCCTTCCTTACACCTATATTCATTGCAACACTATTTACCATAGTAAGATTCTGGAAACAGCCAAGATACCATTCAACAGGTGAATGGCTAAAGAAACTGTGGTACATATACACAATGGAATACTATGCAGCTGTCAGGAGAGATGAAGTCATGAAATGTTCCTATACATGGATGTACATGGAATCTATTATGCTGAGCGAAATAGTCAGAGAGAGAGAAAGACGCAGAATGGTCTCACTCATCTATGGGTTTTAAGAAAAATGAAAGACATTCTTGCAATAATAAGTTTCAGACATGAAAGAGAAAAGAGCTGGATGTTACAGTTCACCTCATGAAGCTCACCACAAACAGGGATGAGTTTAGTTAGAGAAATAACTAAGTTTTGAACTATCCTAATAATGAGAATGTACAAGGGAATTAGCCTGCCTGCCTAGAGTACAGGCGGGGGTTGGGTGGGGAGCAGGGAGACTTGGAACATTGGTGATAGGAATGTTGCACTGGTGATGGGTGGTGTTCTTTACGTGACTGAAACCCAAACATAATCATGTATGTAATAAATTTGTTTAAATAAAAATTTAAAAAAAGAAAAGAACTGCAAGACATATACTAGTCACAATGATGAAAACCACAGATATTAATAGAATACTTAAACCAGCAAGATCAAAAAGAAAAATTATATAAGAGGTACCTTAAGATTTGCAGCAGTTTTAGCACAAACAACTCTCAACGTCTGAAAGCAGTGATGGGATGTAGTGACAAAGCTCAATGAAATGAATACTTTACCAAGGATTCATCCAACCTGACTTTCAATCAGTTTTGAAGGAAGGATACGTAGTTTCACAGATAAACAGCTCAGGACATTACAGACTCAAAATCAACCTTATAAAGAAGAGCTGAAGATCTACTTTAAGGCAAGGCAAACTCAAGAAACACTCTAAATGCCAACAAAAAGATGACACTTACTCCCATGACAATCATCTCTCTCAACATCAATGGACTAAATGCACCATTTAAGAGAAACAGTGGCAAAATGGATCAAAAATATATCTGAATGAACAGAGCAAACATAGACTCAAAGTCAAAAGTTGAAGTATAACCATTTGACTTCCTTAAAAGGCTAGGATGGCCATACTAATATCAGGCAACACAGATATTAAGTTTTAAAAGGTTACAAGAAACAGAGCTGGACATGTCTTAATAATCAAGGGGTATGTACAACAGGAAGAAATCGCACTCCAAACAATGCACCCAATCAGGGGACAGAAAAATATTTTAAAACATTTCTGATATATTTGAAGCAAGACATTAATAACAACACAATATTAGTGGGAGACTTCAACACCACTGTCACCTTTTGGTAGGTCAACCACGCTAAAACTCAACTAAGATATATTGTCTCTGAAGGAAGAAATGGAAGAGAGAGAGGCTTACAAGATATCTATCTATCTATCTATCTATCTATCTATCATCTATCTATCATCTATCAATCAATATCCATTCCCAAAAAGCTGAATCACATTCTTTTCTACAGCACATGAGAATTTTCCAAGATAGACCACAAACCACACGCTGGGACACAAACCTTGCTTCATAAATTCAATAGGATAGAAATTGTATCAATTATCTTCTCATATTATCATGCACTGAAATTAAAAGTGATTTACAAATAGACATAGAGAAAGAGATTTAATATCTGCAAATTAAACTGCTCATGACTGAACAGCCAATGGGTTAGAGATAAAATTAAAGAGGAAATAAAAAGATTCATAAAAACAAATGAGAATAAAGACATAATTATCAGAATATTTGGGACATAATAGAAGTAGTATTAAGAGGAAATTTTATAGCTTTTCAGGTATTTATCTGGAAGAAAATTAATTTCCTAATTAGGAAATACTTAAATATATAAGTAATTTAATGGCACAGCTTAAAAAATAAAAAACTGGTCAATAAAATGAACCAAAAATTGGCAGATAGAAGGAAATAACGAAGCTTTGAGCCAAAATTAATAAACCAGACAACCAGAAAACAAACTAAAATATCAAAGAAATCAAGAGCTCGTTCTTAAAAAAAAAAAAGAAAATATACCACTAGCAAAACTCACAAAGAGAGAAATTTAAGTCAAATTAAAAATGAAAAGGGTGCTTAAATAAAGATATACATTAAATTAAAAAAGTGAAAAGAGGGAATATTTTAGATATGGCAGAAATTCAAAGGGTAATCAAGAAATTACTTTGGGAAACACTGTGCCACAAAACAAGAGAACCTAAAAGAAATGGATAAATTATTGGACTCTTCTAACCTCCAAGTTAAAAAACCAAAATTATCTGTAATATCTGAACAGACATAACTATTGAGAAAATTAAAATGGTAATCAAGTCTCCCCAAAAACAAAAAGCTCAGGCCTAGATGGGATTCTTTCAAACTACTGAATTATTTCAAAACTTTCAAGAGAACAATTGCAGGAATTTGAAGAAACAAAAACAATCCCAAACATTTTCTATGAAGCTAAAGTCACCCTGATACCATAAACAGACAGGGATGCTACCAAAAAAAAAAAAGGCCAATATGGCCAATATGCTTGATGACAGAGAAGCAAATATCCTCAAGAAAATTTTAGCAAATAGGATTTAACATCTTATCAAGGTCATACACCATTGCGACCCCCGATGGGGGACCCCCAACCCGCGGGGGTGTGGGTATGAGGGTTGTTAGTAATTGTGGGTTCTCTCGAGCAGAGCCGATCTGTGAAGTAAACTTGAGAGGTTAGTAAGAAAGAGGCTTAAGACAACTCACGCTGTTCAAATGGATTTATTGCCTGGAGAGACTAGCATTTATAAGCAAAATACGTCATGGGGGGTGTTACAAGTACGTCACTCAACTTTCCACCAATTACAGCTTGCAAGCACTTATCAGCATAAGCTGGGGGCAGGAAATAGGGAGGGGTAAAGAGGTAGACTTGAGCACATGTAAAATGCTAATCATTATCTTGTTTGTACTGAAAGCACGGGTCATGTAAAACGTTACCAAACAGGATCTTATAAATTTTACTCAGCAAGTATAAATAAAACATCAGCTGTAAACACATTAATCTTTTTGCCAACACAAAGGCAAGTTGTTCTATATGGATAACTTCCCTCTGGCTGGGTGGTTGGCTGCTCTGAATATAACTTTAGGGTTTAGCTATATCCTTTGTCCTCAGGGCATGAGTGCCTCTAGTAACAAGGTCAGGGACTTCTGAGACACCTTTTTGTTCTAGGTTCTATCAGCTCCCCACACACCATCACCAAATAGAATTCATTCCACGGATGCAAGGATAGTTTAACATACACAGCTCAATCAACGTAATACACTATATAAACGAAATGATAAATAACCATATGATCATATCAATAGATGCAGAGAGAACATTTGGTAATTTCAACCCCATTCATGATAAAAATGCTCAACAAGATGGGAATGGAAAGAACTTCTCAATATAATCAAGGCCACTTATTACAATCCCAAGGCAAATATACTCAATGGATGAAAAAATAAAAACCTTTTCTCTAAATTCTGGCAAAAGACAAGGCTTCCCCTTCTTATTCAACTTAATAGTGAAAGTACTTGCCCTAACAATCAAGCAAATAAAAGATATCAAGAGCATCCATATAGCAATGAAGAAGTTAAGCTCTCAATGATTGCAGATAATATATTATATTTAACAAATTCTAAAGACTCTACCAAAAAGTTTCTAGAAACAATAGATTTATATAATAACATGCCAAACTACAAAATTAATACAAAAATCCATGGTATTTTTTTAAAATGCTATTCATAAAAGAAACCCAAGAGACATTGTTTTTCTAAAAACAATGCCATTCTCAATTGTATCTCAAAAATCATAAACTCTGGAGCCAACTTAATTAAGAAGTGAAAGATCTGTATAAAGAAAACTAGAAGGGGCTGGAGCAGTGGCACAAGCAGTAGGGTGTTTGTTTTGTAGACACTAACCTAGGACAGACCGTGGCTCAATCACCTGGCATCCCATATGGTTCCACAAGCCAGGAGCTTGGAGATTTCTGAGCACGTAGGTAGGAATAACCGTTGAGCGTCACCAGGTGTGGCCAAAAAATAAAAATAAAGAAAACTGTAAGACACTCCTTTAAAAAATGGACATTGGAAATGAAAATATAACCTGCTCATAGATTTGTAAGATTAATATCAATAAAATAGCAAAAGTTCCTAAAGCATTGTACATATTTAATGCATTATCTCTAAGAATATCCATGACATTTTTCAAAGAAGTGGATCAAACACTCCTGAAAAATTTTTTGAATAATAAATTGTTCAAAAATAGCTAAAGCAGTCCTTGGGTAAAATAAGATGGTGGGTATCACTTTCCCTTCTTCAAATTATACTACAAAGCAATAATCATTATAAGAGCATGATATTGGAACAAAAACAGATTCTCAGATCAGTGGAATAGAGTTGAGTATTCTGAGATTTATCCATAGGTATATAATCAATTAATCTTTGATAAAGGATAAAGACACAAAATGGAGCAAGGAAAGACTCTTCAACAAGTAGTATTGGAAAATTGGTCAATTACATACAAAAATGGGAACTAAAAACTCTCTATAACACCATGTACTAAGGCCAAATCAAAATGATTAAAGATCTGGATATCAAACTTGCTCCAGGGTAGGTTTTTCTGACTCCCTGATGACAAGGAAACAATAACAACTCGATCTAAGGGTGGGTTGCCCTACCCACCACCTAACGGTGAGATGAAATCAGAGGATGCTCTGTCCTAGGATCTGTGCAAAAACCAAGATCCCTAATTACCAAAGACTGACTACAACAACCACGATTAGCAGAAATTTTTGTGGGGCCATAAAGAAAGACTTTACCCTAGGCTTCATTCCATAATCTGTGCGAAAACCAAGATTTCTAATAATAGAAGATTGCCTTTGACAACCACAACTGAGCAGAACTTCTCCTGGGACCATAAAGATCTTGCGTTTGACAAAAAACATGCCTGGATCCTGTAGTCAGCCAAATGACAGTATGAACATGCCCAGAGCCTGTAGTCAGACTTATGATAATATGCTTCATGAGTTCAGACACCTGTTAGCTCTTAGGCCAAAGGAATTTTTTTTCTAATTTCCCCAAGATTTACTGTGCCTTTGCAAAAACAAAACAAAACAAAACAAAAAACAAAAACAAAAACAAAGGAATTGGCCACATCTGCCCTCCTTTTTTCTTTCTTTTAATTTTATTTCTATCTTCTAGACAGGAACTCCCGCCTTTTTCATAAAACCTTTGAACTTGAATAATTTTGTTCTGCCTCATATTGCTTTGTCTTCCTACAAATTTAGAAAAAAAAAGATTGGATTTAAGGGCCAAATGGTCTCAGGAGCATTCAGAAAAATAAAGTCAGATCTGAATACTCAAGCCAAAGTCAAAGTAAATATAATCAAGAGACCCAAGCTATAAAAAGCTAAGCACAAAATAAACCTATTACACTAGTAGCCAGGAAGCTAAGGGTGCATGCTGGGAACTATGTGGAGGGAGTTCAACACTGGTGGGTGGAATGGCCTTAATTTACTGTCATTATATGCCTGAAATACAACTATGAAAGACTTATAATTCACAATGGTCTCAATAAAATTTAAAGAGTCTGGATATCAGACCTAAGACACATAGAGGAAAACAGGCAAAACACTCCTTGACACTGAGACTAAAGTCATCTTCAAGGAGGAAACACCACTGTTCAAGAAAGTGAAAACAGAAATAAAAAAGGGACAACATAAAACTGAGATGTTTCTGCACCTCAGAGGAAGCATTGATTAGGATAAAAAGCCTTCCAATGAAATGAGAGAAACTATTCACCCAATCTCTATATGAAAAAAGGTTAATATCTAAGATATATAAGGTACTGAAAGAATTTAAGAAGAAAAAATTCTAACCTCATTAAAAAATGGGAAGAAGAATTCAACAGACACTTCCTCAAAGAAGAAATACAGATGACCAAAAATCACATGAAAAATGCCCACAGTAATAATTATTATGGAGATGTAAATTAAAAACAATAATGAGCTATCATTTCATGCCACAGAAAATTGCACACATCCCATATGATCCAGCAATACCACCTCTAGGAATAAACCCTATGAACACAAAAATAAAATACAAAAAAAATTCTCTGCACCTTTATGTTTATCAAAGCACTATTTACAATAGCCAGAATCTGGAAGCAACCCAGGTGTCCCATAACAGATGATTGTTTAAAGAAACCATGATACATAATATACAACAGAGTACTATTATTAGGAATAATTAAGTCATGGAATTTGCTTAAATGTGAATGGACATGGAGATTATTATGCTGAATTAAATGAATCAAAGGCAGAGGAATAAAAATAGAATAATCTTAATCATCTATGAATATAAGGTAAATAAAAGGGCAGGAGTGATAGCGCAGTGGTAGGGTTTTTGCCTTGCACATGGCTGATCCAGGATGGACCTCAGTTCGATCCCCGGTGCTCCATAAGGTCTCCCAAGTCAGGAGCAATTTCTGCTCACATGGCCAGGAGTAACCCCTGAACACCACTGAATAGCCCAAACGCCAAAAAAAAAAAAAAATGTTGGGAGGGGGAATAAAAGATAGTGTGGGGTGATATCTAGAGACAATAGAGTTTGCCACAGCATAAATCTTTATGGGAGCTCAACCCACCAGATGTATACTTAGATTTTCCTGGTGGGGCAAACAGAAATAACCCCCATGGGGTTCCTCAAAAGGCCCGCTGAGGACGACATTTTCCATCTGTGTGGATGGTTGAGGATTTTCCGAACACATGCTTGGCATTACATTTTTGGTCATTTGCTATCTCTCCTTTGTAAATCTCAGTGAAAATTGTGGCCTCTATCAAATAATTTGGCTCAGAAATTCCAGCACCAAAGATTTCAAGAGAATCCCTTTTCTGGATAATATTTAGAACCTATATGTTAAGACAATGTTTATTTTTTCTTTTATTTTCTTATATATTTTATTTAAACACCTTGATTACACACATGATTGTGTTTGGGTTTCAGTCATGTAAAGAAAACCACCCATCACCAGTGCAACATTCCCATCACCAATGTCCCAAGTCTCCCTCCTCCCCACCCAACCCCCGCCTGTACTCTAGGCAGGCTTTCCATTTCCCTCATATATTCTCATTATTAGGACAGTTCAAAATGTAGTTATTTCTCTAACTTAACTCATCGCTCTTTGTGGTGAGCTTCCTGAGGTGAGCTGGAACTTCCAGCTCTTTTCTCTTTTGTGTCTGAAAATTATTATTGCAAGAATGTCTTTCATTTTTCTTAAAACCCATAGATGAGTGAGACCATTCTGCGTTTCTCTCTCTCTCTCTCTCTCTCTCTCTCTCTCTCTCTCTCTCTCTCTCTGACTATTTTACTCAGCATAATAGATTCCATGTACATCCATGTATAGGAAAATTTCATGACTTCATCTACCCTGACAGCTGCATAATATTCCATTCTGTATATGTACCACAGTTTCTTTATTTCCTTTATTCCTACTTTTATTTAAACACCTTAATTACATACATGATTGTGTTTGGGTTTCAGTCATTTAAAGAACACCACCCATCACCAGTGCAACATTCCCATCACCAATGTCCCAAATTTCCCTCCTCCCCACCTGACCCCGCCTGTACTCTAAACAGGCTCTCCATTTCCCTCATACATTCTCATTATTAGGACAGTTCAAAATGTAGTTATTTCTCTAACTAAACTCACCACTATTTGTGGTGAGCTTCCTGAGAATTATTATTGCAAGAATGTCTTTCATTTTTCTTAAAACCCATAGATGAGTGAGACCATTCTGCGCTTTTCTCTCCCTCTCTGACTATTTCACTCAGCATAATAGATTCCGTGTACATCCATGTATAGGAAAATTTCATGACTTCATCTCTCCTGACAGCTGCATAATATTCCATTGTGTATATGTACCACAGTTTCTTTAGCCATTCGTCTGTAGAAGGGCATCTTGGTTGTTTCCAGAGTCTTGCTATGGTAAATAGTGCTGCAATGAATAAAGGTGTAAGGAAGGGGTTTTTGTATTGTATTTTTGTGTTCCTAAGGTATATTCCTAGGAGTGGTATAGCTGGATCGTATGGGAGCTCAATTTCCAGTTTTTGGAGAAATCTCCATATTGCTTTCCATAAAGTTTGAACTAGACAGCATTCCCACCAGCAGTGGATAAGAGTTCTTTCTCTCCACATCCCCACCAACACTATTTATTCTCATTCTTTGTGATGTGTGACATTCTCTGTGGTGTGAGGTGGTATCTCATTGTTGTTTTGATTTGCATCTCCCTGATGATTAGTGATATGGAGCATTTTTTCATGTGTCTTTTGTACATTTCTATTTCTTCTTTGTCAAAGTGTCTGTCCATTTCTTCTCCCCATATTTTGATGAGATTAGATGTTTTATTTTTTCTTGTAAAGTTCTGTCAGTGACTTGTATATTTTGGAGATTAGCCCCTTATCTGATGGGTATTGGTTGAATAGTTTCTCCCACTCATTGGGTGGCTCTTATATCCTGGGCAATATTTCCTTTGAGCTGCAGAAGCTTCTCAGCTTAATATATTCCCATATGTTAATCTTTGCTTTCACTTGCTTGGAGAGTGCAGTTTCGTTCTTGAATATGCCTGTAGTCTCAAAGTCCTGGAGTGTTTTGCCTATGTGTTGTTCTATATATCTTATGGTTTTGGGTCTGATATCAAGGTCTTTAATCCATTTGGATTTTATCTTCGTACATGATGTTAGCTGGGGGTCTAAGTTCAATTTTTTTGCAAGTGGCTAGCCAGTTTTGCCAACACCACTTGTTGAAGACGCTTTCTTTGCTCCATTTAGGATTTCTTGCTCCTTTATCAAAAATTAGGTGATTGTATGTCTGGGGAACATTTTCTGAGTATTCAAGCCTATTCCACTGATCTAAGGGCCTGTTCTTATTCCAATACCATGCTGTTTTGATAACTATTGCTTTGGAGTAAAGTTTAAAGTTGGGGAAAGTAATTCCTCCCATATTCTTTTTCCCAATGATTGCTTTAGCTATTCTAGGGTGTTTATTGTTCCAAACAAATTTCAAAAGTGCCTGATCAACTTCTTTGAAGAATGTCATGGGTATCTTTAGAGGGATCACATTAAATCTGTATAATGCCTTGGGGAGTATTGCCATTTTGATTATGTTTTGAAGGAACCTCTATATCACTTTCCATAGAGGCTGTACTAAACGGCATTCCCACCAGCAGTGGATAAGAGTTCCTTTCTCTCCACATCCCTGCCAGCACTGATTGTTCTTATTCTTTGTGATGTGCGCCAATCTCTGTGGTGTGAGGTGGTATCTCATAGTTGTTTTGATTTGCATCTCTCTGATGATTAGTGACCAGGAGCATTTTTTCATGTGTCTTTTGGCCATTTGTATTTCTTTTTCATCAAAGTGTCTGTTCATTTCTTCTCCCCATTTTTTGATGGGATTAGATGGGTTTTTTTGTAAAGTTCTGTCAGTGCCCTGTATATTATGGATATTAGCCCTTTATCTGAAGGATGTTGGGTGAATAGTTTCTCCCACACAGTGGGTGACTCTTGTATCCTGGGCACTATTTCTTTAGAGGTGCAGAAGCTACTCAGTTTAATGTATTCCCATCTGTTAATCTCTGCTTCCACTTGTTTGGAAAGTGCAGTTTCCTCCTTGAAGATGACTTTAGTCTCAATGTCATGGAGTGTTTTACCAACGTGTTGTTCTATATACCTTATGGTATCTGGTCTGATATCAAGGTCTTTAATCCATTTGGATTTTACCTTCGTACATGATGTTAACTGGGGGTCTATGTTCGCTTTTTTGCAAGTCGCTAACCAGTTCTGCCAGCACCACTTGTTGAAGAGATTTTCCCTTCTCCACTTAGGATTTCTTGCTTCTTTGTCAAAAATTAGGTAATTGTATGCCTGGGGAAAGTTCTCTGAGAACTGAAGCCTATTCCACTGATCTGAGGGTCTGTCTTTATTCCAATACCATGCTGTTTTAATAACTATTGCTTTGTAGTACAGTTTAAAGTTGTGGAAAGTAATGCCTCCCATTTTCCTTTTCCCTAGGAGTGCTTTAGCTATTCGAGGATGTTTATTGTTCCAGATGAACTTCATAAGTGTTTGATCCACTTCTTTGAAGAATGTCATGGGTATTTTTAAGGGGATCGCATTAAATCTGTATAATGCTTTGGGTAGTATTGCCATTTTAATGATGTTAATTCTGCCAAGCCATGAGCAGTGTAAGTGTTTCCATTTCCGTGTGTCCCCTCTTATTTCTTGGAGCAGTGCTTTATAGTTTCCTTTGTATAGGTCCTTCATGTCTTTGGTCAAGTTGACTCCAAGATATTTGAGTTTGTGTGGCACTATTGTGAATGGGATTGCCTTCCTGACTTCCATCTCTTCCCTATTATTATTGGTGTATAAAAAGGCCATTGATTTCTGTAGGTTGATTTTGTAGCCTGCCACCTTGCTATATGAATCTATTGTTTCTAGAAGCTTTTTGGTAGAGTCCTTAGGGTTTTCTAAGTAGAGTATCATGTCATCTGTAAACAATGAGAGCTTGACTTCTTCCTTTCCTATCTAGATTCCCTTGATATCTTTTTCTTGCCTGATCGCTATATCAAGAACTTCCAGTACTATGTTGAAGAGGTGTGGTGAGAGCGGACAGCCTTGTCTTGTACCCGAATTTAGAGGGAAGGCTTTTAGTTTTTCTCCATTGAGGATAATATTTGCCATTGGCTTGTGATAGATGGCTTCAACTAGATTGAGAAAGGTTCCTTCCATTCCCATCTTGCTTTGAGTTTTGATCAAGAATGGGTGTTGGACCTTATCAAATGCTTTCTCTGCATCTATTAATATGATCATGTGATTTTTATTTTTCTTCTTGTTGATGTTGTGTATGATGTTAATAGATTTATGGATGTTAAACCATCCTTGCATTCCTGGGATGAAGCCTACTTGGTCGTAGTGTATGATCTTCTTGATGAAGCATTGGATCCTATTTGCCAGGATTTTGTTGAAGATCTTTGCATCAGCATTCATCAGGGATATTGGTCTGTAATTTTCTTTTTTGGCAGCGTCTCTGTCTGGTTTTGGTATCAAGGTGATGTTGGCTTCATAAAAGCTGTTTGGGAGTGTTCCCTTTTTTTGCAATTTCATGGAAGAGTCTGGCTAGGATTGGTAGTAGCTCCTCTTGAAAGATTTGAAAAAATTCATTAGGAAAACCATCTGGGCCTGGGCTTTTCTTTTTTGGTAGATGTTTGATTACAGTTTCAATTTTCTCAGTAGTGATGGGGGTGTTTAGATATGCTACATCCTCCTTACTTAAATGTGGAAGGTTATAAGTGTCCAAGACTTTTTCCATTTCTTCTAGGTTCTCATGTTTTGTAGCATAAAGTTTCTCAAAGTAGCCTCTGATTATCATTTGGATCTCTGCAATTTTTGTTGGATTCTCCCTCTTTTCATTTCTAATACGGGTTATCAGATTTCTCTCTCTCTCTTTCGTTGTGAGTTTTGCCAATAGTCTATCAATCTTGTTTATTTTTTCAAAGAACCAGCTTCTGCTTTTGTTGATCTTTCGGAGTGCTTTTTGGTTTTCTACTTCATTGAGTTCCGCTTTCAGCTTTATTATTTCCTTCTGTCTCCCTATTTTTTGTTCGTTTTGTTGGTCATTTTCTAATTGTTTAAGCTGCGCCATTATGCTATTCAGGTATGCTCCTTTTCCTTCCTGATGTGTGCTTGTAGAGCTATAAATTTTCCTCTCAGGACCGCTTTTGCTGTGTCCCATAGATTCTGGCAGTTTGTGTCTTCATTTTAATTTGTTTCCAGGAAACATTTGATTTCCTTTTTGATTTCATCTCGGACCCACTGGTTGTTCAGTAGCAGGGTGTTTAATTTCCAATTGTTAAAGTTTTTCTTCTGTGTGCCTTTGTAGTTCACATCTAATTTCAGAGACTTGTGGTCAGCAAAGATAGCCTGCAAGATTTCTATCCTCTTGATTTTATGGAGGTATGTTTTATGTGTCAGCATGTAGTCTATTCTGGAGCATGACCCATGTACATTGGAAAAGAATGTGTATCCAGGTTTTTTGGGATGGAGTGTCCTGTATATATCTACTAGTCCTCTTTCTTCCATAACTCTTTTCAGGGCTAGTATGTTTTTGTTGGTTTTCAGTCTGGTTGACCTATCAAGTGTTGATAGGGCTGTGTTGAAGTCTCCCACAATAATTGTGTTATTATTGATTTCTTCTTTCAGATTTGTCAGTAATTGTATTAGATAATTTTCTGGTCTCTCATTGGGTGCATATATGTTTAATAGTCTGATTTCTTCCTGTTGCACATATCCCTTGATTAGTACATAGTGTCCATCTTTGTCCCTTACCACTTTTCTGAGTATAAATTTGGTGTCATCTGACATTAATATGGCCACCCCAGCTTTTTTCAGGGTGTTGTTTGCTTGGATAATTTTCTTCCAACCTTTGATTTTGAGTCTATATTTGTTCTGACTATTCAGATGTGTTTCTTGTAGGCAGCAGAAGGTTGGATTCATCTTTTTGACCCATTTTGCCACTCTGTGTCTTTTAATTGGTGAATTTAGTCCATTGACATTGAGGGAGATGGTTGTCATAGGATTTAATGTCATCTTTGTAGAGAAGTCTGCTGTGTTTGTTGGTCTCTCTTGTCTTAGAGTAGACCTATCAGTTTTTCCTTTAAGGCTGGTTTATAATCTGTGAAGTTTCTGAGCTGTTGTTTATCCGTGAAGCTGTGTATTCTTCCTCCAAACCTGAACGTGAGTCAGGCTGGGTGCAGTATTCTTGGGGAGGCATTCATTTCATTCAATCTTGTCACAATATCCAACCACTGTCTTCTGGCCTTGAGAGTTTCTTGTGACATGTCTGCTGTAAGTCTTAGGGATGCTCCTTTGAATGTTATTTCCCTTTTTGATCTTGCTGCTTTCAGTATTCTATCCCTATCTATGGGATGTCATTGTAACGAGGATATGTCTTGGGGTGTTTTTCTTTGGGTCTCTTTTAGCTGGTATTCTTCAGGCATGCAGGATTTGATTGCATGTAGTCTTTAACTCTGGGAGTATCTCTTTAATGATGTCTTTAACAGTTGATTCTTCTTGGAGATCTCCTTCCTGGGTTTCTGGGACTCCAATGATTCTTATGTTGTTTCTGTTGAGTTTATCAAAGACTTCTATTTTCATCTGTTAGCATGCCTTGAGTATATTTTCCATTGCCTGTTCGTTTGTCTTAATGTTCTTTTCCAATTTCTTCTCTTGTGTTGAGCTTTTCTGCATCTCATCTTCCAGTACTCTGATTCTCTCCTCAGCTGCTGATATCCTGTTGGCGAGGCTATCCATTGTGGTTTTCAGTTGAGCAACCGTATTTTTCAGATCTGTTATTTCAGTTTGGAGTTTTCTGATTTCTGTCTTTGTGTTCTCTTCAGATCGATCTATGCTTTTTTTGAGTTCTACAAACATATTCCATATTTCTATTCTAAACTCCTTATCTGAAAGGTTAATCAGGTGGTTGGAATTTATTAGATCAACTGAGCTTTTGTCTTCATTCTCTATGGATGGTGTTTTCCTGCGAGTTTTCCCCATTGTCACGCTTGTAGTGTGGTTTTTCCTGCGTGTTGTGGTGGGGTTCATTGATTAGGAAGAGTTCGCAGCTGCAAAGGGAAGCGAAGCAGCTGAGCTCTTCTGCTGCCTCTAGTTGAAAGTCCTCAGAGTGAACAAAGGCACAGCAGGGCAGAGTGATCCCGCAGCCCCAGAATGTAGGCACTCACCAGCTTCAAAATGCAGTTTTTTGTGGGTGCGCTCCCTAGGCCCCTGAGGAAACCTTCGGAAATTCAGAAGCACAGTTTCAGGCAGACAGAGATAGGAGTTTCCTGAAGTCCTCAGAGTGAACAAAGGCAGGGCAGGGCAGAGCGATCCCGCAGCCCCAGAATGTAGGCACTCACCAGCTTCAAAATGCAGTTTTTTGGGGGTGCGCTCCCTTGGCCCCTGAGGAAACCTTCGGAAGTTCAGAAGCACAGTTTCAGTCTTCCTTATTATTATTGGAGTATAGAAAGGCCATTGATTTTTGTGTGTTAATTTTTTGTTTCTAGAAGCTTTTTGGTAGAGTCTTTAGGGTTTTCTAAGTAGAGTATCATGCCATCTGCAAACAGTGAGAGCTTGACTTCTTCCTTTCCTATCTGGATTCCCTTGATATCTTTTTCTTGCCTGATTGCTATAGCAAGTACTTCCAGTGAATAGGAGTGGTGAGAGAGTACAGCCTTTTCTTGTGCCAGAATTTAGAGGGAAGGCTTTTAGTTTTTCTCCATTGAGGATAATATTTGCCACTGGCTTTTTGTAGATGGCCTTAACTATATTATGAAAGATTCCTTCTATTCCCATCTTGCTGAGAGTTTTGATCAAGAATGGGTGTTAGACCTTATGAAATGCTTTCTCTGCATCTATTGATATGATCATGTGGTTTTTATTTTTCTTGTTGTTGATTTTGTGTATTATTTTGATAGATTTAGGGATGTTAAACCATCCTTGCATTCTTGGGATGAAAGGTACTTGATCATAGTGGATGATCTTCTTAATGAGGCATTGAATCCTATTTGCCAGAATTTTGTTGAGGATCTTTGCATCTGTATTCATCAGCGATATTGGTGTGTCATTTTCTTTTTTTGTAGCATTTCTGTCTGCTTTAGGTATCAAGGTGATGTTGGCTTCATAAAAGCTATTTGGAAGTGTTTATGTTTGTTCAATTTCATGAAAGAGTCTTGCCAGGATTGGTAGTAGTTCCTCTTGGAAAGTTTGAAAGAATTCATTAGTGAATCCATCTGGGCCTGGGCTTTTGTTTTTCGGCAGACATTTGATTACCATTTTAATTTCATCAATGGTGATGGGGGGTTTAGATATGCTACATCCTCTTCCTTCAACCGTGGAAGATTATAAGAGTCCAAAAATTAATCCATTTCTTCCAGGTTCTCACTTTTAGTTGCGTAGAGTTTCTCAAAGTAGTTTCTGATTACCCTTTGAATTTCTGTCATATCAGTGGTGATCTCTCCTTTTTCATTCTTAATATGAGTCATCAAGTTTCTCTCTCTCTTTGTTAGATTTGCCAATGGTTTAACAATCTTGTTTATTTTTTCAAAGAACCAACTTCTGCTTTTGTTGATCTTTCAGATTGCTTTTTGGGTTTCAATTTCTCTCATTTCTGCTCTCAGCTGTGTTATTTCTTTCTGTCTCCCTATTTTTGGCTCCTATTTTTGAGCACTTTCTAGTTTTATAAGCTGTGTCATTAAGCTACTCAGGTAAGCTCTTTCTTCCTTCCTGATATGTGCTTGCAAAGCTATAAATTTCCCTCTCAGTACTGCTTTTTTTGTGTCCCATAAGTTCTGATAGTTTGTGTCTTTATTGTCATTTGTTTCCAGGAACTTTTGATTTCCCTTGATTTCATCTCGGACCCACTGGTTATTCAGTATGAGGCTGTTTAACTTCCAGGTGTTAAAGTTTTTCTTCTGTGTCCCTTTGGAATTCACAAATAATTTCAGAGCCTTGTGGTCAGCGAATGTAGTCTGCAAAACTTCTATCCTCTTGATATTGTGGAGTTATGTTTTATGTGCCAGCATGTAGCCTATCCTGGAGACTGAACCATGTACATTGGAGAAAAATGTGTATCCAGGTTTCTGGGGATGGAGTGTCCTATATATGTTCACTAGGCCTTATTCTTCCATTTCTCTTTTCAGGTCTAGTATATTCTTGTTGGGTTTCAGTCTCTTTGACCTATCCAGTATTGACAAAGCCGTGTTGAAGTCTCCCACAATTATTGTGTTGTTATTGATATTATTTTTCAGATTTGTCAACAGTTGTATTAAATATTTTGCTGGCCCCTCATTTGGTGCATATATATTTAGGAGACTTATTTCTTCTTGCTCTACATACAGCCTTGATTAATATAAAATGTTCATCTTTGTCCCTTACAAACTTCCTGAGTATAAAATTTGCATGATCTGATATTAATATGGCCACTCCAGCTTTTTATGGGTGTTGTTTGCTTGGATAATTTTTCTCCAGCCTTTTATTTTGAGTCTATGTTTATTCTGACTATTCAGGTGCGTTTCTTGTAGGCAGCAGAAGGTTGGATTGAGTTTTTTGTTCCATTTAGCCACCCTGTGTCTCTTAACTGGTGCATTTGGTCCATTGACGTTGAGTGAAAGAATTGTCCTGGGATTTAATGCCATCTTTATATCGAAATATGGTGTGTCTTTTGGTTAGCCTTGTCTTAAATTAGGTCTTTCAGTTTTTCTCTTAAGACTGGTTTTGAGTCTGTAAAGTTTCTGAACTGTTTTTTTGTCTGTGAAACCATGTATTCTTCCATCAAACCGGAAAGTGAGTTTTGCTGGGTACAGTATTCTAGGTGAAGCATTCATTTCATTCAGTCTTGTCACAATATCCCACCACTGCTTTCTGGCCTTGAGTGTTTCTGGTGACAGGTCTGCTGTAAATCTCAAGGATGCTCCCTTGAATGTAATTTCCCTTTTTGATCTTGCTGTTTTCAGTATTCTGTGTCTATTTGTGGGATTCTTCACTGTGACTAGGATGTGTCTTGGGGTAGTTTTTTGGGGTCTCTTTTGGTTGGTACTCTTCGAGCATGCAGGATTTGATCTCATATATTTTTTGCTCTGGAAGTTTTTCTTTAATGATGTTCTTGACCATTAATTTTTCCTGGAAATTTTCTTCCTGTGTCTCTGGGACTCCGATGATTCTTAAGTTGTTTCTGTTGAGCTTATCAT